>NC_088386.1:100647000-100962500 GCF_037993035.2 Macaca fascicularis | reverse complement strand
TATGTGTGTGAGAGAGAGAGAGTGTATGTGTATGTGTGTGTGAGAGAGAGTGTATGTGTATGTGTGTGTGAGAGAGAGAGTGTATGTGTGTGTGTGTGTGAGAGAGAGAGTGTGTATGTGTGTGTGAGAGAGAGTGTATGTGTATGTGTGTGTGTGAGAGAGTGTATGTGTATGTGTGTGTGAGAGAGAGAGTGTATGTGTATGTGTGTGTGAGAGTGTATGTGTATGTGTGTGTGTGAGAGAGAGTGTGTATGTGTGTGTGTGAGAGAGAGAGTGTATGTGTATGTGTGTGTGAGAGAGAGAGTGTATGTGTATGTGTGTGAGAGAGAGAGTGTATGTGTATGTGTGTGTGAGAGAGAGAGTGTATGTGTATGTGTATGTGTGTGTGAGAGAGTGTATGTGTATGTGTGTGAGAGAGAGAGAGTGTATGTGTATGTGTGTGAGAGAGAGAGAGTGTATGTGTATGTGTGTGTGAGAGAGAGTGTATGTGTATGTGTGTGTGTGAGAGAGAGAGTGTATGTGTATGTGTGTGAGAGAGAGTGTATGTGTATGTGTATGTGTGTGAGAGAGAGAGTGTATGTGTATGTGTGTGTGTGAGAGAGTGTATGTGTATGTGTGTGTGAGAGAGAGAGAGTGTATGTGTATGTGTGTGTGTGAGAGAGAGTGTATGTGTATGTGTGTGTGTGAGAGAGAGTGTATGTGTATGTGTGTGTGAGAGAGAGTGTATGTGTATGTGTGTGTGAGAGAGTGTATGTGTATGTGTGTGAGAGAGGGAGAGTGTATGTGTATGTGTGTGTGTGAGAGAGTGTATGTGTATGTGTGTGTGAGAGAGAGAGTGTATGTGTATGTGTGTGTGAGAGAGAGAGTGTATGTGTATGTGTGTGTGAGAGAGAGAGTGTATGTGTATGTGTGTGTGTGAGAGAGTGTATGTGTGTGTGTGTGTGAGAGAGAGAGTGTATGTGTGTGTGTGTGAGAGAGAGTGTATGTGTATGTGTGTGTGTGAGAGAGAGAGTGTATGTGTATGTGTGTGAGAGAGAGAGAGTGTATGTGTATATGTGTGTGTGAGAGAGAGAGTGTATGTGTGTGTGTGTGTGAGAGAGAGAGTGTATGTGTATTTGTGTGTGTGAGAGAGTGTATGTGTGTGTGTGTGTGTGAGAGAGAGTGTATGTGTGTGTGTGAGAGAGAGAGTGTATGTGTATATGTGTGTGTGAGAGAGAGAGTGTATGTGTATGTGTGTGAGAGAGAGAGAGTGTATGTGTATATGTGTGTGTGAGAGAGAGAGTGTATGTGTGTGTGTGTGTGAGAGAGAGAGACATGGTTTTTCTTAGCTAATAAATACATTTTCCTTAAAAAAGCCACAGTAGGTAATTTTCCTTCAAATTTAAGGACACATGCCTATGAGTCCTCATTCACTGTATCTGCTTTTTAAATAATAACATGTTAAAATATTTAAGATACAATTTCATAATAATATGTATTCATGCCAGGCACGGTGGCTTACACCTATAATCCCAGCACTTTGGGAGGTCGAGGCAAGTGGACCACTGGAGGTCAGGAGTTTGAGACCAGCCTGGCCATCATAGTGAAACCCTGTCTCTACTAAAAATACAAAAATTAGCCAGGCGTGGTGGTACACAACTGTAATCCCAGCTACACAGGAGGCTGAGGCAGGAGAATCACTTGAACCCGGGAGGCAGAGGTTGTAGTAAGTCCAGATCGTGCCACTGAGCCTGGGAGACAGAGTGAGACTCTGTCTCAAAATAATAATAATAATAAGCATTCAGGTTTGTGTATTCAATCAATATGCCATAGTATTATAGTGTCTCCCATAAGATGACAATTCAGTTTTGTACCAGTGTATCAGCTATTTGAAACATTAAAAAAAAAACAAAAACTTTAAGATGACTAGATCTTTCTTAAACATATCAGGAATAACTTTCTTCTTCTCGGCTTTTCTGTACTCCACAATTGAATGTCTCCTGTTCAGTTAAATTCTAATTTTTCTTTCTCTCTCAATGTGTTAATAACAAGTACAAATCATTCCACATTGAAATTAATAATGAGCATCTTTAAATATGAACTGTTATCTCAGACTTTTAAACCTTCCTAGAATGGTTTTCTAAATTACTAAACCCTATTTGAAGGTGGCTGTCAGGAAGAGACTGAGTTCCACCTTAAAGACAAAGAAAGGTAAGTCCTAATGTACAACAGAGGGCAGGTAATCAGGAGTACTGAAGATAATTTGGGCAAAACCTTGAATATATAGTAGAGTAGAAGTCATGTTGTACAAGCAAAGCTAACTGAAATGAGAGGGGACAACTCTATCCAGTTTTACAGAGCCTTCCAGTGTTGAGGAGTAAAGGAAACATAACCTCTATAGTGAAGAAGCTTATAATCTAACAGGAACAATTAGACACTCACGCTGCTAACTGTCATGGGTGAGGACAGTGGAGAGGACCCTGGGTTTTGGAGTCAAACAGATTGAGCCTTTGTTTGCTCTGTGGCATTGAACTTGCACTGCTCTGTGACTCAGTCTCATCATTTAAAACTTGGTGAAAATAGCACATAACAAAACTGATGGGAGGCTGAAATAAATTAAAGCCATGCATAGGACATGGAACTGTCTGGTATATAATTTTCATGCAGGACTCCCTCCCCCAAAAAAGCAGGTAATAGCACTTGTTATTTGTTGTGAACTTTGTTATCCTGTCTGCTCAAAAAGCTAAGCTCTTGAAAGTCAAGTTAATTTTCATGGAATAATTTGTAAATTAAAATAGTAAAATCTAATCTTGTACTAAAACAAATATAGCCTTACAATATGAATCAAAACTTTTACACAAATAAAGATAAGGTGAGAAGGGAGTTCAAAAATGGGAAAATGTTGCTATTCATTAGTATTTTTTCAGCTAATTGAGAAAAGACTGTTATTATTGGAATTTAGAGGCAAAAACCCCAGGTTCAGCTCAAGGAACAGTAATATTCCTTAGAATCATAGTTTAAAAGCCACTAGAAGCAAAGCCCAAATAAAAGAGGAATTGTTCAGTATTTTTAAGCGTAAATTCTTATAGAACTGCTTGCTGGTTTTTTTTTCCCCCCCACACAGTTAAATATTTGAGGTGCCCTTATGCATCAGGACAGGGAGAAGGGATGAGGATGATATTAAGATCAGCAGTCATGGTGTTCATCCACTCTCAAGTTATCTTTCAGAAAAGGAAATGTGGAAATGAGGAACATTTCAGTACATCTTAGCACACATAAAGGCAGGTACCACTAAAGTGTTTCAAGTAGGTTATACATGGCTTATGGGAGAACACACACCAATGAAAACATACACCAAAGGCTAGATCAAGTCCCCATTTTATTTAGCTGACACTTGAAACTGAACGGAAGCCAAAGAGAAAGCTACTAGGTGCAGGAATAGAAGAGTCCCTGACTGGGTGTGTAGCTGCTGGTGACTATGTCCTCACCAGATAGGATCTTGCCAGATCAGGATAAGCAAAATTCTCACTAAAATATTCTCGATTTACATTCAGGACTTATGCCACATTCAGGAAAAACTTGCACACTCACTGACTGTACAGACTTTTAGGAAGATGGCAAGATTCATCAGGTTTTAACAGGATTTAGGGCAATTAACACCAGTCAAGCCACATCCTCATAGGAGAAAGTGAAGTCAGTTCCCAAGTGTCTATGAATGATGGTGCATCTTCTAATTCTCCAGTAATCATTATTTTAATGGTGGGGAAGCTGGTATTAAATGGGGTACAGGTACTGATCCATGTCCCCCTTAAATGTCACTAAGGAAGCCAAGAGGAGGGTCGTCTAATTCAGTGTGAGGAAAACAATTTTGAAAGTGGCAGCCATTAGCTAAAGGGTGAAATTGGTACACTAATGAATCAAGCAAGATATAAACACCAACAAAAATGTAAGGTGCTATCTCTATAAGCTTCTGTCTCTTTGTTATAATCACACTCTCCCTCTCGCTCTCCCTCTCAGTGGATTTTCATTTGGAGGATACGTTTGAGCTGGAGATGGCTTAAATGACAGGTGACACCATTTAATATTATGTTTTGGGGTTTTGAAGGATAGGCAGTTATAAAGATTGAAACCAAGGTCCTGAAAAAACCACATAACATATGATGATGCAGGCAGCAGGGAAAACAAACAATGGCTTCAAACATAAGCCCCACATCAAAAGTCACCAGGCACATGTTCTAAATTGTACGGGGAGCAGCAGCAGGGATTTATTTATTTAAAGATGGTTAATGATTCTCCTGAGCAAAACCAGAAGGCCAGCTTGTCACCAATATTGGTGTCATTTCATCCTAGGGTGACTGACACCTGGACAGCTCTCAGGGTGGGGGGCAGGTCACAGTGAAAGCACTGACAAGACATTCTGTAAGAACTAGAGGACCTCATGCACAGAGAGGCTAGAAGGGCAACGTGGAGAAGGTGAACAGGGTGTCAGCAGTCACAGGCAGAAATGGAGAGAGAATATGGAGGAGGACATGGGAGAATTCAGAAACTGACTACACATAAAAAGCAAAGGAGAAGTAGCATAAAACAGACACCTAAAAATCATTCTCATTTCTGGCTTGAAGAAGAGCAATAGGGAGGTTTTGGCAACTGTTATGATTTCCTTCAGAGAAAATACAAATCTTGGCTTCAGCCCACTGACTGTTAGAATGATTTGCTTTTAATTTAAAATGTCTTGATACACGTGAGAAACCAAAGACTAGATTTTCAATAGGGTGGGCATTCATAAAGATGAATATGAAGTTGATATTGAAAATCATATTGGCTTCTAGAATGAGCAGGTAGATACAAACATGAAGCGAACAGAGGAAAATAAAAAGGAAGAATCAGCATAGAACTATTAATGGCATCGCATGCAAAATAATGCAAAAGCCAGGATTTCATACCCTCTCAGAATTTTAAGAAAAAAGGAAATCTAGAATGCTTACTGTTTAATAAAGTCACAGAGGAGTGCTCAGAGGAATGGGTGGGGTGAAAGGATGGAAGAGGGAACTGGGATTAACATGATAACCTGATTATGTGCAAAGAGACTCCTCTTCAGGGGGCTAGTCTTTTCAGAGTCTCGATTTTCCTTTGCCCTAAGGGATTCCTTTGGTGCTACCAAAACAGTTGGACAGTTTGGAGAAAAACACACACTCTCCTTCCACGACTGCTGATACTTAGGATAACAAGATAAATATCAACAGAAGAAAATGCTCCACATCTAAGTTGGTAAATTTTTCACATTGATGATGAAAGTAAATTGCAAGTGGCTAAACTTATTGCAAATTAGAAAAGAGGGAAAGAAGTAGAAAAAAACACATTCTTCCAGGTAATCCATATTAATAGTATAGAAAAACAGTATAGGCTGCATCTTGGTTTCATGTAGTACATTTCCTTAATAGACTTTGCAACTAGTCAGCACCTAGAACAACACCTCTCAATTATCTTGAACTTTAACAACTGTTGAATGAGTTTGACAAAATATGGGTGTACCCTTCAGAAATGGTGCAAAGAGACTATAGGTCAGAAACTTTCCTTCTAACCATTATTCTAGCATTCTCACCTCAAAGAAGCTGCTCCCCCTTTTCCTGCTGGCTAAATGAGCACGGAGGAGGGGCTGCAACAAAGTCCCACTGTAGACTTATAAAAAGATAGTTTTCTAATTTATATAGCCAAAAAGTACCGAAGTGGCCAGGTGTGGTGGCCCACGCCTATAATCCCAGCACTTTGGGAGGCCAAGGTGGGCAGATCACGAGGTCAAGAGTTGGAGGCCGGGCGCGGTGGCTCAAGCCTGTAATCCCAGCACTTTGGGAGGCCGAGACGGGCGGATCACGAGTTCAGGAGATCGAGACCATCCTGGCTAACACGGTGAAACCCCGTCTCTACTAAAAATACAAAAAAAAAAAAAAAAAAAAAAAAAAAAAAAAAAAAAAAGAGTTGGAGAACAACCAGGCCAATATGGTGAAATCCCATCTCTACTAAAAATACAAAAATTAGCTGGGCGTGGTGGCATGCACTTGTAGTCCTAGCTACTAAGGAGGCTGAGACAGAAGGATCGCTTGAACCCAGGAGGCAGAGGTTGCAGTGAGTTGAGATCATGCCACTGCACTCCAGCCTGGGAAACAGAGCAAGACTCTGTCTCGAAAACAAAAGCAAACAAACAAACAAACAAACAAAAAAAGAACTGAAGCCCAGAGAAATGAAGTTTCCAAAGCTTTTGAACTTTATTTCTACTCTAGTTTTACTCACTTGACACCTTCCTATGGCAGGGCCAGATTCTCTATCTGGGTAAGTGCACAGAAGTAAGGAGAATAACACCTCTTCATTGAAGCAGCAATTCTTTTCATCTAAACTAGTCAGCAGGCTGGGTGTGGTGGCTCACGCCTGTAATCCAGCACTTTGGGAAGTTGAGGTGGGTGGATCACCTGAGGTCAGGAATTCCAGACCAGCCTGGCCAACATGACAAAATCCCATCTCTACTAAAAGTACAAAAATTAGCGGGGTGTGGTGGTACACGCCTGTAATCGCAGCTACTCGGGAGGCTGAGGCAGGGAAAATTACCTGAATCTGGGAGGCAGAGGTTGCAGTGAGCCGAGACTGCGCCACTGCACTCCAACCTGCGTGACAAAATGAGACTCTGTCTCGAAAATAACTAACTAACTAAATAAATAAAATAAACTGGCCAGCAGAAAGAAATATTTTGATAGAAAGACACAGATAAAAGGAAGGTATGGTGGAAGCTGAGTACCTAAAAGGAAAACATCAACCCATGGTCCCAAGGACATATCTGACAAGATGCTTGTCTCACTAGTCAAGGCATGCAAACTCCTCTCCCAAAGTACACAGTGTTTCTTGCAGATGATTTACATGCTTTGCCAGTATTGCTATTACTCCCATCAATACTCAGTAAAATAAGGCTAGTGAAAGTGGTACATCATTTGTTTTTGGAGGCAACTAGATTTTCTTTTTGTGTAGATTTTATGGGCACCAGATAGGGCTTTTCAGCTGATGCCTAAAAATCTTCACGACACTGAAATCTGGAGACCCATAAAAACAGCGGGTAATGATATCAATAGCAGCACAATTTATACCAAAGTACTGAGAAGAGATCATTTTTGCTGCAGAAGTGCCTGACCCGGTTTGGTGCCTGGCCTGTGATGAATGCAGCAGCTGGGACATGCTTTCAGATACTGTGATGTGAAAACCACACTAAGGAAACTAAGTCAAAAACTTTCATCTTAAATATCAGTCCATTAGAAAAGAGACTCCCAGTATTGCCATAAGAGGAGGAAGGAAGTTCAAGTCAACTAACATTTAATATCATTTTTCTCTCATTTCAGATTGCAAAAACCATGTTTGTTCAACACATGATTGACAAATGCAAGTAATTCACAAAATAGTCACTGACTACACAATGGATATGAATGAGCACATGCATGATAAACCATCTTCTAGTATGTGGAAAACAGTTCAAATTGGAGAGCCAGTGCTACAAAAATATGTGAAGGAGTTTTTAACTGACTTTTACTGGGACTTATACTTGTCTCTGAAGACAAGTGACTTCCACTTGAAGTGGGCTGAACTATTAAAGTTTTCACATTTTATCCAGTTGTGTACACAAATCTGCAATTTTTCAAATTTCTTAAGCTACTTTACAATATACATTTACTCATGCTACTTAAGGTTAGTTAATGCCAAGTCTCAGATATGCGCTAGGTCTCAAGGGTTATGGTGAGAACAAGGATAAAGTGACAGAGGAGGTTCGGTGCAAGGGGAAGTCCAGGTCTTTGAAAGGCATACACTCTAAAAAAAATAAGTAAAGTATTAACTGAAATAAATAAAGATACCTGAATTAATAAATCCAAATAAAAGCTCCTGAATCACAGAGATGAAGGGAAGGATTTTGATGATGTGTGCATCAACCTCCCAATTTCTCGTTCTGGCATTCAAGGACCTCAGTGGTTTGCCTCAACCACTAATTACATCTTATACTACATTCTTCGTCAGGTGTATATGCCAAACAGAACCACTTGCCATCAGCTAAAAATGTCCTACATCATGTGACCTCTAAATGATTATTCTCTAATATTGCATTCAGTTGTAATCCTGTCCCACTTTGAAGGTCCACCCCCAATAATTACAAACAATCTCTACTTTTTGGAATGCCCAGATGCAGATTTGCATGGGGGAAAAAATGCAATTTCAGCGGCCCTCATTTGCATGAGCCCCTTACATGATGCCAAGAGGAGCCTTAGCAACAAGATAACATGATTATACAATTTTGTAAAATTTACATAAGTAAAATATTTTAATTGCTACAGGTTAACCCTGCTATCTCTTCCATCACTATGGTTCCATCCATACTACTCTTCCTCCCATTGGGTGGCAATGAAGAGGCCAAGAGTATTTTTGGAATTCCAGTTAAGGGGAAATTGAGTCAGAGATATATCACATATATATATAGATAGATATATCATATATATAGAGAGAGAGAGTCCACTGTATTTTATATATATATATATATGATTATATATGTGTACCTTTGTATCATGAAACTGGTTGAATGTGCACAGTTGGTGTTGGAAACATTTTTCTATTACTCACCAAGATGAATGGCAATAAATAAACAATATGTAGAATTGTTTCTGAGCCACATATAAATAGTCCATTATATATATTCTACTATATATATAAATAGTCCACTATACGTAAAAATAGTCATATATATATAGTGGAGTCAGAGATACATCTCATATATAGCCCATTTTATATATATATATATATATAATATAGATATATATATAAAATATTTTATATATCTCATATATAGAGAGAGAGAGTCCACTATATATATGAGATATATCTCTGACTTACACAGATAGATAGATAGATAGATAGATAGATAGATAGATAGATAGACAGACAGATAGATAGAGTGGATTACTTATATATATAGTAGAATATATATAATGGACTATATTTATGTGGCTTGCAAACAATTCTGCATATAGTTAATCTATTGCCAGTCATCTTGGTGAGTAATGTAAGAATATTGCCAACACCCACTGTCCAAGTTCAACCAGTTTCATGATACAAAGGTACAGGCCAGGTGAAGTAATGATGTGGCTGTGCTGGTTTTGCACCAGCACTGGAAGTATGTGAGCACTGGAAGATACACAAAATTTGAAATGCACAAAGCCAGAGCTACTCTATGGAAGATTTGTTCACTCACCAGATCTATACAATTATAAGCAGATAATTCAGTTCTCATTGATACCTTGACAAATGGGAACTTCTCTCTTATTTAGAATATACTTGAAAATGCAGCATAGAATTAAAATTCCCACACTAGTAAGACACAAACCTGTAGCAATTTCATAGTTACAAGTATGTATGTGTGAAGCCCTTTATATATCCCAAATGTTATTTAAACAAAAACAATTTGGATTACCCATGCTAGAGCAAATAACAAATTATCCATTTATTCAATCTATCAGAAATTGATATTACATATGGAGAGGTGATTAAAGAATACATGGCTGGCTAGGTGCGATGACTTATGCCTGTAATCCCAGCACTTTGGGAGGCCGAGGCGGGCGGATCACCTGAGGTTAGGAGTTCGAGACCAGCCTGGCCAACATGGCGAAACCCTGTCTCTACTAAAAGTACAAAAAAATTAGCTGGGCGTGGTGGCGTGCGCACGCCTGTAATCCCAGCTACTCTGGAGGCTGAGGAAGGAGGATCACTTGAACTCAGGTGGCGGAGGTTGTGGTAAGCTGAGATAGCACCACTGCACTCCAGCCTGGGCGACAGAGCAAGACTTCGTCTCAATAAAGAAACAACAACAAAAAAACAACACATGGCCAAAAATTATTGAGAAAAAAGCATAATATCAAGATATTTTCATGTGTTAATATATCATTAATATTATTTCTCACATTTTGTCATCTCTAGTATGTTAACTTTATTAAATTTATAAATTGTGATTTTTTCATGCTAAATAAGAATTCATTTCTATATAATTTTTTAAAAATTATTGCTGCTTTTCTTAAATAGCAATCCCCCCAAGTTTTGTACAGTTAGAGCATCACAAAATGTGGATCTGCTTTTGTATCTTTTTAGGGTGTGTTATATCCCAATTTGTCTTATGTATGTAGTTGTATTTTGTCTCTCGTTGAGTCATTCAATATTTACTGAATGCCTAAAATGTGCCAGGTGGTCTTCCAGGCATTCTGGATACAATCAGCGCACAACACAAAGGCCTTGCTTATGAAGAGCTGCGGATTGTTGGGGGAAGGCCGATCATCAACAAGTAAATAAAAAAAATATGGACATTTAAAATTGGGATAAAACAAGTTATCAAACAAGAATGTGAAAGAGAAAGTGATGTCTGGGAGAATAGGGTGGAACCACATTGTAAGCAGTTTGATGGCAAGCCACTTCCTTTAGTCAATCACTTAGGATCCCAAGCAGAACAGGCACTCAACAGAGGCATGCCAAATTGAACTAAACAAAGCTACAGGCGCAAAGACCAATGTTTAAGTTCAGAAATCTTTAGAGTATGAAATGTCCCAGACCTGAGAACTTTGGGGGTCATGAAAAGGGTATCTCGTCTAGTATGTAAATAAGTTGCTACTGTCTGGTTTGTTCCCCCTCAACTAACACTTTTTTCTTCAGCATCAACATTTTAACATTTTAGAATAAACACGATTCACACTAATGCAGCACATGTTATCAGCCTTGCAACTTAACGGTAGATGAACATAAAAGTGCCATCAACAACGATGCTAAACAATCCCAGTAGATGCACAGAGATACTGACTCAATCCTGTCAATTACTGTGGCTTATAGAGGAATCTACTGCCCTGTCAGTTGATCTTTCAGTTTGTGATACTTTACAGTCTTAGATCCTAGATATTTATGAGGTTAATCTATATTCATAAGATTTATGGCAAACCATGGAATAGCTAAAGGGATAATAGTTGAGTTCACCTGAAAAGATTCTGTGAATGAGCTGAATTTTAAAAAGAATTCTGAAATGCAGAAGATATATGAGATAATATATCGGTGTAAAATGATGACTAAGATATTTATAGTAGACAGATGGGCACGTGGCTTTTGATGCTAGAGATGGACACCCTTGCATGAATATTGATACATTTGCTCAGCCAGAAAATAGGCATGCACTAAATGACTAGTGGAACAACTGATTGAGGAAACTACGGAATATGGTTAGAAGAACACTACCAAAAGGCCTTAATTTGGGAGAGTTTTAATTTAATCTAATTGAAACAGCATCAAGAAATAGATTATCCTCCAAAAGGAGATAATCTATAGCATTTTTTTCAAGTATTGAGTAACTAGTTAAAATATACTTTGAAATACAGTTGTAACTTAGAAATGTATGAAATACCTTGACTAAAATATAAGTGGAGGAATATTTTCCCCATGATTTCTTTAGTAATTCCCTTGTAAATACTATGAAGTGAATCTTAATATATATCCAGTGAAGAGGATGTGGACTTGGATTGTTTGATTCAAAATGGTGCACATTTGGGATGGTTCATTAGGGCACTGTTGTTGGTCTGTGGCAAGTGTTTATGGAACCATTCTCTTATCCTAAATTTTAGGCCACAGCCCCCAGTGAGTGGAGACTCGCCTGTAAAAGAATACTTCAGGAGCTCTTTGCAAGAAGAGAAAGGGAGAAATAAGCAATGCCTTCAGGCCATTGAGCTGCAGTTGCAAACAATTACTGCAGCATCAAAGTACTAAATTCAAATCACTAAGTTTTTCTTGATAGATGAGAAACATCCACAAGTCAATTTAAGGCATCCTGGATACAAATCTATATGATTTATCAGTTGCACTTGAAACCTTTGGACATTACCTTTTATTGGATCATTCAAAGTTCCTGGCAGGACTGGAAAAAAATGGCAGGCTTTGGAGTCACTGTTATCTCTAAGAACACTAAAAAGGTGATTTTATTCCAAAGCCTATGTGCCCCAAATGCTGTTTTCTGTGTAACAGGAAAGGGCCACTCAGGCGCTTTCTTCTGTTTCTGCTTAATAACACCTAAAATTTTAAACCAGTGTTAATCAAATAAAGCTCAATCCAGAAAACTCAGAAACTAGGCATTTCTGGCAGAGAACACGACTAATGGAAGTGCCAGAGGAAAATCTGATTCTTTCCTGTCTATAGAGACTTTCCCAACATTTGCAACTGTGGTTTGAGACCTCATTTGACCCATATCTGCTTCTGGAGTCCAAAGATCAGCTTTAACCTCAGGCACCTTTTACATTATGCATCCGGTAGGAAGAGGTCATATTCCGTTCATGATGTGGCACTGGCCCAGCTGCCTAAGCCTTTGTGACCTCACGTTGGATAACTGAAATCTAATCCACTTGAAAGTACTCTGGAAGACCACCCAGGTGTTTCATATGGCTGCTGTCTTGCTACTAAATAGGCCCATTACACAAGCTGGAGAACATTAACCCAGCAGACTAATTCACCCAGTGACAGAGTAAGGCAATGATCCACGGATTATTATTGACTTTTCCATGTAACTTCTGGCATCAAATTCAACGTGAATCAAAATCCAAAGTCCACAGGTAAAAAACTGTATTGTGTTTCTATGATCCTTCAAAAAGAGAATCAAACTCTTCTAACAACATTGGAGTTTTAACTTTCAAGGGGAAACATTTTAACATAGAGGGTCACTAATGCTGGGAAGACATAATTTGTTTAAAAGTTAAAATATTTTCCACAAAGAGATTTCTGAGAGCCACAGGAATGGCTTGGTTTCTATCAATCATAAATAAATCAAATAAGCCAAAGATCAAAACTTCATGACTCTTTTAAGGGATTATCAGAACAAGAAAGCTTATTTTATTACCCCCCCCCCCACAAGTCCTATGAATAAACCAAATTATACGAGAATCTGAGCTACTTATTAACCTGAAGGTAATACCTGTTGCATCTAGCCTATGTCACAAGCCCATTTGACTTCGATTTCACTACCTGTAAGTACTGCATTATGCTATTTATTCATTATAGCTCAATAGCATAAAATAGACAATATTGATAAGTCACAGAATAGTGAATTAAAGCATAATCTACCAAGATGAGGGGAAATCTGATAAAAATTCAACAACATAGGCCTACCATTCACTCCAAACATTAAATTGAAGGTGCTGATAAGAGGCCAGTATCTAAGTCAGCAGCATCTGAACTTGTCAAATGGTTCCTGAGACAAGCCTTCTTTAATTTGAGATGAAAGATCTTAATCTCATCTTTCAGGTCTTCTCAGGGTAAGCAAACCAATGCACAGTGCTATTTTCAAAAAAGGCCTACATAGAAAAGGAGGAATTGCCCTTATAAGCTACACATGAAAGTTCGGATGCTATCACAACTGTCTTTGTGCTTTGCTTGTCTAGGTCATCTCATTCTATGCTATCCATCTAGACTGGAAAACACACATACAGAGTTGCCTTCACAGATAAGGTATGTGGGTCTCAAAATGAAATAGGATGAATTCTCAGATATGCCAGTGACATTGCTGAACCTTTTAATTTGGTCCTTTCACATACACAGCTAAATGGATTTGTGATGTGTATCTTTCTAGTCTGGCAGTCTTTGGTTGTATTCTTGAAGTCTGTCTAATATTTTCACAAAAGGCTTGTGATGCTCATGTCCACAGACCTTGGTCACTTTCAAAAATGGCTTTTAAATGGTCTTCAAAGAGAAAAATCAACAATTTCATGCTGGACTTACATTCCACAATAAAAAGACATTACTGAGCAAATGTTGTATTTTTAGCACAGCATATAAGTAAGGCATCTTAGCAAGGGTTGGGTAAACAGACCCCCGTCTGGACAGGAGGAACAGCAAGGTCACATTACAAAGGGGCATGTATACTAACATGGGAGGAATCTGTGGCCATGAAACAATTCACCATAGCTTCCAGTCCTATGTACTAATTTTACAAGCTCTTATGTTTAGAATACAGATTTCATAAGCCCTTATGTTTAGAATAGATTTTGTTTCCTATCTAAAACAAACATATGGTATCAAACAGTCTTTTAATGCTCAGATTTGAATTAGTTTTAAAGAGATAAAAAGACTGAAATAGTTCTGCTATTCATACATGCTTAACAACAGCAATATTTATGTCAACATATTGGCAGAAGAAACGTTAAGTTCCCTATATCTCAGTGGGCCCACAGTTTCATTTTAGAAGCAACACATTTACCTCAAATATTCACAATGCTGTATTTGGATATGGTGAACTAAGTGACTGGTGGACCTATCTCTAACAACTTTTCAGCATTCAAACAATTCAATTCTCAATTACAAAGACGTCTCCACTACACAACCTGATTCTTTTTGGCCAGGATGGCTTGTTTTATTTGCTTGTCACTTGGTCATTGCTAAATTTATACAAATATTCAATAAACAGTCAGAGTACAGTGAGATATTTTGGGTTCCAGGTAAAGCTCATGCTTCTTCCTCTGAAGTTCACCTCAGGGGACTATCTCTGTCCTCAAAAACAGGGTTTACTCAATCTGTGGGCTGCAACCTATTCACGAGTCTTAAAATCAATTTAAAGGATCATGATCAGCATTCTATACCACAGAGGGCATAGAAGATATTGGAATGTATTACAAAGTAAAGATGCATTTTTGTTTTGCACAACAGTTATATACTGGCTTGCAATGCAAAATCAACTTCTGGCTTTGCGTTATGGTCAAAAGAGTTTGGGGGGAAAAATAGCTCTAAAGCTGCTTTCCTGGAGGACGCTCCATAGCAGGTTTGCAACTCACTACTGGCTTGGGAAGTTTCTGAGGAATTAAAAGTGCCTTAAGGAAGCACATACTAGCCCAGGGTTCTGTCTGATAATACACTTCCACAGCCCTTCTGTTTTTGGAGTTTTATGTCCTGTTTAACATCTTTTGTCCAGGCACTTACTGAAAATTGCTAAGTGCTAGAAACTGTGGTAAATCCTGGGGAAACAAAGATGACTACAACATAGTCCTTGACCTCCAAAGGACTCTAAAGATACATAATAATGCATAATACAATACCACTAAAGATTCCAAGCAGTCACTAGAAAGCGCTGCAGGAGCAAGAGGGAGAATTATAATTCTAACTGTTGAAGAGGGCTTCATAGCAGAATGAACATTTTAGTGGGTATTCATAATCCATTCATCTATATATCCATCTATCCCCTACTCTGTTCAAAGCACTAAGCTAGAAGCCAGGGAAAACTTAAATGAATGAGAAAATGGACTCCCTCTGAAGAACACCAAGCGCAAAGGGGAAAGATGAGGTAGAGCAAAGGAAGTGGTAAGTACTAGGCACAGAGGCACCATAGAGGCAGAGTAGGTTACGTCTGTCAGAGTCGAAGGCATTCTGTAGAAAGACAGGGATGTGAGTGGAGGACAATGATGGTGAATAGTGGAGAAAGGCTCTGATACCCAAAACAAATCTGTTCTGTATTATAAAGTAAGCTGAAAAGATAAATCAGATTTTAGCACTTTCTTGCTTCATATCTTTGTTTCTTGCCATTTCTACTAAAACACAATCAACTCTAACCAAGAACTACCAGATTATAATCTATTCCCAAATGTTTAACTCTTTGTGATGCTATTGTAAATGGAATTGTTTTCTGAACTTTCTTTTCAGATAGCTAAATGTTAGTGTATAAAAACACAACTGACTTCTGTACATTGACTTTTATATCCCGAACTTTACTGAATTGATTACTGAATTTATTAGTTCTAGCAGTTTCTTTTTCTTTGGGTTTTCCTTAGGGTTTTCTACATAAAAGATCATGTCATCTGCAAACAGAGACGATTCAATTTCTTCCTAATTTGGATGTCTTTTGTTTTTCTTGCCTAATTGCTCTGGCTAGGACTTATGGGACTATGTTGAATAGAAGTGGTGTCAGTTGGACATCATTGTCTTGTTCCTGATCTTAGAGGTCTCTGAAGGGAAGGCCGCTAGTGGGACCTCACTCAGGCTGAAGACTCCCATCTGTTGACTATAAGCCTGCTCATGTTAACCTGAAAAACTTTCAGCTTTTCATTGATGAGTATTATATTAGCTGTGGGCTTGTCAGAACCTTTGTTATGTTGAGGTAAATTCATTCTATACCTAATTTGTTAAGAGTTGTTATCATGAAAGAATGTTGAAATTTGTCAGATAATCTGTTAAGAGTTTTTAATTATGAAAGAATATTGAATTTTTCTGCACATGTTGAAAGAATCATATGATTTTTATCCTTTATTCTGTTAATGTGAGGAGGTTAAAAATCTGTATGCCAAAAACTATAAGATGTTGTTGAAAGAAATTGAAGACTCAAATTAATGGAGAGATATCTCACGTTCATGGATTAAAAAAATTAATATTGTTAAAATGTCCATACTACTCAAAGTGATCCATAGATTCAGTGTAATCCCTATATAAATTCCAATTCTATTTTTCACAGAAACAGAAAAAAAATCCTAAAATTCATATGGAAACACAAAAAGCCCCAAAATAGCAAAAGTCATCTTGGGCAAAAAGAACAAAGCTGGAGGCATCATATCCTGATTTTAAACTACATTACAAAACTACATAGCCACAGTAATAAAATAGTACGGTATTGGCATGAAAACAAGACACATTGACCAATGGAACAGAACAGAGAGCACAAAAATAAACTTGTGCATATATAATCAACTAATCTTTGACAAGGGTGCCAAGAATGCAAAATGGGGAAAGGCTAGTCTCATCAATAAATGATGCTGTGTGAACCAAATACACATATGCAATATAATGAAATTAGGCCCTTTTCTTACCTCATATACAAAAATTAACTCAAAAAGGACTAATGACTTAAATGTAACATCTGAAAATGTAAAATTCCTAGGAAAAAGCATAGTGGAAAAGCTTTACATTGATCTTGGCAATGATTTTTTGGATATGACACCAAAAGAACAGGCAACAAAAGCAAAGGTAAACAAGCAGGACTACACCAAACTAAAAAGCTTCTGCACAGCAAAGGAAAAAAAACATCCACAAAATGAAAAGGCAACCTATGAATTGGGAGAAAATATTTGCAAACTGTATATCTGATGACGGATTAGTCTCCAAAAATATGATAAATTCAAGCAGCTCAATATCAAAAAACAAATAACCAGATTTAGTAATGGGCAAAGGACCTGAATAGACATTTTTTTTCCAAAGAATACATACAAACGGCCAACAGATATATAAAAAGGTTCACAACATCACTAATCATCAGAGAAATGCAAATCAAAACCACAATGAGATATCACCTCATACCTGTTAGGATGGCTATTATCAGAAAGATGAGATAACAGGTGGCTATTGGAAAGTCTGTGGAGAAAAGGGAAGCCCTGTGCACGATGGGACTGGAAATTGGTACAGTCATTATAGAGAACAGTATGGAGGTTCCTTAAAAAATTAAAAATATGTCAATTAATAAGTGCCCTATGGTCCAGCCATATATCCAAAGGAATTGCACTTTTGGTCAGATATCCAAATGAATTTAAATCAGTATCTCAAAGAGGTATCTACACTCTCACGTTCATTGCAGCGTTACTTACAATAACTAAGATAGGTGTAAATGACACCTACAATAACAGTCTAGGTGACTACTGATGAATTAATAAAGAAAATGTGGTGTGTCTAAACAAGAGAATAATGTTGAGCCATAAGAAGAAGAACATTTTGCAATTTGCAACATCATGGAAAACTTGGAGGACATTATGCTAAGTGAAGTAAGCCAGACACCAAAAGACAAATATTGTCTCATCTCAATCATACGCAGAATCCAAAACAGTTGAAATCATAGAAGCAGAGAGTAGAATCGTGGGTGTCTTGGATGAAGGGGTGGAGGAAGTGTTGAGAAGTTGGTCCAAGGGTATAAACCTTTAGTTACAAGATGGATAAATTCTGGGGATCTAATGTACAGCATTAACTATAGTTAATAATACTGTGTTGTTTATTTGAAATTTGATGAGAGAAGATTTTTAAGTGCCCTCACCATATAAACGCATGCACAAATAGTAACTAAGGATGATGATGAATGTGTTGATTGATTTGATTGTGGTCATAGGTACACAATGCATATAAAGATCAAATCATCACCCTGTACATGTAGAATTTAGACAATTTTTATTTATAAATATTTTAAAATAAAATAGAAAAAAAGACTGTTTATATCCAGCTTGACTCTCTCTCATCTGGCTCCTCTCTGCCCACCCACTACAGTGCAGCCACCCTGGCCTCCTTGGCTCTCTATCTTTCTAAATTCACCCAGACTGCCCTAGTGCCTCTGTACTAGCTCGTCCCTCTGTCGAGAATGTTCTTCCACCTTTCTTTCTACTCTCACAATAGCCCTGTCATAGTTACTTGCTCTCTATTCCTTTATCCTGTTTCATTTTCTTCATTGCATTGTTACCATCAGAGAGAATCTGGTGCATTTGCTTATGTGTATAAATTCTAAGAGCCAGAAGGGAAGTTTCATGAGAACAGAGATCCTATCTATCTTTTCCCAGTTGTATGCTCAGACCCTAGCATACCGTGGGCTGTATAAATGTTTGTTAAATTCAAAAAGGAACACAGGAAGTTGGGACAGGTGTAGGTTAAGCAATGATGCAGAGATGCAAGTGGGTTTCAACCAGGACACACAGAATTAATGGACAAATGAGAAATACAGGTTGTTGACCCAACTTATTACGCCAGGTATGAGGCACCTGTGTGTTGAGGGGTCAGAGGATCACATTCGGTGGTTGGGGCAAAACATGAAATAGGAGTCAGTCTTGGATGTCAGAACCCGGCTGGTATTAAACCCAGAGAGACTTGTGGTTATTTATGTATCTGCTCAGCAGGAACCCAGACCACTGATCCAGCTCCACGTATACAGAGAAACAAATAACATGACATCTCCTTGCAGATTCTCAAGTGAGTGCATAGTTAAACCAAGATAGAGAATCTGGAATTCAGACTGCCCAGGAGAACACTGTGGCATAAATTCTGTCAACAATCCCAGAGTAACATTTCAGGAAGAAAACAATACAACATTTATTTGTCTAATTGGGACTCACTGTGAGAGATAATTCCTCCAAGATAATAAAAGTTAGCCATGATGTTAGTAGCAAGCCATTTAGCACAACCAAAGGGCACTGTGCATGTGTCACATAGGCAGGTCTGTAGGAGAAGGGCTGACACTTTTGGCAATGACAGCAGTCCAAACGAAAAACACAGCCACGGCAAGCCCATCTAACGGTTGCTGTGAATCACCCTGATTATGAGTCACAAGCATGCAATCACTGGCATACAGAAACTCCTGACTAATAGCCATGAGCAGTTTGCCTTTGCTATCTAAGTGTCGCAGACTGAACACACTCTTGCCCGACCTAAACTCGGCATTAATACCTGAATCACAGCCTGGGGAAGCTCAATATTCCACTGCTGGAAAGAAGATAAACAGTAACAATACAAAGATGCAGCCCTTTTTAGTGCCGCTAGTTAAACTGAATGCGTTTAATCTATCTTCTGCATCTAAAATGTCTGTCATCTTCTCTTGGTGGCATGAATGATATTTAAACACTCCTGCAGAAAGCCAGTTTCTTGAAGGCTTTTCCACATACCAATTGGCAAACAGAATAAAAACCCTGGTTACACTATTACAGAACACAAATCATCACAGTGCCAGAGGGCATGCTGTTTATGGTTCCATAACCAGAGAAAACCACATGATCATTAGTTAGAGTGCTTACCTATAGGCCTGAAATATACAACTAATTTCTTTTGTTTAAGATATGCATAATCTGCTCTGGAAACAAATGATATGCTTCATTAATTATTATGGTATGAAGGCATTCTATATCTATGAGGAAATTACCCACATCAAATGGCTTCTTCTGACCTTGGTCTAGCATGACAAAGAATTAAATCATACTGTCCTGCCAAAAAATGTTGATCAACATATCTGGACAAATGTCCACATAAACACTATCTCCATCACTACAACTAGTAAATCCTATCATTTGGGAATAAAAATTTAAATAGGTATGAGGCACATTCTGGAGGAAGAATAAACTCTTGCAGAAAATGATGGTGAGGCCTGTAATCCCAGCACTTTGGGAGGCCAAGGCAGGTGGATCACGTGAGGTGAGGAGTTCAAGGCCAGCTTGGCCAACATGGCAAAACCCCATCTCTACTAAAAATACAAAAATTAGCTGGATGTGGTGGGGGGCACCCAACTACTTGGGAGGCTGAGGCAGGAGAATCACTTGAACCCAGGAGGCAGAAGTTGCAGAGAGCCAAGATCGCGCCACTGTACTCTAACCTGGGCGACAGAAGTGAGGCTCCATCTCAAAAAAAAAGAAAAAAAAAAAGAAAAAGAAAATGATGGTGAGGCATACATGATCATAGCTAACACATAGCAAGAGCTCACCCTGCACTGGGCATTCTTCTTAGTGTGTTACATGTTTATCTTCACAGAAGATCCTAAAGCTTAGGGATGACTATTACCACCATAGCAGCGGTGAAGAAAAGGGAGACCAAGACAGAGTTAAGGGATTTTCTCCTCACCACACACCTAGTATATGGTAGAAACAGGATTCAAACTCAAACAATTTCTTTCAAAAATCTGCACTCCTGTCCCCTAAACAGCAAATCAAGTAGATGCTACCAGATTCAAGATCTGGAGCTGCTGATGTAAATACGCATGTTTTTTTTTTTTTTAAGGAAAGGCAGTGCAGTCTTAACTCAGCACCTGAATGATTGAGTTCATTCATGCATCCTTTAAAAGAGAAAAGCCTAAAACTCTTAATTATATAGAATTCAAGCTGCAGAAGAAATATCACTGCATAGAGTCCCCTTTTAGCAAATATTTCCTGGCTGCAGTATTGAATAGGGAGTCCAGCTATAGCCGGAGCTCTGTAATTAGGGTCCATGGGAACTGTGAACAAGGTCAGACTCATGTTACTCCCAGTTTCAAAAAATAGGGGGGTTGGGGGCACTGCTGCTAAAAATAAAAATAAATATGTACATTAAAAAAAGGTAGCTTCTTTACCAAAAAAAAAAAAAAAAAAAAAAAAAAAAAGAAGAAAGAAAGGTGTGGGCATGAAGAAAGATGCAAACCCAGACACCAGAGTTTCCAGAGGCAACTCCTCAGCCTTCTCTTTCTTCCATTTCCTTTGCTGGAAGGCCAAAGGTGGGGACCTGTCTAAGCAGCATTGCTGCCACATACAATTATTATTTTAATCGACATTGTGCTGTGTTAATGAGTGCCAACCATGTGCCAGATGGTGTTGAAAACAAAGCCTTCTCTGCAATCCTGCCCAGTGGGATCACCACCTCTCCTCTCTGTGGAAGCGATCACAAATGTGGTAATGAGCTAACTCCGATGCAACCGAACTTCTAATCCCCCCGACACTCTCTGATTGGGCAATGCACCAAGATTTGGCATAGAAAAGGCACCTGGAGTGCTGTCGGATGATCTCTTCAGGGATAATGGACCAGGGAACTGAGCCTGTAATGATTTCATATCAGTTTGTTCAAGTTCAGTTGCTATTAATTGGGTTCAAGTTCAGCTCCAGTTCACACAATCTAAATAAATAGCTGTTGAAACCAGCTTAGTGCCTGGCACAGTATGTATCTTTGTAACTAACAAGAGGCAAGCAAAAGAGAAAGATGTAGAAGGATGCTTTGCATGCCTGTTTTCTGGTGTATACTGTCAGCCTAGTTGATGTGTGGAGTAAGGGGGGAAAACCCACAATGTCCCAATTTTTTACAATTATCCATGGTTATATTACTCAATGAATGATCGTATTATGAAGAGTTGAGCTCCAAAACAGGTTTCATAGTGAAACTTGCACGTAATTGTTGAGATCAGCTGCAGGTAAAACACTGGCTCGAAGTTAGCATGGTCTGGAATCCGGACTTTCTCTTCATCTTCCATCTACCTTGGCAATTCTAAGACGTTAATTCTATTGTAATCTAACTAAAATCTGAAAAAGAAATGTTTTAGACAAATTCTTTGCTAAACAGAGAAAAAGAACAATATTGCAGAGAAAAACTCTATTTAAAAACAGGGCTTTGCATATTTTATGAGAAAAATCAATCCAAAATCTATTTTGTTCTAGCCCATTAAGATTCACTCTAAGTTGGTTTCGCTAGAATGAAATTTAAAATACATTTCTAAAGATCATTTGTAAGAAAATTTGAATGGAAGCATTTTCCAATTCGGTGTTGGCTGGCAAATTCCAATTTCTGTTACAATCCAGTCATGGATACTATGTTTAAAATGGGAATGATTAGAGAAGATACTGGCATAGTATTTATAATAGAACTACATAGGGAAGGCAATATGTTGTAGGTAATATTAGATAGGACATGTACTACATATCTACTTTTTGTGACACAATAATATACCATTTAAAATATAACTAACTGAATCATTTTAAATGATTATTAAATCTAAACAATGAAGTAAGCAAATAATTACTAAAAAGAACCAATTATGAAAGTAAGAGTAATAAAAAGCTGAATTTGTTTGAAAAAGGTAGCTTTTGATATTTTGGAGTTTTTGCATTGGATTTTTTGTAGTATTTGGATTTTCTTTTCTATTTTCTCCTAATACAAGTAAAAGGCATTTGACCACATATGAAGATTTTAGTACCCTTACAATGATGAAGTAGGTAAAGTGTAGGAATAAAACCAGTGCTACAGAATCTAAGGCACCTGAGTTCCCTGTGTTTCTGCCATTGACTTGATATATTACTAGATCTAATTCCTTAACCTCCTAAAGTCTTGGTTTCCTCATATTTAAAATAGAAACTTATTTTAAATTTCTATTCAAAGAAAGACACAGGGTCATTGGAGAGAGAGAGAGAGAGAGAGAGAAGACAGCACAGAGTTGCCCAATAAATGCTGTTACCTCCTGCTTGTGAAACTGCAATTCCATATACTCTGGTTCCACTTTGCAACCAGTCCTTCCAGAGGCTGTGTGAGCAGCCATTGGGAAGTCAATCCTAAAATGTTAGGCACCATAACCTGTGATCCCAATGCATGCCCAGAATCAGGAAAATCTACAATATATAATTTGCTTACCATGTACAATAAACTTTATCATTCCAAAACAATGTCTAAACTATCATTTTATTTTACATTCTAGCTACTCATAATCTGTTTCCTAATCCTCAAGGGAGTTTTAAAATTGGGACTCATATGGTGTGGATGTATTTCTACCAAACTATTTAAAATAGTGCTTTTCAGGACATCCTTTCCAGTTGCAGACCTCTACATAGGTTCATGAAATCATTCCAATTTGCTTTATTTGCTGTATTAGAAATTTCTGGCTTGGAGGTAGCACATAGGAAATGGTGCTTTCTCTGCCCACCATCTCCCATCACCTTTCTCTGAACTTGGCCATCTTTTCAGCTGACATGCTCAGAGGCAAGGTCTCTTAGGGAGTCCCTTCCTGGTCAAATTTCCAGTTCAACTGGTCTTGGGTCTCTGAAGGGAAGGCCTCTAGTGGGACCTCACTCAGGCTGAAGATAGTTATCTGTTGACTATTAGCCTGCTCGTATTAACCTTTGCCTTGTTTGCTTGACTTTGCCCATCTCTGATTTCACATTGAGAGCTTAAGGACAGAAGTGCAGTATAGTGGTCCAAAAGGCTAGCCTTGAAGACAACTCAACAGGATCCCCAATGTGAATGGAGGGAGATGCCAGCTTGGGTTAATAATCGCCATCTGACTTTGACAACACACAGAGGTTTCAAAGATAATTTTCCTACATATAACAAGGTCCTGTAGGTAACAAGCATAGATTGCACAAAATGTTGTAATTTTCAATGTAATCTTACCTCAATGTAAACTTAAAATACCAACTCTTCCCCTTGCTTTGTATTAATGAATTTATAAGAGGAGTATTTTTTCCCAAAGCCAGTGAGAACCTGCCTGATTTTATGAAATTCCAAGCAGAGTTTAGATGGAAACAGAAGAATAACCCTTTTATTTAACTCAACAAAGATGCACTAAGCACCTATTATGTTTCTAGTTTTATGTGCAATATCAAATAGTATAAACCTATTCCTTCCCTTCAAGGAACCCACTGGGATACCTGAAACCACATATAAAATAATGTGAATGATACAAGATAATTTTATCACTAAGCACCAAGTTCTGTGATGCAAACCTCTTTAATTAAATGCCACATAAAGGCTAAAAAGGAACATGTTAACATTGTCCAGGAGGTCAGAGAGATTGCTCCAAGCAAGTAGGCCTGATGTCCCCAAGTCTTAATGATGAGATTTGGATGAATAAAGAGGGCAAGTCATCCTAAGTGAAGGGAACTGTAAAATCAATGACATGGTGACAGAAAAGACCATGGCATGTAGGGTTGGGATATAGGTGGGGAGTAAAAGTGAGTACCCCCAATCCATTCAGATTAGAAAGCCGCAACAGCTTTGTGCTGGGAAAACTGGGTGTGCGACAGTTAGATACACACAAACACATCCCTGCCTTTCTTATGGGGACTATAACTTTATTTCCATTAAGCTTGTGTCATGGCTATAATCTGGACAAATGAGCTCTCTGGAGATTTACTCTGCCTACCTATTCTCTCGGCCAGTTCTCTAACCAACTTTGACTTACATGTTTCCATCCCTAATATCTTTTTCTCCTTTCTGTAACTTTGAAACAAAGTTTCCACCTTTGTTGTCCTGAAACTTTTCTTTCAAAAACTATCCATTCTACCTTCAGAGAAATGAAAATCAAAACTACAGTGAATACCACTTTATACCCACTAGGATGGCTATAAGAAAAAAGACATCTTAACAAGTGTTGGTGAGGATGTGGAGAAACTGGAACCTTCATATACTGCTGGTGGGAATGTAAAGTGGTGCCACAGGTTTGGGTAACAACCTGGTGGTTCCTCAAATAATTAACCACAGAGGTATCATGTGGCCCCAGCCATTCCACTCCTAGGTATATATTCAAAAGAAATCAAAATGTGTACATGCAAAAAAAACTTGTATAAAATGTTCATAGCATCACTATTCATAATAGCTAAAGAGTGCTCACAACAAAAATATCCATCAACTGATAAATGAACAAATAAAATTTTGTATATCTATAAAATGAAATATTATTTGGCAGTAAAAAGACAATAAAGTACTGATACTTGCTACAGCATAGATGAACCTTGAAAACATACTAGGGGGGAAAAGGCAGTCACAACAAACCGTATACAGTATTACATGTTTTCATTTGCATGAAATGTTCAGATTAGGCAAATCTATCAAGACAGAAAGTAGATTAGTGGTGGCCAAAGGCTGGGCTGGGGAATAGGGAAATTGGGGAGTATTGCTAAGAAGTACAGGGTTTCTTTCTGGCACGGTTCAAATGTTCTAAAATCGATGATGATGGCTGCAAAACTATGTACATATGCTAAAAGCCAATTAATTGTACACCTTAAGTAGGTGAACAATATGTTATGAATTATACATCAATAAGCTGTTAAGTCAAAAAGAACCATCCAATCTGATGAATTTAAGTATAAATCACCTTTATTACACGAGATACAAAAATCCTAGCTGCTTAGAGCTGGAAGTAGATGTTACAGATGAGGGCTGGTGATGGTAATGTCTTTAGCAGCAAAACTCATTGGGCCAAGCAAAATATTGCATGAAACAACTATAGGTGAAAGAAACAAAAAGCATATTTCATTAATCAGCTTGGTTTTTTTTGTTTTTGTTTTTTTTTTTCCACTTACACCGCTAAATCAAATTTGTAACCTTTTGTCCAAACTTATAAGATGTAACTGTAACCTTAGGTCAAGAAAAACGAGGCTCTCCTGATGAGGCAAATTTTGGCATATAATGCATTTAAGTGCATGAATTATTTTCATCACACTTTAAAAAAGCATTTGAAATCAAATGTTTCTGGAATCCTTAGACAAGCATCTGATTTCACAAGAGATCTACTGAAAACACTTCATCTAGTCCAATGCTCTTAGTTGTAGTTGCAGATTCGAAAACTGAGGTTCAGAAGGGTTGCTATAGTCATAGGGCTACCAAGGAGCAGAATGATGGTCTCCTAACTTCCTTCCTTCTTCAGATTTAATGATCACATTTCATATTCTGCATATTACATGAAAACAATTATGCTATAGGTAAATAAGTAGAGACAATAAGATTATACAGATATATCACACCTGTTTATTACACCAGGGTGTGAATGCCTTAAAGGCATTAAAGTGAGAACTCACTCTTATACTTCCTTCCTTCTTTCCAGATTTAAGGATGTGGATATTATGTGGAAAGGTTATGCTAAAGGTAAATATGGAGACATGTTATACAGCTATATCACACCTGTGTCTCACACCAGAGAGTGAATGCCTTAAAGGCATTAAAGTGAGAACTCACTTTTGTACTCAGTGTTTAGCACAGTGCCTGGCAACAGCATATGTTTACATTTAAGGAATGACTACCTGAGGAATGAACTTTATCTTCCAGTGTTATTTAAAAACACAGATTTTCAAACTAGAGTTCTAGTTCCTTATCTGTAACCACCTAAACATCACCTCTGCTTACACTAATTGTGTTGTAAATTACACTTATCTTTTCCCTCTTGTCAGCTCCCCCTTGACCTCACTGTTCTGTCAATGGTCCTATCTTTCTGCCAATCACCCAGTGACAAGGCCAGGATTTGGAGAGTCCCTACACAGGATGATTCAGGAAGAGGATAGGACCATTTCATTCAGGCTATCAAAAAATTAAGCAGAAATTAAGTGATTAAGCAAGCCATTGACATGAGTGAAGGTGAGGGAAGGACTAGATGAGCATGAGAGCCCTGGCTGTGACCAGGGAGCAAAGCCAGACAATGCTGGGATGTTATAAAAAGAGAGCCATCCAGGCTGGGCAGATGTTCTCAGAAGTAGAAAACAATGAGTGCATAGGAGGCTTTGACACGATGACCTCAGAATTTGAGGTCAGGGAATGGTTACTCTGTAAACAGTAAAGAAATAACTCATAATAGATGAGGTTTGGCATCTGCCATCATGTCCTTGACCAGAAAAGGAATGGGGGAGGGGGGCAACCGAGGCCCAGAAAAATAACCAGGTGGATTTTCAGAAGCAAGAACTGGAATGTAATTAAAATAAATTTTTGCTCACTGAATTATATATTTTTCTGAGGATACTATAATTATGGCAACAGTAACTACTATGTTTATATTTGTTAGTGAGGGTATAATGTTCTGTGTTATGGCACTGGCCCTGCTCCCCTAAGCATCTGTGACCTTACATTACGTATCTACAGGCCAGACAGGTCTTCACATACTTTGTTAATATGGCTCCCCCTCTATTACCCAAACTGTCTCATTCCCTTTATGCTTCTGGTCAAACCATAATGCATAGTAGACTATCTGAATCATTTCTCACTATTTCCTACTATTTTCAAAGTAGGAAGGAAATTTTCAAACTTTCTCAAATCTAGACACTTCCATAGATTATTCCAGTATCTCTGTAGCCCCCACCCTTAAATTTCTGCTTCTCTGGACTCTTTTGGTGCTTAGAGGAACTATCTGGAAGTTAATCATATACATGTTTTATTTAACTTTTTTATCCATCCATCTTCCCATCTAGACTGTTTTAACATTTTAAGAGCAGAATGTGTGGCCATTCAAGACAGTAGGCTAAGAATTGAGAATCAGGAGTTCAGTTGAGTAGGAAGGACTTTCTATATACCTAAAAGGACAGTGGTCCAAGTTCAAAGAAGCCAGTCAAAGTAAACACAGAAATCAGACAGGCACTACTGGACCTGAGCAATGCCTTGAAAACCATCATCTCTGGAAACCTGTGTTTTCAGAAGAAACCTGAGGACCAGAGGTTCCTAGGATCCTCATTTCCATGGGAATCAGAGTAACCCTATTTTCATTTGCTTTATATGTTGAGGCTCTGCTTAACGTTTCCTTGGAAAGAAATGATCCCATGGGTAAAGTCAAATTTAAAAATCAGTGGACTAAAAAGTCATGCATGTGTCCAAAGAGTTTCTGAGTGTCTCCTCTGGGCAGGTTCCTCATGAAGGGAATGAGAGTTGGGTAAGTGAAGAACACATGAAGGTATGTGAAGAAGGCCAGGGTGGCTGAAGCATGAAGAACAAAGGGAAAAAGAGCACAAAATGAGCCAACAGAGGTAGGCGGGGTCAAAAAAGATAGGTTTTGCAGATGGGGAAGGGTTTACATTTCATTCTATGTGCTAGAGGAGGCCACTACACTTCTCAGCAGGTAAGTCCCACAATCTGACTTAGAGAATACCTTAAATCCTACATTTACATTTTATATTTGCCTTTTATATTTTAAAAGATAAATGTAAGCTGCTTTGTGGAGAACAGAGTGAAAAGAGACGAAAGAGGAGATTATTGTAGCAGTGCTAGACGAGATGATGGTGGTTTGGCCTAGGTAGACAAAGAAACAGTTTTGAGATTTATTTTGGAGAGACAAAACCAATTTTTCCCATTTTGCATTTCCAGGCAAATTAACTTCAGTGTAACTGTTGGGAGTGGGGGACTCAGGTGGAGTGTGGAAATGCTCTAGGGAGGCAGGCAAGGTTGCAGGTTTCAGACATCAGCAAGCAAGCTTAGAGAACAAGGCTCATGATCAGGAAAATAAACCCATTCTTTCATTCATTCTCTCATCACTCACTGAACAGCTGTGTGCCAGGCAAGGTGCTGAGGCCTGGGCATGCAAAGTCAAATAGGGCCAACTGTTCAAAACTAAGTAAGAAACCCCACTGCACAAGATGACAGACTGAAGAGATTCTCAATAGCTAGAGTGAGCAAGTATGGATACGGAAGACAAAGCAGATGTCAACCACCTTTATTACATCCTCCAACTTACTCATTCACTGATTCATTCATTTCCCTAGTTCACTCGCTCAATTCCCCAACTATCATCCATTACCTATTTGTTGTGAAGCTCAAGACTGGGTTATACCTGTATGAATAACACATCATCTGTATCTTCTAGGAATTCAGTCTGCATCTTGCCAAGGAGAAAGACATCTGAACATGTCAGTACGGTTGACCCTTGAACAACACAGGTTTGAGCTGCACAGGTTCACTTATACATGGATTTTCTTTCACCTCTGCCACCCCTGAGAGAGCAAGACCAATCCCTTCTCTTCCTCCATCTACTCAACAGGCAGATAACAAGGATGAAGACCTTTATGTTGATCCACTTCTAATTAATGAATAGTAACATATTTTCTCTTCCTTATGATTTCCTTGATAATTTTTTCTTTCCTCTAGCTTACTTTATTGTAAGAATACATAAAAATACATACTGTACACATAATACATATAACATACAAAATAGGTGTTAATCAACTGTTTATGTTATTGGTAAGGCTTCTGGTCAATAATAGGTATTAGTCGTTAAGTTTTCGGGGAGTTGAAAGTTATACTCAGATTTTCAACTACATGTGGGCCCTGTGCCCCTAACTCCCACATTGTTCAACAGTCAACTGCATAATGTAAGGTGCCAAAATAAAAAATATACATAGTTAACTATTCATGAGACATGGAGAAGTTGATCTTTGTAGCCTACAGTACAGTCCTATGACAGTTACATTCCTTCTGCCTTAAATGTACTCAGCTTAAATTTCACTTCTTTACAGAAATCTTCTCTGACTTTAATTAAATTGGGTTCCCTGAATACTCTTGCCTTTGTAGCACTTTTCAAAGTTTGCAGTTACATGTGTGTTAAATTCTACCTCTCTTAGACTAGACTACAAGCTGCACAAGCGCTGTATCTGGTCTGCTCTGTGCCATACTTTCCAGCACAGTGCTCAACCCAGAAGGGATGCTCAATAAACACTTGTTGAGTAAATTATTTTCTTAATCCAAGATAATTTCAATCATAGGCACATTTTATTAGAACATGCCAAATAACCCTACATGAAAACTGAATGTCCAAAGCCCAGAAATAAATGTTAATGAATAACATTACTCAGGTACCTTTCTCCTTGGCCCACACACTGGGGCATCCCAGTTGTGAATTAGATATCACCCCCTTGGTTGCAGCTCTCCTTTCCTGCTCCGTACCTGAGAACTATAGATAAGAAAGAAGTTCTACCCTGTGGATGCCAATAACTGTACATGTGACAGTCAGACATCAGGATCACAAATGCAGAATGGCAGAAATGTACTTGTCCCTGCAGAGAGGTTAAAGCAGCCATGGTCCAAGGCCAGTTGTCAGGAAATTTCTGGTTTTCATTGACTTACTTGAAAAAGATATAAGAAGTTAGGTTCATGCTAGTGACAGCATGCAAATAAAGCTATTTTTATTTTTATTTAATACATGGTTCTACTCTTACTTTCATTGAATTTAAAGTACCAGCATACCAATATGAATAGATGAAGACTTTTCTCAGACTTCCCTAAATTCCAGGAGTAAAGCTGGTTGGCAAGGCAATTCTGGTAGCAGAGTTGGCAGGTGGGCTGTTGGCAATGTGAACTTATAGACATGGACAAAGATGGAAGGTAAAAATACAGATGAAACGCCTTCTCTGCCTGCAGATTTCACAGTACAGTGACATCTTGGTTCTCAATCAGTCTGAATTGTTCCATTGCTTACCTCCACCGGCTGTGGAACTGCCACTGAGATAGTAGAGGTCACATCGTTTCCCACATCCCAACAGGAACTCTGCCCTTTGATCCTGTGAACCCTCCACAGTTGCTCATTTAAAACGGTTTTCAACCTCTGGCGCTGACCACAGACCTGCAGATGCTGCTTCACAGCAGGCAGTGAGCCCTCAAGAAGCAGTCGATAACTGGTTTTTTGCTTTTGTTTCTGTTCCTATGTATTTCTGAGTCTTACAGAAAGATTAAATTTGTGAAGTGGGAGTGTTATTAGTATCTACTGACAGAGGTCAAGGACACTGCTGAGCACCCTATGATGCCCAACGTACAGGAGAGCCTCTCCACAACAAAGGTGCAGCCAGCCCAAGGCATCAACAGTGTCGAGGTTAAGAACCCCGACAGACACTACACCACTGGATACACGAGGAGGAAGATAATGTATTCTCTCTGCTTCTGAAAATTATATCACTTTTCAGGAGATAATGACATTTGTATACAAGTCTGAAGGGGAGAAAAAAAAATTTTTAACATCTAAAAATAACGATTTTGAATAATTAAACTACAGTTATCAATTATAAATACTAGAAGAAGACAGACGAACAAAAGAGCACCGCAGAAAGCAAATTAGAATTGGCATTTGAATTAGAGCAAATAAAAACAGCCCAGGGGCCGTGGCTCTGTGACTGCGTGAGGAAGTCTCAGACAGGAAACTGTCACCGGACCAAGTAAAAGTTCCTTTGGTTCTCAACTCATGTTGAAATCAAGAAGGGAGAGGATGGATTCTAGCTTGCATGGGTAGGGACAGTGTGTGAGCAAGTCAAAGTCAGACTCTAGGAAACGCTATGTAGATTTTAAGTCTATCAGCAAAAACATGAAAACTTTAAACATATCTTATTCTTCTGCTTATGCTAGACAAGTAAAAGGTTGCTCATTTTAGAAATGCTATATTTTGGAAGTGCTTTCATTTGGGAGTTCAGGACAGTTTCTTATGTGTCTGAGATCTCGCAGTATAATAAATTACTCACAGAAGGACTTTAGTGGTTTCACCTTGAGGTATTGCAATAAATATTTCCAACTTGTTTATAGCTTTCTTTCCATGATCCCAACACTGTAAGAAACAGGCAGGTTTTAACACTGAAAACTGAAGATAAATACAGAAATAGTTAAGTTATATGTGCAGTTAAAACACTATCTTTAATGTGGTTGTATGTGTCAAGCTATCAAGTGTTTGCTGTGAGGGTACTTTTAAGTAACAGTCCAAGAGAAATCTAAAATGCTCAGAATTCCAAGCTGATTCCCTAGACACTATACTACTGACCATTTTCACCTGTTCTTCTTTTCTTACAAATCTACATTCTAAAGCAGCCAGAAATCAAAAGAGTCATGGAAAGCAAAATCCATTCTATTATCATCTCAAAAGCTTTATGCAGGATAAGCTGATTAGTCTGTTAACATTTTGAATTTTTCCTCTAAAAGTAAACTTTGTAGGAAATACTATCTATCAGGATATGTATTGGAAATTATATAAGCAGAAAAATGGAAATATATACTTAATGGCAGGCTAAATACAGAAATTCAACCATCCTAGCACTACCACGAAGACAGGGAAATAGTAAAATAGGTGAAAACTCACAAATATGAAGAAAACTGGAGAGAAAATGAGTGTAGATGAGTGATGTTAACAAAATGCTGGAAGATGGGAAGTGAAAATGTAAGGATCAGGATCAGTGGTAATTCTCTCTCCAGAAGAGACAGCTGAGACCTGACATCCTACAGAGGTAGGGAGGCCAACCAAGTTGCAGGGACCCAGGAAAGCTCAGGAATTGGGGAAAGCAGCTGCTTTAAAAGGCCGGGGGCGGTGGGGGCTGATGGCAGGAGGATGGGTAGAAAGCCTGTAAAATGCCCAGTGAGGCCTTGCCCCATTTCCATTCCTCAGTCTGTGTGCTCCAGAGACTGCCCCTTCTCTTCTCTCCTCCTTGTACAAACCAGAGTTGCGTTTTCTGGGTAGGCTGACCAATTCTGATCTAAATGATGCCAGGCATAACTGCAGAGGCTGAGTGTGACGCATGGTTGTGAAAAAACAGAGAACTAAGAAAAAGTCAAATACTCAATGGTGAGACCCCTTCTTTATTCCCACGCTAGGTTCCCTAAACACTGTCACCCAGGCTTAAATCTCCAGGTAAGGCACATGGAGAGAAGTCTTTCTCTGCGGGAAATAATTGAGAAACGAAGTCCACGGTATCCTGTCTCCAAAATAGCCACCCGGCAAGCCCCACCGCCTGGATTTACACTATGTAGTTCCTTCCTACAGTGCACCAAGGTTGGTCTGTGTGGTGAATAAAATATGACAGAAAGAAGTACTGGTATGTCAATTCTGAGATTAGGTTATAAAACTGCACTTCTGTCTTTAGAGCATGCCCCCGCTAATTCCTCTCTTGAGTCACTTGTTCTGAGGGAATGCAGCTGCCATGTCCCAAGCAGCCCTAGGGACATACCAACAATCTAAGGAAATCAGGACTGCCAGCACCTACATATGTGAGCTGAGGAGTGAGCCCTCTGACCCATCCTTGACATGACAGCTTAGATACAGACTCTTGGGAAACCCAGAGCCAGAATCACCAAGCTAAGCCATGCCTGCATTCCTGACACTAATCATCTGTATGAGGTAATAAATGTTTGTCATTTTAAGCTGCTAAGTTATATATAATCTGCAGATAATCAATACACCGCCATTGGATAACAACATTCACCAGCCAAGAGTGAATAGGGAGGATCTCTATCCAATTAGCCTAATGGTGCTACCAACTTAGGGGATACCTTCCACCACTAAACCTCATACACCAGAGAGTCACAATCAGCTTTTCAAGGGGATCCTTCTTAAATATAAACATACAGCTGAGAATAACAGAAAATGAGGAAACCCTTTAAAATAAAAAGTCAAAATAATCAGTAGAATAAACCTGGGAGTAACAGACAATATGAAGAGGATTTAAGTCCTGATATTAAATACTGAAGACAAAGGTAAAATATCATATATAACCACACTGAAAATATATAGACTTGATAAAGCATACCACTCTGAATTTTCAGAAATTGAGGGATAAATAGAGGATCCTAAAAGTTTCCAAAGAGGAAAAAAAAAAAAAATCCATGTCTGGAATGTAAAAAGAGAATAGAAGCATACTTCTCAAAAGCAATACTGGGGGCTAGAAAATAGCAATGCAATCGATTCAAGATTCAGAAGCAAATAGACTTCTAGCCTAGAATTATATATGCAGCCAAACTATAAATCAAGTGTGATGGCAGAGAGAAAAATTTCTTAGAAATACAAGGTCTCAGAAAGTGTTTGCTCTCATGTAATCTTTCTTAGAAAGCTACTGAGAAGTCAGCTTCATGAAAATGAGGGACTAAACCAGAAATGAGAAACTATGAAATCTCAATAAAGAGAATGCAGCTCAAGAGAAAGGTAAAAGGAATTTTCAGTATTGCAGCTGTGCATAGATCTTGAGGGCAAATAACACAGATTGAAAGAGGAGTTCATGCACAGAGGCTGCAAGGAGGGATGGCTGCAGGGAAAAAAAGCAGCTGGTGAACTGACGTGCTTGACTATATTGTGGACATGTTGATATTTCTGTGGGAAATTTTAAATTAAACATTTGTATTAATATGTATCAATTACTTAACTTCAAAAAAAAAAAAGGCAGTATAATGAAGGAACTGATCTCCCCCTACTCTCTCCACTCCTTCTCTCTCTCTCGGTGTTTCTTTTCAGCTTGTTAACAGTATTGTTGTTTAAACTTGCCTGCTTGGAAAAATATTGCTATATCAGTTCATTAAAATTAAGCTTTCAAATATGAGAGAGAGTACCTTAGTTTTTCTGTTTCTCTATAAAATGAAAACAAGTAATACCTACCTCATGGGTTGAAGTGAATAACAGGTGAGATACTATTGTAAAGAGTTTAGCACAATGCCTGGCTAACTAGTGAAACATATTTAACCTGAACTTAAGGATTGAGTTTCAAATTCCACATCTTTCCATCACTTTTTAAAAAAATTAACAGGTAATTTTTAGATAACATGTGCTTGTCATAGTAAAAGTATTGGTAACCAAAAGGAACAAAAAAGATGTTACAATAATCTACGAACCAAAACCAAAAACATAAGTACAACTTATTAATATGTTGGTGTGTATATTTTTAAGTTCTATTTTTAAACAGAAATGTGATTATAAAGCATATACTTTCTTGGTATTATGTTTTCCTCAACTCAATAAACTCGAAGACTCAATATCAATTAATTTTTTTCTAGAAAATATTTTGGAATTTTTCACAAAACATTTCAACCTCTAGTCAGCTCCTCAGAATGTTAAATATTTAGATGGTACAAGTTTTGTTATTTTAATTACTATAAATATCCCAAATGTCTCAATGTCCTTAAAAAGTTACAAATTAGAACTAATCATATCAGACAAAAATAAGGTATTGCATAACTTTAATTTGCTTCATATAAATACATTTAGCAAACATTTGTACCCTTACTATATGCCAGGCACTATCTTTTATTGCACTTAATATTTGTAAAGTTTATTTTTCCCTCTTAATTCCTATTTTATTACGATTAGTCACAATGTAGCTTGGATAGTAATTTTCATTTCTGAGACTCTTCTCGTGTACTTGATTTTTGACTGTAACACAGCTGTGTAGGCTACTCTGAAGCCGCAATATTTTGGAAATCACTTAGCCTCTTTGACACACAGAGTTGTCATCTCTAAAACGAGGACTGTTATATCTATCAAATGAAATAATGTATGTAGAATATTATAAAGAAATATTCTAACTTCTTCTAACATCTATCCCATCAAGTCTTTAACTGCTTTACTAGAGAAAGACTTTTTGCCCTGTTCTATACTTAAAGATTGTTAGGTTTTACATCTCTGTTTTATCTCTCAGTTTATTTAGTCTACAGATATATAAAGCTGAACTGCATTTATTGTTCAGCATTGTAAAATGTAATAGTAGAGCAATCAAGTGGAATGCAGAAGAGAAGAAATGGGATAAAATACATTTCTAAAATATTATATTAATGTCAAAGGCCAATGTTGTTGAGGGCCGTGAAAGGTGCATTTTTTTCTATTTAAAGGAAAACAAACAAATTTGCTCTGAAAGTACAGAAGGGAAATTCATCACTTCAATAAAATAGTTTTGTTAAAGGAAGCCCAAAACTTTCCTATTAAAAGAGTTGGTTTTTAAGTGAAAGGTCTACTCCTTTCAGTTAAAAAAAAAAAGAAAGAAAAAAAGATTCTTTGTGCCTGTAAAACAGTGTGGCAATCCTTTATCAAGACTATGCATTATTTAAAGCTCAACTTACCAGAAAAACATGCCACAAGTTGGATAAGAAAATTTTTTCCTGACATACTGTGATGTGCCACCAAATGTGGAACCAAATCTCATCCCTTAAAAAATCTAGGATCAGCAATAATTTAAGGAGGCACTACTCTTTCTTCCACTCTTCTTTTTACTTTTGTGGTTGAAGTTCTTCTCATGTATCCAAAAAAAAAAAAAAAAAAAAAAGTGCTATACTGCTACACACCATCAACAACCAAGCTGAGAATCAAACCAAGAACTCAATCTTTTTTACAACAGCTCCAAAAATATAAAATACCCAGGAATATATTTAACCAAGGAGGTAAAACATCTCTGCAAAGAAAACTATTAAACACTTCTTTAAAAAAATCGCAGATGTCGTACAAACAAATGGAATAACATCCCATGTTCATGGATGAGAGAATCAATATGGTGAAAATGAGATTATACTGCCCAAAGCAATCTACAGATACAAGGCAATTCCCATCAAAATGCCAGCATCATTCTTCACAGAACTAGAAAAACAACCCTAAAAGTTATATAGAACCAAAAAAGAACTCACATAGCCAAAGCAATACTAAATCAAAAGAACAAATCTGAAGGCATCCAAATCTGAAGTCATTACCTGACTTCCAATTACACTACAAGGCTATACTTACCAAAACAGCATAGTAGTGGTATAAAAATAGGCACATAGACCAGTGGAACAGAATAGAGAATCCAGAAATAAAGCCAAAAACTTACAGCCAGCAAAGCATACAAAAACATAAATTGGGGAATAGACACCCTATTCAATAAGTGGTACTGGGAAAACTGGCAAGCCACACATAGAAGAATGAATCTGGTTCCCCATCTCTCATTCTATCCAAAAATAAACTCAAGATGGTGTATTAGTCCATTTTCACACTGCTATAAAGAACTACTCGAGACTGGGTAATGCATAAGGGAAAGACGTTTAATTGAATCACGGTTCAGCATGGCTGGTGAGGCCCCAGAAAACTTACAATCATTGTGGAAGATGAAGGGGAAGGAGGCACCTTCTTCACAAGGTGGCATGAAGGAGAAGAGCAAGCAGGGGAAATGCCAGTTGCTTATAAAACCATCAGATTTCACAAGCACTCACTCACTATCATGAGAACAGCATGATGGTAACTGCCTCCATGATCCAATCACCAGGTCCCACCCTCAACACGTGAGGATTACAGGGATTACAATTCAAGATGAGATTTTGGTTGGAAAACAAAGCCTAACAATATCAGGTGAGTCAAAGACTTAAATCTAAGACCTAAAATCATAAAAATTCTAGAAGATAACATCGGAAAAATGTTCTGGACATTGGTTTAGACAAAGAATTCATGACTACGATCCCAAAAGCGAATGTAACAAATAAATAAATAAGTGGGACCTAATAAAACTAAAAAGCTTCTGCACAGCAAAATAAATGATCAGCAGAGTAAACAGACAACCCACAGAGTTGGGGAAAATATTTGCAAACTATGCATCTGACAAAGGAGTAGGGGCCAAAATCTACAAGGAACTCAGACAAATCAGCAAGAAGAAAATAAATAACCTCATCATAAAGTGGGCAAAGGACATGAATAGACATTTCTCAAAAAAAGATATACAAACAGCCAATAAACATATGAAAAAATGCTCAACATCACTAATCATCAGAGAAATGTAAAAATTAAAACCACTATGAGACTCCACCTTACTCCTGCAAGAGTGGCCATTATTAAAAAGTCAAAAAACAATAGATGTTGGTGTAGATATAGTGAAAAGGGGATGCTTTTACATTGCTGGTGGAAATGTAAGTTAGTACAACCACTATGGAAAATAGCATGGAGATTTCTTAAGGATATAAAAGTAGATCTACCATTTAATCCAGCAATCTCACTACTGAGTATCTACCCAAAGGAAAAGAAGTCATTATATGAAAAAGACACATATACACACGTTTATAGCAGCACAATTTGCAACTGCAAAGATATGGAACCAACCTAAAGTGTCCATTGACCAATGAGTGGATAAAAAAATGTGGTACATACACCATGGAATACTACTCAGCCATAAAAAAAGGAATGAAATAATGTAATTTGCAGCAACTTGGATGGAGCTTGAGGGCATTATTCTAAGTGATGTAATTTAGGAATGGAAAACCAAATATCCTATGTTCTCACTTGTAAATGGGAGCTAAGCTATGAGGATGCAAAGGCATAAGAGTAATACAATGAAATTCGGGAACTCAGTACGGGGAAGTTAGGAGGAGGATGAGAGAGAACAGACTACACATTGAGTGCAGTGCACACTGCTCGAGTGATGGTTGTGCAAAAATTTCAAAAATCACCATTAAAGGACTTATATATGCAATCAAAAACCGCCTGTACCCCAAAAACTATTGAAATAAAAGACAATAATTTTAAAACGTGGTATGCTTTTTGATACACACAGGATCAAAATCATTAAGTTGTTGTTTTTCATTTTTGGTAGGGGGTATTAATTTTACCTGTTATTAGCTAACATTCTGCTTTATTATACTTTGTATTTTTAAACCTACATTACCTTCACCCATATACATATCAATATTCTTTGTTTGCCTTGCATCTCTTAACCAATTCCTTTTTTTCTAATTTTTAAAATTTTATCAATAAAAGTATACAAAGCCTAAGGAGTTCAGTACTATCTCAAAGGCTTGATGAAAAAGTGTAGCCACAGTTCTAATTCCTAGTCTCTAGACAATTATTCTCAATTCTTTTGGTTATTTCTTCTGGTGCTGACCTCTCTATTTTTAAATAGAAAGCTTGTGCCCTTTTTATACTTATTTCTCAGTTTGGGACATTATATTTTTTCTTCCTAGTAATGGAAAATGAGGACTCAAACTCTTTCCTACCAACCACCTTCAGCTTTCTTCATCCTCACTTTCCCAGTATAACAAACTTTGAATTAACTCCATACTTTGTGCTTACATTATTTTCTCTTGCTGTATATATGTGTGTGTATACTTTTTGTGTATATGTGTGCATACTTTCTGTGTGTATATGTGTGTGTGTGTACTACAGAGGAGAAGAGAGAGCAAAGGGGAGGAAGACAGGGCAAGGGAGTGAGGTGGTGAATTAGGAAGGGAGGGGATGCGACAGGGAGGAAGCAAGAGAGAGAAAAAGATAGAAAGGAAAACCAGCTCAATTTAAAAGAACAGAATTTAAAACTAGAAGGTTGGTTGTGCAGTATGAAAGTGATGCTTAATGGAATTATACTGACTCTCCTACTAATTCTCAAAGGAAATTCTGCCTCAAGAAACAGAGTATGAGAGAAGAGGACAGCAGAGAGACTGCTAGAGTATACTGAGGGGGAGAAATTGAAAGCCTGAAATAAACGTGACAAGAATCTTGAGAGCACATCAGGTTGAACCGATGAATAGCACATCTCTCATTTCAGCTGAGATGCTTTATGTCTAATTTCTGGTTTTAATCCTAATAGTTACCCTCACATATTTGAAGTGATAATAAAGAGAAATGCAATATTTATTTGCCCCATGTATCTTAATTTATGAAAATATTATTGATATGACATTGCCTTGGCAACTTAACATTTTTCACAATGGACATGCATTACCATCATTTCATTTCATTTCCTCTGCCTTCCTAATATTACCTTACCATTGTCAGAAAGTTCTCAGAATAGTGATGCAAATCAAAGCTTCATTACAAAGCCCAGTGCAATAGCATTATTGCAAGAACGTTTTATGAAAGGTAACTACTGTGTATGCTTAGGGCCTGAATTGAAATGATAAAATATAGATTTCATTTATTTTTATAACAAAACCTTATTTTTCTTAAAAAAAAAAAAAAAAACACCTGGTCTTCTAAATCCTCACTCTTCAAATCATTTACTCAGAGGGAGAAAAATTCTTGCGGAAGCAGGAGCACAGGCTAGAATATACAGGATATTTCTCATCATCTGCACCCACAATACACTGAGTGATTAGATATTCTCTTCCCTAGTTTCCTCCATGAGACAAAAACAAAGAGCCGTCAGGGCTAAAGACCTGGAGGGGGTAATTTCAAGAAGCAATATAGTGATACCCCAACTCTGAATAAGAATGCAGGCACTCTTCCATTGCCTTGTCAAACTAGCCTGGATCCTGAATTACATTGATTATGAAACTGCCTTGAACTCTCCTTAACTCTGTTTCTGGAATCCAGTCTAGACTGATAAAATGAAAAAGTCTTCATGCCTCCTTGCCCCAGACCCCGCTTTATAATTCTTTTTGGTGTATTCTGAATGTCTACAACAAACCAGTTCCCAAACTAAATACTTTGGAAGACCCCAAAACAGCCATATCATGCCCCTCATGGAGGCTATGGGGAATATCTGATGCATACAAAAAAATTATGTTTATTAAAAAACACTTTGCAATTCTCTCAAGAATCCATCCACTATTCCACAAATATTTATTGCTTGCCTACTATGCACCAGACACTATTCAAGGTGCTGGGGATACAACAGAGGAAAAACAGACAGAAATCTGAGCTCCCCAAGAGCTTGTGTTACAGACAACAAACATAAAAATCAACTGTTTCCTATGTTAGACATGGATACGTGCTATGGAAAAACACAAAGCAGACGGTGGGCTACAATTGAGTACAGTGGTCAGAACAGAGCTTACTGAGAAGGTGACTTCTGAGCAAAGGCTTAAAGGGCACGAGATAATTAGCTCCATGGGTCTCTGAGGTGGTGACACCATCAGGGGAAAGCCCTACTTTGTAAGAAAAAGTAGTAGGGCACAAGGTCAGAGAAGTAACAGGCTAGATTGTGAAGGCCTTGTAACCTGCTAGGCAGAATAACTACCCTCCCTCCCCTCAAAAAAGTCCATCTCCTAATCGCTGGAACCTGTGAACCTATTATGGAGAAATTAAGATTGCAAGTAGAAGAAATAAGGTTGCTTAGCAGCTGACCTTAGCAGAGGAAGACTGTCCTAGATTATCTGTCTGGCTCAGTCCAATGTAATCACAAGGTCCCTTATAAAGGTGAAGAGGGAGGAAAGGGAGTCAATGTCGAAATGCCTTAGCACAATAAAGACCGGACTGGCCATTGCCAGCTTTGAAGTGGACCAGGAGCCAAGGAACGCAGGCAGCCTCTACACACTGGAAAAAGCTAGATTCTCTGCCAGAGCCTCTAGAAGGAACTCAGTCTTGTTAAGCCCTTGTTAAGCTCCACATCAGCCTGGAACAACTTTCGACCAGTGCAAGTGCTGGGTGTTGTGCAGCCTTGTGTTTGCCCGACAAGGAGTTTTCTCCCACCTGGCACATCGGAGGAGCGCATTAGCCCAGGAAGACTCCAGAAACGTAAGAAAATAAATTCATATGAAGTCACTGAGTTTGTGGTAATTTCTTATGGCATCAACAGAAAAATAATCCGCCCACTGTAAGAAAGGTGGCTTTTCCTCTGAATGAAAGGGTGAGCCACTAGATGATATGAAGCGGGAGAAAGACCTGATCTGACGGCTATTTTGAAGAGGGATTCTTGCTGCAAGTTAAGAATAGGCTGTGGAGCAGGCGGGGTGGAGGCAGAAGAGCAGGCAGGAGGGCATCAGAGCAGAAGAGGATGGAGGCTGGTCCAGAGCTGTTGAGGTAGATGAGGTCAGAGATAAGAAGTGGTTGAGCCTACCAGCATGAAGAAAAGGCGCTGCTTCAGGACAGCAGAGAGGAGACAAAGATGACTCTGTGAAAACTGAAGCATATAATTTGGACCTGGGAAGACTAAATGCTTTCCTCCAGGTAAAGATGTTAGCTGCAGAGGAAGCTGGGTAGGGGTGGGAATAGGACCGATTTCATCTTAAGGAAATATTAAGGGCACAGAGCTGGGAAAGCCAGCACAGGGTCTGTCACCGTTCAATGATGTGGTCTGTCTGAAATGGCGGAGCCAGAATGTGACCTATGTAAAGCTTTAGACTTTACTTTTTAAATGTAGTTTACAGTCTACAAGGGGGTGAAACAGGGCTGTTTGAGGGACGGCCAATACTTATTTATGACTTGCTTGGCTGGTAGGTTAGAAACATACACTGTCACCCTATAAATGCTATCTACCACATAACTATTGACAAGCTTTAAGGGAATTGACAGGCAGTTGGGTTTTTAAACTACTCACATGTGTCATATGAATGTTAATAGTAGCTACTTATATTAGGGAATGGAGTAAATATATTTTTGTTTAGGGGGAAATTCTCAAGATTTCTTCCTGAATTTAATCCATAAAGGAGCCCAATTAAATTTCAGTGTTATTTCCGCTTCTCCTTTTCTTCATTCAGTACCACGTATGAGATATATTAGGTGAGAGTATCCTCTCCAGTGTAGTCCTCAACACTAAAAAGCTTCTCTCATCATGGAGCTGCTCTCTACTGTTGCCATAAGGTGCACATCATCCTGGAACAACCTTCGACCAGTGCAAGTGCTGGGGGTTGTGCAGCCTTGTGGTGTTTGCCCTACAAGGAGTTTTCTCTCATCTGGCACATGGGAGGAGCACATTACGCCTCCCCGCCATTTCCGCTGATGTATTCTGATCAATGAGTGAACAGCAAAAGCAGTATGTGCCGCTTCAAAGATTTTAACTGCCTGCTTGAGACCACCCAGGGTTATCACCCTCATGTGCCAACCAGGAAGGCCAGGTATTCTGGACAGTGCAGCTTCAGCTGACAGTGCCTGTCACACTGGGTCAGAGTCACCCAGTAAAGCTATCGCTCTAGAGAGCCATCAGGATCTGTAACGGCTCTGTATGAAAAGGAAGTAAATGCTGCTGTATTCAGTTACCAAGATAGAGGGGTTCAGCCTATTCCAACACAAATGATGAAGAATTAGTAATAAAAGAACCAGAGAAAGAGTTAGGATCCCTAGGGCTGGTTCCCACAATTGTAAGTATTGGCTATCCACTTAAAGAGCATTGTAGGCAGGGTGCAGTGCCTCACGCCTGTAATCCCAGCACTTTGGGAGGCCAAGGCAAGCAGATCACCTGAGGTCAGGAGTTTAAGACCAGCCTGGCCAACATGGTGAAACCCCATCTCTACTAAAAATATGAAAATCAGTTGGGTGTGGTTGCAGGCGCCTGTAATCCCAGCTATTCAGGAGGCTGAGGCAGCAGAATCACTTGAACCTGGGAGGCAGAGGTTGCAGTGAGCTGAGATAGCGCCATTGCACTTCAGCCTGGCGACTAGTGAAACTCTGTCTCAATTAAAAAAAAAAAAAAAAAAGCATTGTAAAAGCAATACAATAAAGTCAAAGTTACAGGCTTCTGCCTGCACTACCACAAGACAAAACAAAATAGAAACAAACCAAAAAACCCTAAGGTCCTAACATTATGCAAAGGATGTCTCAGGATAAAACTTCTAGTGACAGTACCTTGCACCTTCAGTCTCTCAAGCAATATGGATGGAAGCCGGGGTGATGTGCTCAGGAAATCAGTTTGAAACACTAAAAAATACTGCTCCCATGATAGAAAGGCATTCATATCAACAACCCACGCAATAAGTTTGAATAAAACCAACCTGTAAAATGTGAGCATGGAAAAGATCAACATTTCTCAAATAAAGTTTGCATGTGATTACAAAATGTATATCTTAAAAAGTTAATCTAACTTAAGTAGACATTTGGCTATTTCACCTATCTCCTTAAAAGGGTTGTATTCTCATTGGGAAAATGGGGGATCGCTTTTTATGTGACTGTGCCATATATTCAGGCATACATGGAACATAATATAACAAACATGGAACTTTTAGGGAAATCTAATAAAAACCAGAACTAAGAGAGGTTATTTCTCTAACTTTATCTGGTCCCCCAACCACTACACACACTCAATAAATATCAGCAACAGATTTTATGTGTGACACCTGAGCAGGCTCACTCAGTAGACAACATAAGGCTGTGGCCACAATGAAAACATAATTTAACAAGTCTAATGTAGCAAATCAAACTGTGCACCACCACACCCATTACCATGGGAAAGGGATTATTGTTAATGCTGTACTACCCAGAATTCTTCTAGCATGTGGTATCTGCTTCGGCCAGTCTGTGTTTTGTATAATATTCCAGTAAAAGTTTCAGCAGTAGGCCACAGAGCTGCCTGTTCAACGTACCCCAATAGATGCACGACTCTTCCACACAGGCAAAAGGAGCAAGAGAAAAAAACCCTTTGACTTGAACACTGCTTATATTTCTCATTGGTAACAAGTCTGCAAACCCCCGGAATCAAAGAACTGGAAATACCCTTGTATCCTATAAGTAAATAGATCCTTTTTCTGAACAGTATTTTGCTGAGATAAACCTTTAAAGTTTCTCTGGGCCTGAATGCATGCCAAACATTTTCCTTATCACTCCAAAAGTTTAGGTAAATGTATCATGTACCACTTGCTTCCTAAGAAAGATTGAATTCACTGAAGTAAATTGGGTAGTTCTCAATACCACTTTATCACCTACAATACTGTTCTTCAGTTGAGAGTACTCCAGTTCCAATAGGCTCCTTGTGAATATTATAGCAATTAAGAAGACCACTTTAATGCACAGGAGAAAAGGACAATGATTATCAGTGGGATTGTGGCTCTGGAATTAAGTTTAAACATCACAGGGAAAATGTTCTCATCTCTAGTGGATAGAAAAGATTGGGTGCGCTTGGAACTGTTATCAGGTGAAACTGAAAAAGAACATGTTCAAAGTTCAAAACTCAATTTTAAAAAGTTTCTTGGTACATTCTATAGCAAGTTCCTGAGACTCGTAGAAAAAGGTTTCATGAATTAATTTCAGACAGTATGGAACCATGGAAATTCTAAGTAAATGTTTTTAAAAAAATCATTCTTAAGAGAGTATCACATTTTATATATACTTCCATTTAACAAGGCAAAATGAGTCATTTCTTCCATCTCCTTTCTTTCCTTAGTGCTTTTGTAGCAATGAGGTAAATGATGACGACAACAATAATGAATTATAGGACCATTGGAATTTAGGGTTCAAAAGAAGTTTGCCGTTCAACATCGGAAATTATAGGATGACTTTACTCAAAAACAGATACAGACGTCCTGAAGAAAACATTAGCAAAAAAATACATAAATAAAAAAGTAAAAAGAAAGCATTAGCAAACTGAATCCAGCAATGCATAAAAAGATTACACTTTATTGCCAGTTTGAGATTACCCTAGAAGTGCCAGTTTAATTTAAATTTTTTAAAAAATCAGCCAGGCATGGTGGCTCACGCCTGTAATCCCAACACTTTGGGAGGCTGAGGCAGGCGGATCACGAAGTCAGGAGATCAAGACCATCCTGTCCAACACAGTGAAACCTCAACTCTACTAAAAATACAAAAATTATCTAGGCATGGTGGCACATGCCTGTAATCCCAGCAACTCAGGAGGCTGAGGCAGGAGAATCGCTTGAACCAGTGTGTCGGAAGTTGCAGTGAGCCGAGATTTCATGACTGCACTCCAGCCTGGCAACACAGCAAAACTATAATCATTCAATCAATACAATTTATCATATTAATAGATCAAAAGCAAAAAACATTTAACCACCTCAGTGGATATGGAAAAATGTTTAGCAGAATTTAACATTCCTTTATATCAAAAACTTTTAGTGATTAGAAATTAAAAGAAACTTCCTTAACCTAAAAAAAAAAAGTTTTTCATTTCTTCTCTAATTCTTTTTTATATATACTTTAAGTTCTGCGATACATGTGCAGAACATGCAGGTTTGTTACATAGGTATACAGGTACCATGGTGGTTTGCTGCACCCACCAACCCATCATCTACATTAGGTATTTCCCCTAATGCTATCCCTCCCCTAAACCCCAGCCCCTGACAGGCCCTGGTGTGTGATGTTCCCCTCCCTGTGTCTTCTCTAATTTTTATATTTGTCTTTCTTGCCTTACTATGTGAAGATCTCCAGTACTGAACAGAAGTGGTGGCAAAGTGATCTTATTCATAACCTTAATAAGAAAATAATAATTGACTCAATTTTTCAACATTGATTATATGTGTATATGTGTGTGTATATATATATACACATATACACACTCACTATACATAATAAATAAAAATATTAAGCATATAAATAATATATATTTACATTACTGTAAATATTTTATACTTATTTAAAGATGTGTATACAAGTATAAATTTATTAATATAAAAGTTATATATCCATAAATGTATAGCAAAACTAAAAACATGAACTAGTTTTCATTAAGATTATGAATAAAATCACCTTCTATCACTCATTCTATGCAACACTGGAGCTCTAAGTGTAGTAATGCAAGAAAGACAAATGCAAGAATTAGTAAAGAAATAAAATAATTTGAAAAGAATAGTCAATCATAGATGATATGATTGTGTAAAACCCCTAAAAGAGACTCGGTTAAATTATTAGTGTTCACAAAAGTCTTAAGGACACTTTCTGGCTTAAAAAAATCAACTGAATTTCTCTAAGCCAGTGACAAACAGAAACAAAACATTTTAGTAATTTTATTTAAAATAACATCAAAATATCAGGTACTCAGAAGTAGATTCAAATAGGTGTAAAAACTTTATGAAGATTTCATCAATCCTTACTGAAGGGCAGTAAAGAAGCTGTAAATAAATGTAGAGAAGATATAGCATGTTCATTGATGTGAAGACTCAGTATTATAAGAATGCCAACTCTCTCCAAACTGATCTATAAATTCAATTCCATCCCAATCAAAATCTCACAGGTTTCTGTTTCTGAAATTTAACTGGCCATTTCTAAAATTAAAGTGGAAGAACAAAGGGCCAAGAAAAGGGCCAAGAACAGCCTGACCATTCCTAAAGATGAACAACACAGGAACCTACCCTGACAGATATCACAGAGTATTACAGAGCTAGGGTAACTAAGTTAGCATGGAATTAACACAGGAATCGAAAGAATGACAACTGAAATAGTTTAGAGCATCCAGAAGCAGACACAGAAATACTAAGACATTTGAATTTGACAGAATTATAACAGCTGTGTGTTTCTGTGGAGAAATGAAAGACTTTATAATAAATGATGCCTGACAATTGGTCATGTGTATGCTAGAAAAGCTGTACCCCTATCTCACACCATATGCAAAAATAAAAAATTATCGTACGTAAAGTAAAATTTTAAACATACAAAATTATGAAACTTTTACATAAAGTAGAAGAGTTTCTCTATGTCTTTAGTTAGGGAACAGTTTCTTAAATAAGATACAAAATATTCAAACGTTAAAATGTTGATTCTATTAAAATCAAGAATTCCTGGTCATCAAAAAACATACAGGAAGACAAGTCACCAACTGGCACAAGATATTTGTAGCATACACACACACACACACACACACACACACACACACACACACACAGACACAATCTAAAAATGATTAGTGTTCTTAATATGTAAATAATCCCTATAAATCAGAGAGTAGAATGATAGTTACTAGAGTCTGGAAAGTAGGAGCGAGAAAGAAAGGTTTGTTAATGGGTATCAACATACAGTTAGTTCTAGTGTTCAATAGCATGGTACGGTGACTACAGTTAACAATAATTCATTGTATATTTCAAAATAGCTAAAAGAGAATATTCAAAATGTTCCCAACACAAAGAAATGATAAATGTTTGAGGTGATATGCTAATAACCCTTAATTGATCATTACACATTGTTTGCATATATCAAAATATCACATGTACTCCAAAAATATGTACAATCATGATCAAGAAAAAAATGTTTTTAAAGCGTTCCTGCAAATCAGTGAGTAGAAAAATTGTCAAAAATCTTACCAGGAACATCACAGAAGAGTAAATCTGAATGGCCAATAATTACATCAAAATATGCTTGAGCTCAATCACAATGAAATATTTCATATCCATAAAATTGGCAAAAATTTAAAATCTAGCTATATTGTTTTGCTGACCATGTAGAAAACTGGAATTCTATTTTACATTTAGTGGTTTAAAGAATTAGTAAAATTACTGTGGGAAGCAATTTGGCATTATCTAATACATTTCAAAAGTAACATATTGTATAAACCAACGATTTCATTCTAGGTGTATTTCCTAGAGAAAATTGTTATACATGTTCATCGGCTATATGAAGAAGGTGGTTTATAGTCATGCTGCATGTAAGAGCAAAAACCTGGAAATAAAGCAAATATCCATTTTAAAAAAAAGCAAACTATACTACAATGAAATGAATGGAAAATGGGCTACATTCAACAACATGATACTCCTTAGGAGTGCAATATTAAGGAAAAAAAGGTGCAAAAAAATTTTTCAGTATACTTCCATTTATAAAGTTCAAAATCACACAAAACTAAACAATGCACTCTATAGAGATATGAAAATTCATGGTAAAATTATAAAGATAAGCAAAGGAATGATTATTGCACAGAAAAGTGAAATAGATGGAATTAGCAAGGGGTACAGGGGGAACTTCAAAGATAATGATAGCCCAGTTTCTCAAATCAGGTGTTAGGTATATATATATGGGTGCTCACTGCATTGCTTCTCTTCACACATACCACAGTTTTAGAAAACTCTCAAATTCAATATTTAATTTAAAAATAAATCCTTTCGCTGGCTTCTAGGAAAATGTCCTGGCTCCTTACCTTGGCTATGTAAGTGCTTCCAGATCTGGTTCCATCCTGGTTTCCAGAAAAATCTCACCATACTTCTCTCCCCATTTTTTCCTACCTTACATTCCTTATGGCAGTCATACTTGGCATTTTTCATTTTCTTGAACATGCAATGCTAGAAATATTCTTTCCATTTCCACTTGCCTGGTCAACCCCTCATTTCCTCTAAAAAAATCGTCCCTGAACTTACCCTCCCCAGCTCCTTTCTTAGGTAAAAGGACACTGACCTGAGGACTGACTGTAGCCTGTATCCCTCTTAACATAACATTTAAACTGTATTTGCGATTACTTCCTATACTAGGCAGTACACTTAGTAACAGCAAAGACCACTGCCATCTTGTGCACTGTTGGAGGTCTACTACCCAGGACCTAGAAGATGAACAGTACCTGATAAATATTTCTTGTTTAATATAAGAACAAATAGATGAACGTATTTCTTTTTGTAGCAGCCCATTCTTTTCATTGTTAAATAGATCTAATCTTCTTTAGGTGTGTGTGTCAGAATGTGGCCAGCATTTCTTTTAACTGTCGCCCTATTATATGGGCACACCACCATTTCTTGTAAATTTCTCTCATTTCTCTTTTTCAGTTATTTTAAATGTGAGTGGAAACTAAGTCAGTTCAGGAGTATGATACGAAGAACAATTTTCAAATCTAAAATTTTTGAACAAAGTTCTCTTTTTCTTGTCATGCATACTTATTTAGGTCACAAATTCATTTTTTTAATTACTGTGGACACACAATAGGTATATATATTTATGGAGTACATGAGATGTTTTGATACATGTATGTAATGTGAAATAAGCACATCATGGAGAATGGGGTATCCACACCCTCAAATATTTATCCTTTGTGTTACAATTACAATCTTTCAGTTATTTTGAAATGTACAATTATGCTATTATTGACTATAGTCACCACGTTATGTGTCTTAGTCATTCTATGTCTTATTCATTCTATTTTTTTTTTAACCATTAACCATCCCCACCTGCCCCCTACAAGCCCCCCACCACCTTCCCAGCCTTTGGTAACCATTCTTCTACTCTCTATGTCCATGAGTTCAATTGTTTTGAGCAAATTCATTTCCTGAGAAAAAAGAGACACCGTGTACTCTTCATGTGGGATTTCAATATTTCCAAAATGTCAAAATTATACTAGTAGCATGGCTGGTTTATCATGCATGCAGTGCTAATCCAATGTCTTCTCTGGCTTGACCATAACTTCATCTCCTTCTTGTCTCAGCTTTTTTCTCTCCAGAACTTCTCCAAGGACCCCCTTCATGCCCTCATCCTCCTCCTGCAATGTGATGACCCCCACTGGACTCTACGTGTTTCTCTCTCTTTTGCCATATTTTCATCTAACTACCTCTTTCCCTGAACTCTATTTTTCATTTCCACCTCCACAATACCTCTCCCTTCCAGCATTCTAAATGTCACCTTTTGGATTCTGCTTGTCAGCTGGATTAACAGAGTGACAAACCCATGAAGTCCCCCCCAAAAGCTAATGGAATGAAATCACCTCCCTATATGAGAATCACAGATACTGTTCCCAATTTTTTCTGATACATGTTTAACACGTTTGTTGTATGAAAAGCAGTAAATAAGATTAAGATCCCAACTCGAAAAGACAATGAAAAGTCCTTAGTCTTGGAACACTGAAAAAAGAAAAATTCTGAAGAAGATGAAAATCTTGAGTTTAATTTGTTAATTCAATTTGTTTACGCATTCATTCAGCAAATAATTACTGACTGACCACTACGCATCAGGCATTGTGCCAGGGACTACAGATGCAACAGTGGACAAAAGAGATGATGATCTGAGTTCATCAACACACCTTCCAGAAAGAGAAGACAAACATATACACAAATAAGTATGTATCATCTTTATAATTTATCTCCCAAAACTACAGAATCTTTTCTTTGACAAAGGTAATACCATCAGAAATATTCTTCATGAAAGCATATATTTTATCAATCAACAAGCATTCTATTCTGGCAATACTTTCAGAATTCGAGAGAAAATATCTTCCAAAAAGGTTTTATTCCCAGAGAAAATATTAGTCTTTTGAATTTGCATGTCACCCCAGGGCCACATCTTAAAAACACATTTATTTGCAAGTTCATTGTCTTCATTTTACCAGTAAGTGCTTTCATTTTTTTCTTGTAGGGTATTTTAACTGGGTACTTCATAGTCCACATTTTTTTTTCCAAAGTCAAATCTGTTCTCTTATTCTGAGGAAAGGCACCTGTGGAAGTTTTGTTAACTCTTATAGTACATGAGAGTGCCATTTAATACACCAAACCAATACTATACAGCCACCCGAGAGAGTCCCTTAGACACCTGGGAAATTTGTTCAGTACCTGTGCTATTGTTTTAGAATATCTCCCGAAAGGAAACATTTTCTCCTGGTAATGAAAAATACCTCAAAAAGAAAGAGAGCTTTCAAAATTTGAGGAACTGCTCTGAGGGAGATATGCAACACATGACTATTGAGAATCTTATCAGCTGAGGTAAAACTTTGCTCCAGCATTTTATGGCAGGACGTAAAAGGTGGGCTGAGAGATGGAAGAATGCTGTCCATCAAGAGTCTGTCAAATTACCCATTGAAAAGGTCATTCCACCGAAAATTACTCTTCTAGCTGCTATCACATTAGGAATTTTTGCCAAAGAGATTTTTTAAACTCCACAGAAAAGACTGAGAAACTGAACAATCCTCACCTGTGAAATCTAATAATCACCTTGGAATGCTAATAGGTGTATATAATATTAATTGCATATGTTAAAAGTATAAACTTGCTAAAGACAGTAAGTAGTTGTTGGATGTCACCATCTGAGGGGTTTACATTTAGTTTGATGGATTACAAAAGTGGATTTAAGAGCTCAAGGAGAGATTATGATTTAAACTAGGGAAAGTGCTGATTATTACAAATCAGTAACTGCCAATGCTGAGATAAATCACAGTTTAGGGTTGATGTGCTCTATCCATAACACTTCATAGCTGTATAGACATGTTTTGAAGAAGGATAATTCAGAAACTTACTTGGATATTGTTATGCCCTATGTGCTTTTGATACAGCTGTTGAGTTATACACTAGCAGGCCCTGAGCTTTCCTTGCAGTCAGCAAAGGTGACACACAGGTAAGTGAAGTAAAGGGATCCAATCAAAAGATGACAGAGATCTGCCACATCCAAGAAAGTCCCTAGCATATGGGCCCAGATAAGCTCTCCTTTTTTTTTTTTTTTTTTTGGAGACAGAGTCTCATTCTGTTGTCCAGGCTGGACTATGGTGGCACCATCTTGGCTCACTACAACATCCACCTCCCAGATTCAAGCAATTCTCCTGCCTCAGCCTCCTGAGTAGCTGGGGCTATAGGCGCATGCCACCACGCCCGGCTAATTTTTTGTATTTTTAGTAGAGATGGGGTTTCACCATGTTGCCCAGGCTGGTCTCGAACTCCTGAGCTCAGGCAATCCGCCTGCCTCAGCCTCCGAAGGTGCTGGGATTACAGACGTGAGCCACCACAGCTGGCTAAGCTCTTTTCAATACAATCCAGATGTTTCTCCCCTTATCCTTTGTCTATTTTGTACACACCATCCCAACCCTCACCAGATCTTCCTTCCACCTGAAACCAACTTGGTACACGGGGCTTCATCAATTGTCTCCACTTCTTTCCAGTGGCTTTTCACATATAACCACTGAAGTGGCCCTCTGCCACTGAAGAAGTCGGGGCGGCAGATGCTCAGTTCAGTTTCACTGAGACCCTCTGTCCATTTGGTCAAATTCCAGCCACGTTCATGTCTGTGGTGCATGGCAAAAATGCAAACATTGTAACATTTTCTCCTCTTTGTTTTTCCAGCAAAGTGTTAGAACTGTATGTTTCCTGGAGCTTATGGCCTCACACATTCTGATATAGCCAATTTTGAAACATTTCTCTTCCATAGAAAAAATTCTCCCCTTTGATAGCAATAGTATCCACTCAACCACTTAAGCTTTTAGTCTTGGCGTCAAGTTCATATAGATTGTCATCCCTCAGAAAGATAAGCATCAGGAGTTAATCAATTTTGTTGTTTGGGCTTTACTGCATTCCTTTAATTGTTCAAGGAAGGAAAGTAGAGAGAGATAGTTAAAGAGAGGGAAAAAACAGGAAGGAGGGAAGGAAGGAGGATGTAAGGAAAGAAGTAGGGGAAGGAAAAGGGGGAAGAAAGAGGAGGAGAAATGGAAAGAAGAGAAAGAGACAGACTAAGTCAGAGAGGTCTCTAACCTGGTAGCCTACGATATTACCATTGAATTTGTAACTATGCCTATAATCGTTATTAGATGTACCAAACATGGTAGAGAAGATTTTGTGAGCTCTGGGGCTGTATTGAATGACTTGCTTGAACACTTGGTGAATTAAGATACCTTGAAGTCATCTGGGGTGGGGTGCGGGGGAGCAGTGGAACAAAGGTGAGCAGTAATTCTTTCCTGATGATTATTCCAGGACTGCTTCACATTCCTCCCGCCAGACTTAAGCTCAGTACTCACACAGGGCTCTCAGTTAATGGATCCGCACCATTAATCCCATATCTAAGTGCCTAAAGTGGGTGAAAATGGGGATTCCAGTCTCACACATGCAATGCAAAAATGGCCCTTCTCTTCCTAACCATGACATCTGGGTCCTCAAAGAGGAGAAAGCCCCTCCCACAAATTCCAGGGCTGGTCCATTTCCTGCTACTGAATTAAACATCTCCCAAAAAAACTGACAACTCACACATCCAATAACATTCCTTTGTGACTACAAAGGAATACACATACATTTATTTTAATATTAACGCTACTTATATTCAATACAGAAGGGAAACATCTTCTTCTCCTAAGGGCCCTGGCTATCACTGGTCTAAATCTGAAACTCCATGAAATCATTTTTCCAAATTTTCCCTTGTGCGTTACCCCATTTTAAGTCCACTCCATCTTCAATACGAAACTCCAGCAATTTCAGTAATAAAGTGGCAGCATTTCCACGTCCAAACTACATGTAAAAACTATTTTGATTAGTCTCAACTGACTAATAAGACTGAAAAATCTTGACTATTACAGACAGCAATTTACTAGTATTTGTCCAATAATGTAAGTTGAGACCTTTTAAAGAGAAATGTATATATTTTTTTTTTTTTGCTAATTTGACATGAAATTACTGTGAAAATTTTATCATATATTATATATATATAATTTTGATTTAGATGTTTTATAGGTGTAAGGAAGGCAAAACTCCACCTCTATTTTCTTAGGATTTGGCTGGATCTGAGAATTAGATAGATATAAAACAGATGAACAGAAGAAATGCATATAATTTTTTTTCTTTTTTTTTTAGAGAGGGGACAAGGAAGGTCCATACAGAGGAGGGGACGGGGACCAACATACAACTTCAATACTAGTTTTATATGCATAGGAGCCCTCATAAGGAAACGAAGACCCAAATAAGGGGTTAGAGTCAGTTACTTATACACTGAATTGGACAAATAATAGTAAGTTGTGAAAATGCAACTGTGTTATGTGGAGAGGCTTAAAAGAGTTATTTTACAATGTCCATACTAAATTCTCCTGGTTTCAACTTCCAATCCTAAGGATAAGGATGTTGTGTCTTACAAGTATAGGGAGTGCATCTTTCACAAGGGAATTTCATCTTCTGCTTTTAAGAAATGGCACGAGGCCAGGCGCGGTGGCTCAAGCCTGTAATCCCAGCACTTTGGGAGGCCGAGACGGGCGGATCACAAGGTCAGGAGATCGAGACCATCCTGGCTAATCCGGTGAAACCCCGTCTCTACTAAAAAATACAAAAAACTAGCCGGGCGAGGTGGCGGGCGCCTGTAGTCCCAGCTACTCCGGAGGCTGAGGCAGGAGAATGGCGTGAACCCGGGGGGCGGAGCTTGCAGTGAGCTGAGATCCGGCCACTGCACTCCAGCCTGGGCGACAGAGTGAGACTCCGTCTCAAAAAAAAAAAAAAAAGAAAAAAAGAAATGGCACGAAGGTCAGAGTCATCTTTTTGCACCTGGTGTTTTTCAAGTGCCTTTAAACTTAAATAGTCAAGATGGCAGGTTGGTGTATTTTTAACTCCTTCACAGGTAATAAAATGCATGAAGATTTTCTCCACACAGGCTGAATTATTTCCTCTTAATTATCAGCTAAATACATTACATTTAATATCAAATGTTGTCTTTTTTCCCTAACTTTCCTTAAACTGACTTCTCTCCTCCCCCTTTCCTCTCCCCGACTCCCCCCACAGCCACCATGCTTACATTTTTGGATGCATTCTTTACTAAAGCCGCAGTTTGAACCTTCATAAATGTCAGTTATTGTAAGTTGGTTAGGACCACAATGCAGAGTTAACAACTATATTTACTCAAGATTTAATAACACCAATATTATTTCAGAATGAAACTAGCAAATAAAGAAACTCCTATATAATGTCTGCAAATTATCAGGCCCAACCACCAGTTGGACAACCCAAACTGCATTGGCTATACCAACATTCACAGAATCAACGCTTCAGGTCACCGAGCTAAGAAAACAGCAGTAACAACCTCCTGAAAAATACTCAATCAGGTAGAAAGCACTAAATCAGGTAGAAAATGGAGGCAATCATCCAGATAATCCGAGAAAACCAAGACAAAAAGCACTCCAATTATTTGTATACTTTAGCTGAAGTATTTGTAGTTGTTCTAGATTTAGGTAATTATATTCATTCTCCTTTCAGATATATGCAATTTGAAATATCCCCCTCAAGTAAAATCAGACAAAAAAGACAAGCCCTACAGAGTATACTGCAAATTCATAAAATAGATTACTTTTTATCAGATACAATGACTAATTCTTTTTTACATCTATACCAATTTAAGCGTGAGTAAATGCACAGTCTATTTAATACTGAACTGTTATCCATTATCTAGGGGCAATGTTACAGTTTCTTACTCTTTTCAAAAATTTAATTAGAAAACGTTTGTTTGGTGCCACCATATACCTAACTAAAATCTTTTAGCTTGAGCTGAAACATTGTGAGCGTTAGAGTGAGTTGGTACTGGTGTGAAACATGAGTCAGCACATTCACGAAGCTGCAAAGCAAGCTGGACAACATATTGTTATGTGGATTAGTGAGGCAAGAAAGAGAGCTATCATCAGTGTGAACTGGTGGCTGCAGCATGTAGCCAAGCCCCTGTACTTGTGTGCTGAACTTGGGGAGGATTTGGGGAGACTTTGCAGCTGTGCTCTGAGCTGGTCTAGGCCACACCCATGCCTGATCCACAGAACTTGGTCTGTGAGTTGGAGAAAACAGGGTGAGTAGCTCCTTGAAGCAGCTGACAGCAATCTTACAAGAAATTCCTCATCAATAATAAGTACTAAGTTGTGGAAATGATTTATCTTTTCAAGATATAATTACAGTGGTTTCAAGGTTCTCTACCTAATAATGTCACTCCTTCCTGGCCTACTTGTGTCCTAATGTGACCATTTAAAATGTGGTTTTGAAGACAATTCAAACCTTGCAGAAGGAAGGAAATACAAAAATAAAAAATAAAAGTCTCCCTTTCACTGACAGGCTCAACTTACCAGAAGTTGTCTTTTTGTAGCACTTCTATTTTTGACTTTTTTGGTAGTTACATAACTCCAAGATTTATATACATATATATGTGTGTGTGTGTGAATACACATACAATGTCTTGATTTTTTTGAACTTTAAATAGCATTGATAGACTCCCTGCTAAAAAAGATGAGGAATTTTTCTCAAAATTCCTCTCTCCTCTAACCAATCTGCACTACTCCTAACCCCCTTCAAGTTTTGCTCAAATGCCACTCCGTTTAACATTAGACTCCTCATTCTCCTCATCAGACACCCCACTCTCCTGACCCTGCTTGAGCGTTCTCCCAAAACTCTTTATCAGTTTCTAACATACTATATACAAATCTCATTTATGACGGTTACTGTCTTCTCACACTAGTGTATAAACTAAATGAGAATAGAAAGTTTTAACCTTTTTGTTGTTTACTGCTATATTCCCAGCACCTACAAAAGTGCCTGTTATATAGTTAAGTGTCCAATAAATATTTGCTTAATATATGAATTTTAGATTGTCATTTTAATTTTTTTAATAGCCACATCTGCTTGGCCCACCAAGTTAAGCCAGATGTCTATCGCCCCACTGGGAAAGAGGGAATTAACATCCTTACACCTTTTATGAAATTATTCTAAGGGTTTTTTTTGCTATTGCTATTGTAATAGTTTAATCTCACTGTTGTGAAGTATTCTGCTGTATGCATATACCACAGTTTATTATTTTACCAAAGATAGACATTTAGGTTGTTTCCAACTTGAGATTGATATGAATAGGGATGCTGTTCTATTTTTTTTTTTTTCAGTGAATATATATGCTCCTTTCCATGAGAACTACCTAGGTTACCTAGGACTGAAATGGCAGTCATAGGACATGTACAGTTTCAATTTTAGTGGATACTCAAACAGTTTTCCAACAACGTATGAGGTTTACTTACTTCACAGGCTCACCAACAGCCGGTATTGTCTTTCATTTCGATAATTTCTGATGAATTTAGAATAGCCTTGTATTAACCAACTTTTCCTTTTGAATTAATTTATAACTTGCAAAGATAGTATAAAAAGTACCAAGTTTCCCCTACATTAACATCTTACGTAACAATGGTATGTATGTGAAAACTAATTTAATATTTGTACATTACTATTAACAAGGCTACAGATTTCCTTTGGATTTCACCAGTTTTTCCACTAATGACCTTTTCTGTTCCAGTATTCACTTTAGGATACCATATTGTATTTAGTCATCAAGTATTCTCAGTCTCCTCTGGTCTGGAACAGTTTTTCAATCTTTCCTTGTTGTTCATGACCTTGACAGTTGTGAAGAGGACTTGTCAGGTATTTTGTAAAATGTTCCTCTCATGATTAGCCTGGGGGTATGGATTTGAAGGAAGAATACCATTGAGGTGAAATGCTCTGCTCATCACATCATTTTCAGACTACATAGTATCAGCTGATTTATGCCTGGAGATGATAATCTTGATCACTTGGTTCAAACACTGCTTGCCAGGTTTCTCCACTGTGGATTCACTCGTTTTCTTTTTCTGTATCCTATTCTTTGGAAGTAAGTCATCAACTTCAGCCCATACTCAAGGGGAAAGTACTACCTATATCTATTATTTGGAATTCTATTAGAAAGATTTGTCAACCCCTACCCTTACCCCTGACCACTACTAGTTTTATTTATTCAAACAATCACTTATATCAGTATGGGCTCATGCAAATTTACCTTATATGTTGGGTTATAAATCAATACTACATTGTTTATTTTGTTGCTCAAATTTGCAATGTGGTTTTAATGTGCTTTTCTGTTATGATTAATGAAGTTGAACACCTTTATAGAAATTTACTGGCCATTTTATGAAGTGCCTGTTAGGATTCTTTTCTATTTTTCTGTTGAGCAGGATGCTTTTCTCTTATAACTTTTAGGAGTTATTTATGTATCCTGTACACTATCCTTTGTCAGATATATGTGTTAAAATTTCTTCATAGAATCTATGGCTTTTCTTTTCAGTCTTTTAATGAACAGAAGTTCTTTATTGCACATAACCCAATTTATCAAAATTTTTTCCATGGCTATCACTTTTTGCGTTCTGTTTTAGAAACAAGCCTAACACCAAAGTTATGAAGATAGTCTTATACATTGTCTTTCATTGTTTTAGCTTGTTTTGTTATTCATTTACCTTTAGATCTATAATTTGTCTAGCACTGATTTTTGTATACAGTGTGAGGTAGGGATATTAAATTTTTTTTCTATATAGATACTGAGTTGACCAGCAATACCAAATATGATGTAAGCCAAATTATTATATCTGTGAGGGGCTATTGCTATAATTTCTATTCTACTCCATTGCTCTGTTCTTGTGCCAAAACTACACTGAAAAAATTTTTTATAACTTTATAAATATCTGTTAAGACAAGCTTTGTTATTCTTCTTCAAGACTGTCTTGTCAATTCTATACTGTTCTCATCTTTGAGCTGTTGTTTTCCATTTATTGTCTGGTGAGTAGTGGCTGTCCATTCATTTCCCTGAATATAAATGAATGAGTATATTCATATTCTTATTCAGTTGCTTAACAACAAATAGCTTCAATTGCTCCTGCCAATATATGGGTCTTTCCTAAAATAACCTCTCCACTGAATTAGGTGGTTGACATGATAAAGCATGTTCATTGGCAGATCTCATCTTAAAAGCACGCACAGAAGGCAGATAGACAGGCTGGCTACCCACCTTCATCCCAGCCTTTACTCTAGGGCAGTCTAAGGATAGAATAATCTGTTGATCTGATTTTATTTACTCTCCATTTTCTCTTCCCATTTCCAATCATTTTATCCATCTACCTCCACCTCCTTTAGTTTTACATTAAAACCGTCTTTTTTTGGGAGGGAGACCAGGGTCTCATTTTGTCTCTCCAGGCTGGAGTGCAGTGGTGTGATCTCTGTTCATTGGAACTTCTGCCTCCCTAGTTCAAGTAATTCTCCTGCCTCAGCATCCTGAGTAGCTGGGATTACAGGTGCCCACCACCACGCCTGGCTAACTTTTTTGTATTTTTAGTACAGATAGGGTTTTGCCATGTTGGCCAAGCTGGTCTCGAACTCCTGACCTCAGGTGATCCTCTCACCTCAGCCTCCCAGAATGCTAGGATTACAGGCATGAGCCACCATGCCCAGTCAAACACTGTCATTTTTATGAATGTCAGGAAAGGAGGAGGCAAAAAAGAAGTACATTCAATCTACTTTTGCAAGCTGAAAGCTGATGTGCTTCACTGAGTGATAAAGTTGATAAAATTATAGTCAGCAAAACAGGTATATTACGTAAGGTAGGTACAACTTTTGTGCACAAGAATGTCACAAAAAGATGACTACTGCCCTATTGACGTATTGTGTATATTGATAACACCCATGTTATGTCTGAATACAAATAGAAAAGGGGTGAGAACTGTTGCACAGAATTGTGAACACCTTGAGAGAAAAACTGAATTTTACTAATTTTTATATTCCAATAGAGATACTCCATGCCTAATAGACATTAATAATTATCTGTCGGCTAATTTTAAAAGCATTATTGATCTTTGTAACACTCTATGATTTTAATAAAAAGCGGCACTGTAGAAAAATCTCACCTCAGAGACACACAGACTAGATGTTTGTGTTGGTTACTCTCTCCCAGACCACTCCCCAGTCTTCCATGCCCTGTTCTGGCCCCCTGGAGGCTGCTCTAATTCAGTGTCTCAGTGCCTTCTGAAGACCATTTTCCCTCTGGCTGCCTTTTGAATGTAGTCATCGGGAAGGATCAGCAGGAGACCAGAGGGTAGGAAGAGAGGAATCTTGGGGTGTTTATCTGCTCTGTTCTCTCTCTGCCAGCTTCAGCTTTGAAAGTGGCTACACTTGCCATGCACAGGTTGCAGATTCTGATCCTCTAAGGGGCCTTTCCCCAGCATCCGCAGCCTCATCAGATATGTAAGGATTTTCTCCTCTTTCCCCTTTCAGGCCTTAGCTGGTAAGGGCTCCCCATTCCTTTCAGAACTTGGGTGTCCCATTTTCAGAAATACTTATAATCTTTTTATATGACATTCTCTCTAAACACACCTTTGAGTATGCCGTTTCCTGTTGGCACCCTGGCCAGTGTTCTGGGTCAATTGAGGGAGGAGAACAACATTAAAAACAAATTCCTATTCTCTACATAAAAGTACTGTCAAACACAGACAGCATGCACTTACCAATTGTCAAAGAAAATTCTTATGAACCATATGCCAAATTAGGGTGAGGACATAAAAGTAAATACTTGAGTTGAAGATAAAAAAGATCAAAGCAATCACCCTTCTATTTATCTCTAAAATCAAGCACAAAGGCATTATTTGAAACTATTCTGATTAATATCCCTGGCTACTGTTTTGGCTTCAATAAGCCATTTTACCATTTATCGCATAAGTCTGAAGAGAGGTAAAACAAAATTTAATTTTATGGTTTAGGAGAAGGCATAAGACGACCAGAATCTAAATTTGTGAAAAAGAGAGAACATGGTCTTATGGGCTGAAAGTTGAAAGTGGGAAATAGGGATAACAAAAGACCAGATCAAAATATCGATTGCATGGCTAGGTGCCAGTGGCTCATGCTTGTAATCCCAGCACTTTGGGAGGCAGAGGTGGGCAGATCACTTGAGGTCAGGAGTTTGAGACCAGCCTGACCAACACAGTGAAAGCTGTCTCTACTAAAAAAATACAAAAATTAGCTGGGTGTGATGGCCCGCATCTGTAGTTCCAGCTACTCAGGAGGCCAAGGTAGAAGAATCACTTGAGTCCGGGAGGCGGAGGTTGCAGTGAGCTGAGATAACGCCATAGAACTCCAACCTGGGCCACATAGTGAGACTCCAACTCAAAAAAAAAAAAAAAAAAAAAAAGAATCAGTTACCTAAATACATGGAGATTTTATATTTTTTCCTCCTAATGATCCATAATAAATATAATAATGAAATTAACAGTGACTAGCAGTTATATACCACCTATTATGTGGCAGGCATTATTCTCAATGTTTTACATTTACACATATATATGAATTCATTCGTTGCTTGCAACTATCCAGTCAGGCCACTATCCAATTAGGTAATATCACCCTTGTTTTATAGATGAGGAACAGTCAGTGGGTTTAAGTAACTTGCCTAAAACCACGCAGCCTGTAAGTTGCAGTGCCATATTTGCCCCAGGCAGGCTTGCTCCAGGGCTTGTATTCAATTTCTGCACTATACTGCTGTAAATATGTAAGATTATATAATCTGTGTATTTCTCCATCCTTATTTCTTTTGGAAACATTCCATTGCCTACTTACTTCATCAAGATATTAGAGAAGATATAAAGCACAATATTTTGGGTACTAAGATAAAAGCCTAATTTTAAGAAGCGATGAATTAGAGACAAAAATTTTGCCTAACCTCACATAACTCTTCACCTTATTATGAAGTCAGAATATTGTGGCATGAAGTTTGTGGCAACTATCAAACAAATGCTAATCATTATTTTTTAAAAACAGGACAATAAGGCAGTCAAGGAAGGTACTTTAAAGACATTTAAGTTTTTAAAGGTAATGAATTATCTGAAAAGAGAAAAAGACATTAAACGCATTCTCCAAACTTCTCAAAGACCATTTTCCAAGATGGCCAAGTTGCTCCTTCTCAATTTACCCCTTAACACAGATAAGTTTACATATAGGGCTATGTTTATACTACTTTGACATTCAACTGGAAAATGGTATTTTGTGTCAGAATAGAGGGACTGAAAATGAAATTTGCTGAAACCACTCAATATCATGCTAATAAATTAGTCTGAGGTACAGCCTACAGCTTTAGAGAAAAGATCATCAACTGGTTTTCAATCAGTAATTTTTTTTTTTTTTTTTTTGAGACGGAGTCTCGCTCTGTCACCCAGGCTGGAGTGCAGTGGCCGGATCTCAGCTCACTGCAAGCTCCGCCTCCCGGGTTCACACCATTCTCCTGCCTCAGCCTCCCTAGTAGCTGGGACTACAGGCGCCCGCCACCTCGCCCGGCTAGTTTTTTGTATTTTTTAGTAGAGATGGGGTTTCACCGTGTTAGCCAGGATGGTCTCGATCTCCTGACCTCGTGATCCGCCCGTCTCGGCCTCCCAAAGTGCTGGGATTACAGGCTTGAGCCACCGCGCCCAGCCTCAATCGGTAATTTACACAGTACTTAGTGAAAATAATGCAAGGAGGTAAGAAGTACATCCAGACTAGGCACAACACATTCTTCTAAACAGTACACCTGCTGAACTCATTTGGGTAGAAGGTCTGTCTCTATATTAACCATGTACGGTTAAAAGAGTACATCTGACTGGAGTGTCTTTAGGGAGAAGGATGGATGGATGGATGCATAGACATTTATCCACCAACCCATTAGGTCCTTGTAGACCCTGCCTGGGGAGCAGAGGACACTGTTGGTAGTAATAGAAAGACTTGAAAGCTTAGGTATTTTTAATTGCCTAATACAAGATAAAATTAAAGTTGGCCAAACTAGAGAGTCAATGAAGACTGTCGAATCAAAGACTAAAAAGTTAAAATTTTATGAATACTTTGAACCTCCCCATCAACTGAAGACCAAAGTAAAAGACAAACAATTAACCAAGCTATGAGAAATATCACATACTGACTAATGGCACACACACTTGAGGAATCTGTGAGCATACGAATTTATTATGAGGTAAGATCTTTCTTCAATATAAGGTTTGATAATTGTGTACTCTGTAATATTAGAACAATCGTTATATATGATAAAAATATATAACTTGGCTTGGAATCCTAGCCAAGTTAACAGACTCATCCAGTAATTTATTTTAAGTCAACTCGATTGCAAGCTACTTGGGAATGAATTTGTGATGTGCATTATTTTATAGTCCTCTGGAAGCCTAGCGTAATGCTTTTAATCTACTGGGCTATCAATAAATAATTATTGATTAACTGAAGGGAGTGACAGGCATGCCACCATTTTCTCTGGCACTGACACCTGATAGACTGATTTTCATAACTGCATCGTTAAGACAAATCATCTAAAAAGAGCAGATGTTAGCTGAGCAAATGCTGAACTCTGCCATAAGGGCAGTTCACTGTAACACCAAGCTAAAGTCTTGAGGTCAAAGGACATTATCCCTGAACTGTGACTAAAACAAGAAGTTTTCCTCATGCTTTCAGATCTCTGGGGTAAAAAGTCTATTTGTTTTAAAAACACTAGTAGAGTTTAATTGATCATCACAATTATACAGAGAACCAAATGACACAAGGCCATTCAGTTTGTTGCTATCTATGCCATTTTTTAGGTCAAATAGTATAAAAAAATATAAAAACGACTTTCTTTCCAACAGTTTAAACTGATATGGACATTGAAGTTCTGGCTTATTTTAGTCAATATTATCTTAAAACACCAAATGTAAGTGTTATGATTTTAAATAGGTTGTGCTAAGGTAATAAGCCTACCCATTTTCCCCGATCACACCATATTCCACAAACATACATTATGTAACCATAGTCAAGTCTTCCTTTTAAACAAAAAGAAAATAAAGAAAGTAAGATGTACCACATAATTTCCTTTCCTCTAATTTTACACACCAAACCCCTGCCAAAGTTCCAAATTTCTTCCATCTGTAAAGATGTCTGAAGAGTCTGGCAGAGAGTCTCATATTTATACAGATTAGTAATCAGAATTTATTCTGATATTTTTAGAAAGTTACTTGTATTTTACAGAAAGTTATTTGTATTTTCTGATAGCGATCAACATTTTCCCATTAAGCCAATGAATAAACAGGATGAGCACTGTTTTCTGTGTACCATATGATGAATACATTGTTTCAAAGATAAATTGACAGGGTGTGGTGGTGATATCTGGGAGGTCTTTGTCTTTTATCTGGTAAACATTTAACAAAAAAAGGGTAAGCAAAAAGGAGATTACTTCTTTTATGGCTATTGCTGAGCAAAGGCTGTCACCTTTCCTTATCACTTCGGGGTGTGAGAATGAACAGATCAAGCTGTTTCAGTATTTCCTACTTTCGCTGGGCCAAATCAAGATCTTAGTAAAATTTCAAATAAGATACAAAAAAAGTAAATAACCAAATGTGTATATATTGAGGCATAATTCATCATATGGTTTTATCAGATAGAGCAAATGAGAAAATCCTAAGCCAGTCACGAAAGCATGTCCAACTCTGAGTGACTTGTCCTTAAGATGGATCTTCTGTAAATAATTAAATTAGTGGATTTTTTTTTTTTTTTTGCCTGCCCATCTGGGTGGAAAGAAAATTAAAAAAAAAATCACACACACACACTCAGAGAGAAGAAAATATCTCAAAGACTAAACGTTACATTTACATTATCAGTGCAAAAAGGGCTTTACCATATATTAAATTGTTAACAAGATTCCTGAATTGCAAACTGCAAAAGAAAATCAGCATGGTTACTATAAATAATTTATTTAGGTATGATTAGAAATTTGTGAGAAAATGTAATTTATTTTATGGTCCCAAAGATGAAAATGTATAAATAAAAAATCTAAGTCATATCTTCAACAAATTTTTAATACAGATAAGTAATTTAAAGGCATTTTGTAATAGACATGTTAAACCTTATTAGGCTGTGAAAAGCAGTACTTGTATTTACAGAACAGAGGGCAATTCTGTGTGGCTGCGTTTCAGCTGCCTCAGAGTACCTGAAACAGAAGAGAGTGAGCTGGGGACTGGCTGCAAGGCAGGACGATGGAGGTTTTACTGGTGGGGACATGGGGAAGAGGCCAGAGGTTCATGGCTTGGCTTTTTTCCTCCCCTTTATTAAAAGGACAAACTGCAAATCATTTTATCAGTGATCGGGGGAACTACAAGAAGCTGAATATGATAGCAGTGCTGAAAATATTTTCACTACTTAGGGACTAGGCCTCTGCAAACATGGCTTCACTGGACTTACTATTAAAAGCAATCTGCAAAAGAGGCTTAAAAACCCAGGGGTCTAATACCAAGTGAACAGTAGGAAAGGTGACCTTTCATTCCGTTTGTTTATTAGAGGATCTGCAGACTCCATCTCAGTGTGGGTCCGGCATTGGTAAGAGGCCAAAGGGGAGATGGTGAACTCTGTGTTTTTTTAGAGGTCACATAATCAACTTAGAAAATACAGCTGGAAAAAGAACAAAAATGAGAGCATGGTTGTATGTAGTATCTTACATTTTTGGTTAAAAGGTTACATTTAAATTCCTTTTAATAATTTTCTATTTTATTTGAGTACAACCAACTAAGGTACTAAACTTAGCCATCAGATATAGCACACAAAATTAAAGAGACAAAAGGGTAACTGAAGCAGGTGGAAAAAAAAAGGAAATTGAAATAAGACTAAAATACAAAAGTTAACTGAATATAAAACAAAAAAAATGAAAATACAAGTTCTGTCAGGATGGTGGTAATTTTTATTTTTCTGAAGTGTAACACTATATAATTTAATAAATAATATTTCATTTAAATGCATTTATAAAACTATAGCATGTCTTCAAGCAAACCTAATCATTTTAATTTTATAAAATGGTAGGAAGTGATCAACTATGAGGCCTATATATATTCATCTGCAAAAGGAGGTAATGCCAGGCATATTCAAAATTGTATATTTAAAATATTACTCATAGCTTTACTTAATACAAACAAAAATTACTCCTATATGGTAATTACCCTTTCATAGTTTTTAGGGGCTACTTGTCTTTAGGTGTTGACTTTATTCTTTAACTGGTACCACCGGCCCTTTTATAAAGTATTAAGCTAATTTTAAATATTCAACGAATAACCTGCCATTTTCCCACAGAGCTACTTTTTCACTACTCTGAAAACAACATCTAAAATAAAAATCAAAACAGCCAAGGCGTGGTGGTTCATGCTTTGGGAGGCTGAGGCAGGAGGACTGCTTGAGGCCAGGAGTTCATGATCAGCCTAAGCAACATAGCAAGACCCATTGCTACAAAAAAAAAAAGAAAAAAGAAAAAAATTAAAAAAAGAAAACAGTAGCAAAAGAAGAGTGGTGCTCAAAATGGGTTAGTAACACTGTAGCCTCCTTAGCCCTGATTTAGTTACAGTCACACCAGAAAGCAAGCACACACTTTGTTGTCTATATGGCTATGACTGATTGATGATCCCCTAGCAAGGTTACCATAGCTAATTATAACATTATTCATTTAAGCCTTGATGGGAAAAAAATACCAGACTCCCAGGGAAGGAAAAAGAAAAGAAAGAAAAGCTATTCTGTAACTGCTAACTTTTGAATAATCAGCCTCAATAGGAAACAAATAGGATGAAACTCAATGACCAAATTGTAACTTATGGATTCATCTAAGCAATTTTAACTCTGGGTAATTTTAACTCTGGGTTTCACAGCCTACAGCAAAGAGCTTCCAACAACAAGGAACCCTCACATGCTTATACGCTTTGTAGTCAGAATTCAAAGGCTTCATCAGAAGCATAACCCGACCCTGAGCTTTAGTTCTGCTATGTGTGTGGTGTGAGTGTGTTTGTCTAGGATCAGATGCCAATACTTAAACTCACATTATGGGCACAGCAGCTACTTACACACGGCAGCCTAATTAAAGGAATAAACTTCCCCTTTCTTTATGTTTTCCTGAAGATCAGTGCCATAAAGGGATTTGGTTTGGTTAAAAATTGAGAAAAATGTTCCCATATGTTTCCTTTATGCAGTAAATTAGTCAAAATCAGATAGAAAATGGTCACATTTTTCATCAGGAATCTATAGCTACACAGTATTCGCTGAACGCCACTGCAAATAAAGAGAACTCAGTGTTTTGAAAATAATGATATTATAACAAACACATAATCATAATTTCCATTTCGGTTTTGAAGAAGCACAAACACACATGGAAACAATAAAGCATCTGAGGCACCTTTGAGCTTTCAAGTCTTAAAAACAAGAATCACTTTCAAATAGAAAGTAGCTCATCTTCAAAGTTTAACATACAAGAGGAGAATAAAGCTAATACCACTTCAACGCCAAACTTTAATCAGATTACTTTATATCAAGGTAATCTAGATCACAAGCATGGTAACACCCAAGTTTAAAGTACTTTTTATCCTGAAACACTACTTAAATTACATTACTAAAATAATTTCACGAAATAAATATTTTCCCATGAAACCTTGAAGCCAAATCAGCAAATTTCAATCAAGAAGTACTGAGAAAAATTATCAAAAGATACAAAGCAAAAAACTACTAATTAATTGAGGCCCTAGGAGGGAAATTGGCCGAGGCATGGAGTTGGATCCAAATTCAGTTTGGTATTAACAAAACACTCATGGAACCATCATGGTCCACTGGAAAAAGGACAGCTTATTTTATAGATGAGGAAACTGGCCCAGGGAGAGATGGTGGTGATACATCAGGGAGTGACCTGGATAGCCTTGGTTTTCAATTTTTACTTCGCTAGAATGTGTCCCAGATTCGTCCTGATTTATTTTTTGTTTGGAAAAATTTGGTTCTCATAGAGATAGGTTACATGACTTACCCTGATCACACAGCTAGATCGAATACTGCAGGGTCTCGAACTAGCTCCATATCACTGACTCTCAAGGGACAAAGACTGGGTTGGGCCAACCCTGGGCTATGGCCACAAAAAGCCTCTTAGGGAACAGTAGGTGGTTAGGTGCTAATCATAAAGGCAGCGCAGGGACTAGTCAGAGGAAGGGCCGGGAGACTCCTACCCTCCTAAACTTCAAAATAATTTTCCTCACTAATTTGTCTTTTTTACAGATGGCCCTATATGTACATATTTAAAAAATCAAAAAGTGTATTAAAATATCCACATTATTTTCAAAAAATCCCCATACCTACGGATCCCATTAGAACACTGGTTTTAGTGGAACTTTCCTACACACACAAACACACACACACACACGATGAGACGATAAGAAGACGGAAGCAAACTCATTTCTGAAACCTATAGGATTTAAAAGACATTTTCTCCACCTCCATTTTCTGGTATTTATTCTCTCAGTAGCTTTTGATTTATAGCTATGCATAGTATCTATTTATTAATTTACACTCTACTCAATTCCAAAAAGACATGAGGTGCTATCACATGTAGTACCTAAAATATATGGATAATTGAAATCTATAATTAATTTTTAAAAAGTCATGTAACTGAACAAGCACTGTTCTAGAAGCTGAGAGATCTGGCTTCCAGTTCTAGTTCCTTATTCAACATCAGAGTACACATTGAATTTAAGCTTTTATTTGCTCATTTGTTAAATAATGTTGATTACCTAGACAATTGTTAATTATAAAATTCTGTGGAACTGTGTATTTCTAGGTCAGCATTTCACAAAACTTTTTCTGAGGCATGCATAGGTCTTTTGAGTGGAGGTGAGGTTTTGGGGTAGATAAGCATTGGGATTTTGTTTATTAGCTACTTTATAGGATTCTGCACCCGTTCTTCTATACTAGCATAACCAATCCTATTTGTCCAGAGATGGAGAATGAACAAATTTAAATAGCATCTGGAACTTAAGCGCTCAATAAGTGTTATCTATTAACTAGAATCAAGCATCCATTGAAACCCTAATACATGCTCAGAAGAACCGTGCGGTTTCACAGAGAAGACTTGGAAAATTCTTGAACTAGATGATTCTTAAGTCCAAATAGATCACGTGAATATGATTCTTTCCAATTTTGCCTGGTATTTTGGTTACCGCAGCTCATCATTTAAACGAACTCTCAGGCCAGCAATCTCTGTACTATATGGTAACATGCTTTGGCCGATTTCAGAGTCACAGAATCTTAAAGTGTGAAAGTGATTTGCTACTTAGGGCTGAGTCAGGGCTCAGTCATTCAGCATTACATTAGAAAATCCATTAGAAAATAAATGATAAGAAATAATTTAGATGAATGAGGTTGGAATTATGTGGTTGCCCACTTGATTTAAAACTCATCTTACAAATGAAAAATACATACCCCATTAGCTTATAGGGTATGACTATGAACCCCTTTACGTCGGTAGATGTCTGCTGTTCATCTTTGTAACCCTTGATTGTTAGATGAGGAATTAAGAAATAATACTTATTGTATGCTTACTGTACTGTTTTAAGGATTTGGACAAGGCTTCATGAACAAGGTCATATTTGAGCTTGAACTTAAAAGGTGCATATGAGTTCACTACATAAGAGACAAAGGAGTAAGCCAGGTAGAGAGAACAGTATCCGCAAAGGCACAGATATCTGAAGGTAGTAAATTTGGAATGGCGAGTGGTTCACAGTGGCTGCAGGTTAAGGTGACTGTGAAAGAGTGGCCAGCAATAAAGGTGGGCAGAGAGGAAGCAGCTACATCATGAAGGGCCTGGGAATATGAATATGCATGTGTAAGAATTACATCCCGGAAGATAAAGAAAGAATGGGAGAGGTCCACCTCTGTATGTATTATATGGAGAAGGTGGTTGTTGGTTTTTAATAGAATATTGTTGATGGTTATCTTGTGTAGGAAAAAAATACAAAAATTATACTGAACATTGAGTATCTTTTGATATCAGATACCAGAAAAACATAAATTTTGGGTGCTCAACGTGATGTAACCACAAAAGTCTCTTGATTCCTAATATTTGTTGAATTGTGTCTGCTTAATTAAGCAAAGCAACATGAGCCAATGAAGATTAAATTTGCTATTTTCTTAAGAAAATGGCCTTCGGAGTGAGAAAACCAGTAAAAATTAAGCCCTATTTCTGTTGTACCAGGTTGGGTGAATGAGCTGTGAAAAGTACAACCAGTTCCAATGGCCTACAGGAGCTGACTGGGGAAGGGAGATGAAGGGTGAGAGTTCAATGGCTGGCCCGTCATAAGCACCCTGTTAGGAGGAACTGCTGGGGCACAGGTGGTGCAAAACTCCTCTCACTGCCCTTCCCATTCTTCACCTAAGCAGGCTTTCAGGGTGGACCAGACAGCATGGCCAGGTCCCACTCCCAGCAGTGCCACGAATACCGCCTCTACTGCCAACCACATCTTTCCATCTGGAGGTGCATAGCCTATGGCCACATCCTGCCCTGGAGCCAACAAGGAAACAGAATGGGTGGAGACCAAAGCTGGCTGTGTTGCTTCCTTCTTTAACCTCTCTATCTGAAAAACCTGACAAATAAGTTTTTTCTTTGCTTTTTAAGTTCCAGAAATGCAAAGTACTCAAATTGCTAGAACCACGAAGGTGGGTAAGGGATGATTTTTTTACATCATTCATCCTTGCCCACATTTCTCCTGCTGATTCAGAGGAACCATCTGCATCAGCTTGCTAACGAGTTTGGATATGGTTTTCAGGGTGATGGGAAGCCAGTGAAGGTCGTTAAGCAGGGGAGTTATATTATATAATCAGATTTGTGATTTAGAAAGGCAGCTCTGGCAACAGCAGGGACTGGAGAAAGCAGACATTGTAAACAAAGAGGTCAGTCTGAGGCCTCTGCAATAGTCTAATTGATGGCAAAGCTCTGGCCTGCTGTGGTGGCTGTGGATGAGGAAGCTGAAGAGCTGACAGAGTGGGGGAGGTAGAAGGAAACGGTGGAACTGGAGGTGATGCCAAGGTTTCAGGCCAAATGGTTGGAAAGCAATGTTTCCCACCTAAAAGTGAGCTAGTCTCATCATTTAATCTGGTACTAAGTGAAATGAGATTGTAGACCAAGGAGTTTAGTATTTTCAGGATTTTGGCATATATTCTCAAAGTAAACCCCAAAACAGTTACATTAGTTGGCCGTTTTAGGAACTGCATATCGGAGGCAGCACAGCAAAATGGTTCCTCACACTGCAGCCAGCAAGAGTTCAAATCCTGGCTCTACCAACTAATAGCTTTGTGATTTCTGCTGAGTTACTAAACTTCTCTGTGCCTATTCTTCAACTCTGAAAAGATAAAAATAATAAAAGCTGACTAAGTATCATGAGGCTTAAATTAGTTATTTTGAGTAAGGGATCTATTTGGTGTGTACTCATGTAATAAATATTGTTTTCTCTGACTTATCAAAAATCATTATGGAAGAAGTAAAACGTCCACTTTCAAAGAAGGGGAATCTCAGCTGATTTTTTTTTCTTGCATTCAATATTATGTTGTTCCGATATTACAACAAAAAAGCTGAAGAAAACAAACTTTTTTCCCTGAGAACACTCGTAAGAGAGAGGTGAAAACAAATTCTCCGGCACAGAAGTACTCTGAGGTTCGGTCATTTGAAGACCACAGTGCTTGCTTATAAATAGAATATTAAAACAAGCAAGAGCAATTTTCTCCTTTCGTCTTCCCTTATTGCCTAATTTTCCTCTCATACCATTTGCATAATGGATAAAAAGGCATCCATTATGCAAATGAATGATGGGGCTGTAAGGTTGCTGAAGCCACAAGGCTGGCTTCAGATGAAGAGAAGCTGCCACAAAGCCCTCCAGCAGCCACGTGCCAGCAGACTGCTTCACCAGCTTGGTTCCAAAAGACAGAGGAAAACCCACAAAGACTATAGGTCATTAACTTCCATTTGGTTTATTTTAAAAGGGCCACTACAGATACTTTTCTGAAAATCAGTACAAAATACGGATTGTCAGCATTGGAGTATGTACGTTTAACTTTACAGTATATATTTCAAATGGAAAAATGAGTACTATGTACAATTCTAACCATTTTAAGCATATGTTTTGCTTTAAAAGAAGAAGCAGCTGACCTTTGCAAAGTGGAATAAGCCTCTGTTCTTCTAGCTTGAGATTTCCCTCATAACAGGTGCTCTAAGCAGTCTCCAAATGTTGCACAAACATTCCACAGGCATAAAAAGTTGTTTGAAATACCAAGATATTAGTGGATTTTCAAAAACTTCATGCTGTTAAATTGAGCTAAATTTATCTTTAGGAGGTATCACCAAAACAGACGTGTTATTTCTCTTGGAGTTGTAAACTGATTGAAACTTTAGAATAATATTTACTTTCTCATTCTACAAATACAATGAAAACTAATTGTAAGCAAAATTACTGGATAAATTGTCTTGTCTGAATAAATAATCAGAAAAGAATTTCAAAACTAACTTCAAAACATTTCCCCCAGATTCTTAGATTATAGCCTAGGGAGAAAAAGATGGAGGCTAAGAAAATAAAGTGACCTTTATTTCTAGCATGGATTCTTTGACAAACTTTGGCTTTTCCCAAATGACTTTTTTTCAGGAACTTTTAAAAAAAGTTATACTCATATGATATAGGCACACTTCAACATTTAGCATCTGACTCCCCCGTGTTACTTCAAGGGCATACAATTCTGATTCACCTTCAGTTGAAGAAAAAGCTGCATCCACTTACCTAAGCAACAGTAGCTGCAAAGAGCTATGTACAAAAATAATTTAAAGAAAAGATAAACCACAATATAAAAATATTAACAAGATAAAAGTCACAAAGAAGAAACAACACCTAATCAATAAGATGATAAATCTTCAATCAGGTGAAAAGAATACCATAAACATTACACATACCTAGTTTTAGAGCAGAAGGGGTTACTTCAATCTCCCCACCAATTGGTTTAAATGCAGCCAGTTGGGAAGCCACTTCTGTCTCAAAAGCATCTGGGCTCTGCCGTTCTGCAGGGTTTCCACTGGGGCTCTCAATCTTGTGGAGTGGTTCTTGTTCTTCAAACACAGCAATCAGCTACAAACAAATCCAACAACACTAATTAGTTTGTAGGACATGCATACCACACGGACACTATCTAGCTGAATGAGATCTTTATTTGGTTTCAAAGAAAATCGCCTCATCAAACTTAAAACGTTAATGTTACTATACCAAAACTCTTAATTTTTCAATAATATTATGTCTATAAGCACTATGGTCAAGAAATAATACTGGTTTATTCATTTGTTTATTTTGTCTATTACTGAAAAAGAGAACCAATTTTGGCTCACTCTCTTAAAGGAATGAAATGGCTGCTTCCCCTTCCCACTACCCCACCTTCCCTAATATGCCTAAAAGGACTTCATTGTCTCTTATTAAAGAGTGCTTCCAAAAATGAAAGTTGAATATGCGTTGAATAGACTTAAATAGTATAGGGAGGGTATTCCAGTCTCAGAGACCTAAAACACATTACAAGATCCCTAATTGTATCTGTCCCTGTAGATACACTCTACATACATATATACATACATACATTGTGTGTCTACTTATATACAATTTGTGCTTATCTTGTATAAATAGGTATCCCATTTTTGTACATGTCTTTAATTTTGTTCTTTTCCTTCATGATTGACTCTGTGTTGACTGGTTTAAGTCCAATGGAATGCTAAGTCCAATACAACTCAACATCATTACTTTTTTTTTTTTTTTTTTTTTTTTTCTTTTTTTTTTTTTTTTTTAATTTATTTATTATTATTATACTTTAAGTTGTAGGGTACATGTGCATAACGTGCAGGTTTGTTACATATGTATACTTGTGCCATGTTGCTGTGCTGCACCCATCAACTCGTCATTTACATCAGGTATAACTCCCAATGCAATCCCTCCCCCCTCCCCCCTCCCCATGATAGGCCCCGGTGTGTGATGTTCCCCTTCCTGAGTCCGAGTGATCTCATTGTTCAGTTCCCACCTATGAGTGAGAACATGCGGTGTTTGGTTTTCTGTTCTTGTGATAGTTTGCTAAGAATGATGGATTCCAGCTGCATCCAAGTCCCTACAAAGGACTCAAACTCATCCTTTTTTATGGCTGCATAGTATTCCATGGTGTATATGTGCCACATTTTCTTAATCCAATCTGTCACTGATGGACATTTGGGTTGATTCCAAGTCTTTGCTATTGTGAATAGTGCTGCAATAAACATACGTGTGCATGTGTCTTTATAGCAGCATAATTTGTAATCCTTTGGGTATATACCCAGTAATGGGATGGCTGGGTCATATGGTACATCTAGTTCTAGATCCTTGAGGAATCGCCATACTGTTTTCCATAATGGTTGAACTAGTTTACAATCCCACCAACAGTGTAAAAGTGTTCCTATTTCTCCACATCTTCTCCAGCACCTGTTGTTTCCTGACTTTTTAATGATTGCCATTCTAACTGGTGTGAGATGGTATCTCATGGTGGTTTTGATTTGCATTTCTCTGATGGCCAGTGATGATGAGCATTTTTTCATGTGTCTGTTGGCTGTATGAATGTCTTCTTTTGAGAAATGTCTGTTCATGTCCTTTGCCCACTTTTTGATGGGGTTGTTTGTTTTTTTCTTGTAAATTTGTTTGAGTTCTTTGTAGGTTCTGGATATTAGCCCTTTGTCAGATGAGTAGATTGCAAAAATTTTCTCCCATTCTGTAGGTTGCCTGTTCACTCTGATGGTAGTGTCTTTTGCTGTGCAGAAGCTCTTTAGTTTAATGAGATCCCATTTGTCAATTTTGGCTTTTGCTGCTGTTGCTTTTGGTGTTTTAGACATGAAATCTTTGCCCATGCCTATGTCCTGAATGGTACTACCTAGGTTTTCCTCTAGGATTTTTATGGTATTAGGTCTAACATTTAAGTCTCTAATCCATCTTGAATTAATTTTCGTATAAGGAGTAAGGAAAGGATCCAGTTTCAGCTTTCTACTTATGGCTAGCCAATTTTCCCAGCACCATTTATTAAATAGGGAATCCTTTCCCCATTTCTTGTTTCTCTCAGGTTTGTCAAAGATCAAATGGCTGTAGATGTGTGGTATTATTTCTGAGGACTCTGTTCTGTTCCATTGGTCTATATCTCTGTTTTGGTACCAGTACCATGCTGTTTTGGTTACTGTAGCCTTGTAGTATAGTTTGAAGTCAGGTAGCGTGATGCCTCCAGCTTTGTTCTTTTGGCTTAGGATTGTCTTGGAGATGCGGGCTCTTTTTTGGTTCCATATGAACTTTAAAGCAGTTTTTTCCAATTCTGTGAAGAAACTCATTGGTAGCTTGATGGGGATGGCATTGAATCTATAAATTACCTTGGGCAGTATGGCCATTTTCACAATATTGATTCTTCCTATCCATGAGCATGGTATGTTCTTCCATTTGTTTGTGTCCTCTTTGATTTCACTGAGCAGTGGTTTGTAGTTCTCCTTGAAGAGGTCCTTTACATCCCTTGTAAGTTGGATTCCTAGGTATTTGATTCTCTTTGAAGCAATTGTGAATGGAAGTTCATTCCTGATTTGGCTCTCTGTTTGTCTGTTACTGGTGTATAAGAATGCTTGTGATTTTTGCACATTAATTTTGTATCCTGAGACTTTGCTGAAGTTGCTTATCAGCTTAAGGAGATTTTGGGCTGAGACAATGGGGTTTTCTAAATATACAATCATGTCATCTGCAAACAGGGACAATTTGACTTCTTCTTTTCCTAACTGAATACCCTTGATTTCTTTCTCTTGCCTGATTGCCGTAGCCAGAACTTCCAACACTATGTTGAATAGGAGTGGTGAGAGAGGGCATCCCTGTCTTGTGCCAGTTTTCAAAGGGAATTTTTCCAGTTTTTGCCCATTCAGTATGATATTGGCTGTGGGTTTGTCATAAATAGCTCTTATTATTTTCAGGTACGTTCCATCAATACCGAATTTATTGAGCGTTTTTAGCATGAAGGGCTGTTGAATTTTGTCAAAAGCCTTTTCTGCATCAATTGAGATAATCATGTGGTTCTTGTCTTTGGTTCTGTTTATATGCTGGATTATGTTTATTGATTTGCGAATGTTGAACCAGCCTTGCATCCCAGGGATGAAGCCCACTTGATCATGGTGGATAAGCTTTTTGATGTGTTGCTGAATCCGGTTTGCCAGTATTTTATTGAGGATTTTTGCATCGATGTTCATCAGGGATATTGGTCTAAAATTCTCTTTTTTTGTTGTGTCTCTGCCAGGCTTTGGTATCAGGATGATGTTGGCCTCATAAAATGAGTTAGGGAGGATTCCCTCTTTTTCTATTGATTGGAATAGTTTCAGAAGGAATGGTACCAACTCCTCTTTGTACCTCTGGTAGAATTCAGCTGTGAATCCATCTGGTCCTGGACTTTTTTTGGTTGGTAGGCTATTAATTGTTGCCTCAATTTCAGAGCCTGCTATTGGTCTATTCAGGGATTCAACTTCTTCCTGGTTTAGTCTTGGAAGAGTGTAAGTGTCCAGGAAATTATCCATTTCTTCTAGATTTTCCAGTTTATTTGCGTAGAGGTGTTTATAGTATTCTCTGATGGTAGTTTGTATTTCTGTGGGGTCGGTGGTGATATCCCCTTGATCATTTTTAATTGCATCGATTTGATTCTTCTCTCTTTTCTTCTTTATTAGTCTGGCTAGTGGTCTGTCAATTTTGTTGATCTTTTCAAAAAACCAACTCCTGGATTCATTGATTTTTTGGAGGGTTTTTTGTGTTTCTATCTCCTTCAGTTCTGCTCTGATCTTAGTTATTTCTTGCCTTCTGCTAGCTTTCGAATGTGTTTGCTCTTGCTTCTCTAGTTCTTTTAATTGCGATGTTAGAGTGTCAATTTTACATCTTTCCTGCTTTCTCTTGTGGGCATTTAGTGCTATAAATTTCCCTCTACACACTGCTTTAAATGTGTCCCAGAGATTCTGGTATGTTGTATCTTTGTTCTCATTGGTTTCAAAGAACATCTTTATTTCTGCCTTCATTTCGTTATGTACCCAGTAGTCATTCAGGAGCAGGTTGTTCAGTTTCCATGTAGTTGAGCGGTTTTGATTGAGTTTCTTAGTCCTGAGTTCTAGTTTGATTGCACTGTGGTCTGAGAGACAGTTTGTTATAATTTCTGTTCTTGTACATTTGCTGAGGAGTGCTTTACTTCCAATTACGTGGTCAATTTTGGAGTAAGTATGATGTGGTGCTGAGAAGAATGTATATTCTGTTGATTTGGGGTGGAGAGTTCTATAGATGTCTATTAGGTCTGCTTGCTGCAGAGATGAGTTCAATTCCTGGATATCCTTGTTAACTTTCTGTCTCGTTGATCTGTCTAATGTTGACAGTGGAGTGTTGAAGTCTCCCATTATTATTGTATGGGAGTCTAAGTCTCTTTGTAAGTCTCTAAGGACTTGCTTTATGAATCTGGGTGCTCCTGTATTGGGTGCATATATATTTAGGATAGTTAGCTCTTCCTGTTGAATTGATCCCTTTACCATTATGTAATGGCCTTCTTTGTCTCTTTTGATCTTTGATGGTTTAAAGTCTGTTTTATCAGAGACTAGTATTGCAACCCCTGCTTTTTTTTGTTCTCCATTTGCTTGGTAAATCTTCCTCCATCCCTTTATTTTGAGCCTATGTATGTCTCTGCGTGTGAGATGGGTCTCCTGAATACAGCAGACTGATGGGTCTTGACTCTTTATCCAGTTTGCCAGTCTGTGTCTTTTAATTGGAGCATTTAGTCCATTTACATTTAAGGTTAATATTGTTATGTGTGAACTTGATCCTGCCATTATGATATTAACTGGTTATTTTGCTCATTAGTTGATGCAGTTTCTTCCTAGCCTCAATGGTCTTTACATTTTGGCATGTTTTTGCAATGGCTGGTACCGGTTGTTCCTTTCCATGTTTAGTGCTTCCTTCAGGATCTCTTGTAAGGCAGGCCTAGTGGTGACAAAATCTCTAAGCATTTGCTTATCTGTAAAGGATTTTATTTCTCCTTCACTTATGAAACTTAGTTTGGCTGGATATGAAATTCTGGGTTTAAAATTCTTTTCTTTAAGAATGTTGAATATTGGCCCCCACTCTCTTCTGGCTTGTAGAGTTTCTGCTGAGAGATCTGCTGTTAGTCTGATGGGCTTCCCTTTGTGGGTAACCCGACCTTTCTCTCTGGCTGCCCTTAAGATTTTTTCCTTCATTTCAACTTTGGTGAATCTGGCAATTATGTGTCTTGGAGTTGCTCTTCTCGAGGAGTATCTTTGTGGCGTTCTCTGTATTTCCTGGATTTGAATGTTGGCCTGCCCTACTAGGTTGGGGAAGTTCTCCTGGATGATATCCTGAAGAGTGTTTTCCAACTTGGTTCCATCTTCCCCCTCACTTTCAGGCACCCCAATCAGACGTAGATTTGGTCTTTTTACATAATCCCATACTTCTTGCAGGCTTTGTTCGTTTCTTTTTCTTCTTTTTTCTTTTGGTTTCTCTTCTCGCTTCATTTCATTCATTTGATCCTCAATCGCTGATACTCTTTCTTCCAGTTGATCGAGTCGGTTACTGAAGCTTGTGCATTTGTCACGTATTTCTCGTGTCATGGTTTTCATCTCTTTCATTTCGTTTAGGACCTTCTCTGCATTAATTACTCTAGCCATCAATTCTTCCACTTTTTTTTCAAGATTTTTAGTTTCTTTGCGCTGGGTACGTAACTCCTCCTTTAGCTCTGAGAAATTTGATGGACTGAAGCCTTCTTCTCTCATCTCGTCAAAGTCATTCTCCGTCCAGCTTTGATCCGTTGCTGGCGATGAGCTGCGCTCCTTTGCCGGGGGAGATGCGCTCTTATTTTTTGAATTTCCAGCTTTTCTGCCCTGCTTTTTCCCCATCTTTGTGGTTTTATCTGCCTCTGGTCTTTGATGATGGTGATGTACTGATGGGGTTTTGGTGTAGGTGTCCTTCCTGTTTGATAGTTTTCCTTCTAACAGTCAGGACCCTCAGCTGTAGGTCTGTTGGAGATTGCTTGAGGTCCACTCCAGACCCTGTTTGCCTGGGTATCAGCAGCAGAGGCTGCAGAAGATAGAATATTTCTGAACAGCGAGTGTACCTGTCTGATTCTTGCTTTGGAAGCTTCCTCTCAGGGGTGTACTCCTCCCTGTGAGGTGTGGGGTGTCAGACTGCCCCTAGTGGGGGATGTCTCCCAGTTAGGCTACTCAGGGGTCAGGGACCTGCTTGAGCAGGGAGTCTGTCCCTTCTCAGATCTCAACCTCCGTGTTGGGAGATCCACTGCTCTCTTCAAAGCTGTCAGACAGAGTCGTTTGCGTCTGTGCAGAGGTGTCTGTGTGTCTTAGTTTACTGTGCCCTGCCCCCAGAGGTGGAGTCTACAGAGACAGGCAGGTTTCCTTGAGCTGCTGTGAGCTCCACCCAGTTCGAGCTTCCCAGCAGCTTTGTTTACCTACTTAAGCCTCAGCAATGGCGGGCGCCCCTCAACCAGCCTCGCTGCTGCCTTGCGGGTAGATCACAGACTGCTGCGCTAGCAACGAGGGAGGCTCCGTGGGTGTGGGACCCTCCCAGCCAGGTGTGGGATATGATCTCCTGGTGTGCCTGTTTCCTAAAGCGCAGTATTGGGGTGGGAGTTACCCGATTTTCCAGGTGTTGTGTGTCTCAGTTCCCCTGGCTAGGAAAAGGGATTCCCTTCCCCCTTGCGCTTCCCAGGTGAGGCAATGCCTCGCCCTGCTTCAGCTCTTGCTGGTCGGGCTGCAGCGGCTGACCAGCTCCGATCGTCCGGCACTCCCCAGTGAGATGAACCCAGTACCTCAGTTGAAAATGCAGAAATCACCGGTCTTCTGTGTCGCTGGCGCTGGGAGTTGGAGACTGGAGCTGCTCCTATTCGGCCATCTTGCTCCGCCCCTCAACATCATTACTTTTAATCTAATTATATGTCAATTTTATTTTACGCAAGAAGTATGCTTTTCACCGTTAATATAAAAACTCTTAATTGTCCATTTCCAAGTCATTTTTTTCATTGAAATAAGGACAAGATATCTTTAAAAATTCAAGTAATCACACAGACACTACTGTATAGGCAGTGAGGACAGCTCTGCTGAAACTGCACTTTTGGCCAACAAACAGCACCAACATTCAGAAACTTCATGGGTTTCTCATCAGCTGATGTAGAAAAGTCCAAATGTGAGTACACGAGGCAGCTCAAGGACGCTACTGTCATTCCAAAAAGTGCAATGTGTGTAAATGTAAAAACTGGTTGTACATCTTTAGATATTTTCTGTTCATTAAGTAAAACAAACCTACTTATGATTCAAGCATTTATTCAGGAAAGACACTCACAGCCCCATTCATAGGGGAACACTGTTGGCGACAGTAATAACAGAAGTGCAGGGTTAACCAATCAAAACATCATAAATTTCAAGTTCGGTCTTTCAAAAGAAATGAATACAATTAGGGATATGCAAATTGGCCATTCAAAAATAATTTTCATAATTGACTACTCATTTCCAGTATGGAGACTTCTTTAATTGGAAAATCCAACAATCCTCTTGCCACAGAAAAGAAATGCTACTCCCAAGGCATTATTTTTAATTCTTGAAATTGAGCACATGCATTTTCTATTTGCAACTGGCAGCACTGATGAACTTATTTGAGATAAGACTTAAATAGATTAATAATGAAAGATTATTCTAGTATAAAAAGAATCAGTAGAACTATATCTTTCTCATCATCCAGCCAGAATGAGTTTAACACTTTAAATCTTGAAAAGGAAAATGAAATCAGTTTTTTAATGTGGTGGATGTGTGATTTTCATCACTATTTCTGTTATATAATAACTTCAATTTTGTGTATTCATGAATTCTGACACATATTAGTAATGTTCATTTTAACATTTAACATACCTATCAACAAGGCAATGGCATATCATATTGGTACTACGAACAGCTTAGTGTAAGTTAAGAGTTTTATCTTACTCTTCTTTCATATGACATCCTTAACTCAGTATAACCCTCATGTACCTTAAATATTGGAAAAACAAGAAAAAAATAGAACATCAACTAGCAGTATAATACAAAAACTTAAAAGTGATAACTCATAAATATTTTTTTCTTAACATACTTTACTGTTTTCCACACATTTTATCCACACAAGTATACAGTGTATGCAGTAAGAATATTATACCTATTTATCAAATGGTAGAACAGAGTAGCTCTGAAATTTTGTTTCCCAAGGTCACTGACTAAATGGTAGCTAGTAGTGGAATCTAGTCTTTTAAATTTTCAATCCAGAGAAAGTATTTTCCTCTACTGTAGCTGTTTTCCAAAAAGAAAACTGTAAAAAGAGAGGCTACACTGAAGAATGTCTGTAATTTGTCCATAAGGGTGTTATGCCCTATAGAATGTGAACTCCACTTTTTGGAGACACAGGCAATACATCACTTTTCTTGAAGATTATAATAGCAAGACCTGATGCTCCCCAAATCTCATAAGCTCTTTGATTAAAATCAATTGCTGAGACTGTTTCCCAGTTAGCACCTAGCCATCCTGAATGGATGAAAAAGTCTCTACTCCTGGAAGAAGAGGACCAGCTGCTGATGTGTCACAGCTCTCAGGGCTGCTTGCTGAACAGACTCTCTGCGTCCAGTGTTCATCTCAACATCTACAATATACACAGACTTACGCTTGTTTCAACATTGATAATTGGTTTGAATCATATGTTGCAGGTCCTTGTCAAATAGATTACTTCAGTCATCTGAACACCTACATTCCTGGGTAGCAGACTCCTCAGAAGACAGTGTTACAGAGACTCGTTAATTAACAAAAACCACTCTTCTAGTCCCTCAACAGAAGGCATGCTGGTTTTTAAAGAATCCTGTGCGTGGAAATGGCCTTCCCTCCTTGCCTTTAAACCCATTCAAAGTTATCTTTCCCACAGAGATGTGTTAAACATGAAAGAGGGAGTTCTATTTAAAAAGCTTTTGTGTTAAGGTTTCACTTAAACTTGTATGGCATGTGGGAGAACTTTCACTGACACGTCAGGGGCTGCAGTAACCTACACCCTACACAAAGTGCAAACCGGCAATGTTGGATTGGATGATTCCTCTGCTGCCTTCTCTCTCCTTCTGGTCTGCCCTCCAGTCTCCTTCTATGATGCCAGTGTCCTTGTGCCATCTACTGCAGTGCTGGCATTTCCAGGAGACCCCATAATCCAAAATGATCTGTTCACACAATCTTTACTTCCAGTCAAAACTCCTGTTCCCTCAAGACCTCTGTCAGTATTTAAGCATCTAATCCCCAGATAGACACAGGAAGGTCAGTCTATGAATATGCTACAAGTTCTCCCACCAAACCAATGACCTTCTCAGGATCCACTTACTACAGGTCCCATCCCATGTTTTGCCTCCCCTCTGAAGCAAAAATTTGAAAGAGCTGTCTACACAGCAGTTTCCAATATCTCTCCTCCATTCTTTAATGAGGCCATTGTAGTCAGGCTCTCACCCCTCAACTCCACTGAAACTGTTCTTATCAAGATCAAAAACAGTCTCTAGATTCCTAAATCTAAAGGGGCTTCTCTGGCTTCACTTCAGGACACAGGTGATCACTGCCTTCTCAAAGTACTTTCTGCACTTGGATTCCAGGGTACCAGTCTCTTGGTTTACCCTTATTTCTCTGGGCCCTCCATCAAGTTTTCTTTTGTTTTTTCTTCTTCATCTTCTGGATTTGGTCTCCAAAAATGTTGAAGAGCATATGTCTAAATTTGTTTAGTGATGTCTTCTGTTTCACGGGTTAATATAACTCTATAGGCTGATAAATTCAAAATTTTAAGTGGTGCAACCCAGCCCTTCTGTAACTCCAGGCTCATTTCCTAATCTAACGAGTCAAAAATGGAAAAAGTGACCTTCCAAAGCTCTTTCCACAGTTCTTTACATCCCAATTAATGGTAATTCATCCTTCTAAGTTGCTCAGGTCAAACACCTTGCAGCAATCCTTCAACTCTCTCTCCCTCCCCTCTCCTCTGTCTCTCATACACTCTATTTGACCACTTCTCACGACCTCCACTGTCACCAATTTGGACCCAGCTACTATGTGTTTCTTAACAGGCTCCTGACTAGTCCCCTTGTTTCTACCCACTGCCTCTTCCCCCTGCCCGCAACACAGCAGCCAGACCGACCTTGCTAGCATGAATTGGATCATGTGTCTCCTCTGAGGAGACTCCTGTAATACTTACCCACCTCACTTGAAGAAAAGTCTAAGTCTCTGCAATGGCCCATATGATCACTTGCTCTTATTTCTGACCACGTGTTCTCCTGATCCCAACCCTTGTTTTCAGTACTCCATCCAGCTGCCCAGCTGCACTATTGTCTTTACACCCGCCTCAGGGTCCTTGCATTTTCTGTTCTCTCTGCCACAAACAGTCTTCCACCAGACACCTGCAAGGCTTGTTCCTCGACCTTTCAGATCTTTAATCAAATGCCAGGCTTTCTGTGGCTACACTAAATTGCAGCATCTTCATTACTCCCTGTATTCCCCTCCTTTGTTTTACTTTATATCATGTGTATCATCCTGTCAGCACCATGGCTCTTCTTATTTTATCACCGGTCTCTGCACCTCACTAGAATGTAAGCTCCATGAGAACCCTGAGTTTGTTATGATTGTGTATCCCCATTGGCTCGAAGAGTGAATACGCCATCATAGGTGCTCGATATATATTTGCTGAAAAAAATCAGTGAAATATGAGGGAAAACAGATACTAAAATCTAATAGAGCCACAAAAGATACCTAGATTTTTCATGTGTTTATAGAACATTCAATTTTTTTAATTAAATGAACGTGTATAAATGATCCATGTTTAATCTTAAGGTGCTCGGGGTATCATCATCATCATTATTGTTGGTTTGGCTTTGGAAATTATGGCAGATAAATTCCTCCTTTTTTATTCAACACTGGGGGAAATTGTTTCTGCCCTATCATACTCCAAAAATGGAGATTATCTATCTTCTCTTTCCTTTTCAGGCTCACTTTCAAAAGGGGGAGTCAGCCCATTTGGTCACTGGATAAAGCAGGATGCAGGCTGAATGGAGAGGTGTTCACAATCTGTCCCAGACACTCCCTCACCCAGCTATCTGCCAATACACCACTTTGATTTATCTATTGTGAGGCTTTTTAAAAGTGTCCCTTAAAGTAGCTTAAGGACAAATGTGAATAAAACTCCAGAGCAAGTGGAGACACAGCCTGAAGAGGTATGTCATAAGCTCAACACTGAAGTACCCAACTTTATTTTCAAAGTCATGAAAATTTCACATTTTAGACCCTACCATCTTTCTGTACTTCTTTTCAATATGAAAAGATTGTATGATTAAGGCGTCAAGAAAGTGAGATGTTTATCTCATGATTTGGGTACCCCTGTTTGAGAGAAAGAGGTGTAGTGTATTTCTCAGGAACACATCTACCTTCTAAACAGGATTTAGGAAAACACATGGAAATAAATTAATTAACACGGTATGTGTGAATTACTTTCAATAACTAGATATTAATTGCCAAGGCTAACTGGTGTTCCCAATTCAAAGATTAGGCACTAGCTTCGTTAAGTGTATGCATTTACTCCTGCGTTACCCACGGGTGATCTGAAAGGAACATCTGAAACTAGGATTCTCACTTTTTTCTAGAAAAAAAGTGATATCCATAAACCTTATTTTAGAAAATCATTCCATATTTTTCTCATTCCTTTACCTTGTAAAGGTAAAAAGAATAGAAAAGTCAACAAGAACAACAAAGAAACACTTTCACACTGTTGGTGGGAATGTAAATTAGTTCAGCCATTGTGGAAGACAGTGTGGCAATTCCTCAAGGATCTAGAACCAGAAATACCATTTGACCCAGCAATGTCATTGCTGGGTATATACCCACAGGAATATAAATCATTCTTCTATAAAGACACATGCACACATATGTTTATCGCAGCACTATTTACAATAGCAAAGACTTGGAATCAACCCAAATGCCCATCAATGACAGACTGGATAAAGAAAATGTGGCACATATACACCATGGAATACTATGCAGCCATAAAAGAGAATGAGTTCATGTCTTTTGCAGGAACATGGATGAAGCTGGAAACCATCATCCTCAGCAAACTAACACAGGAACAGAAAACCAAACACCGCATGTTCTCACTCGTAAGTGGGAGTTGAACAATGAGAACACATGGGCACAAGGAGGGGAACATCACATACCGGGGCCTGTCGGGGGGTGGGGGGAAAGGGGAGGGAGGGCATCAGGACAAATACCGAATGCACGTGGAGCTAAAAGCCTAGATGATGGGTTGATAGGTGCAGCAAACTACCATGGCACATGTATACCTATGTAACAAACCTGCATGTTCTGCACATGTATCCCAGAACTTAAAGTAAAATTTAAAAAAAAATTTAAAAAGAACTTTGGATAATTTACAACATCCATGACCCTGCATAACAGATCTGATCAAAAGAGCCATGTACTCTGCAATTTCACTCCATCAGTATCCCTGCCAGGACTCAGATCTGTTTCTATTCTAAAACCCTAAGGTTATTATGATCAATATCACTAGTAAAGATATGTGTGAACATGTGAGTATTTTAGGGAGTGAGAAGGAATGGGGTAGAATACTAACTTCCTTGATACATCCCTAACATGCCCAAATGCTGAGCATAGAGGTTAAATTGAATTTCTTTTCCTACCATAGCTATCATTCTCTGGCTTCCAGACTGAGTCCCACTTGACTTGTTTATCCCTATTCTGCTTTTACTTTGTTGTTTCTCTTTAATCTCTTCATCACAGGACTGACAGAGGAACACAAAAAGTACCAAGATCAAACACAACCAATAGGTAATTTCTGCTTTTCTTTTATTCTTGTTCTTCATGATACAAGAACACACAACCCTTAGACAATACAGTACTGTATCACTCTTCTGCCTAGCAGTACATGGTTTGTGCTGTCTGGTCTTTGCCGACCATAACTTGAAGCAATATACCAATGCCTTCAGCTTCTATGCCGACAAGTAAATATTTTAACAATAAATACCATGAAGAACATTTATTGCAGAGTCTCTCAATATTCATGGTGTGGTTTATTCTGTTGCCAGCCTGTAGCATTCTGTCATTTTTATAGCCTGAATTTTTATAATCTGATGCTATTATCTTTCGCCTATGTAGAAAATAAAAAAGAATCATCCAAATGCTACAGAGTACAATAAACTGTATTTATAATGGCATTTTTATTAGTGATTACACTGAGAAATATGTGGCTCTATTTTAATTACATGTCAAGTGAACTAATGTAGTACTAAGAAAGGCTTATTTGCCACATTGAGTTCTTTGGGTTAAATTGTTGAACTAAACAATGTATTGATATTTTTTACTGTTTCCTACGTATTCCGTGTTACCAACTATCAAGTTAAATTAAAAGACAGAAAAAAAAAAACCCAGTATCCTATAAAATAAAATTGGAATCATTTGTCTCAAATCTTAATAAACACAATTAAATCTAAGTAAGACTGTGAAATTACAACAATTTCACAAGTAGAGAAAAACACATTATCACCTTTGGGAAGGGAATTAAACTGCAGAATTTCATTTAAATGTATGCATCTGCTTGTAACTAAATAACAATTGGCTATGTGAGCTGATTTTTATGCCACTTTAAACAAAGGTTTCAAAGTATGGTCTCTTCCTTCATAGGATTTTGACAGCTAGCTAAAAGCATTTAATCCAGATTTTAAAAATTAGCAGGCCCACATTAGCATCTTCATCAGATGCAAGCATCAGCTCTAGCATCATCAAAGCAGGGACATAACAGCTCTGATTCTCAGAAAGTTCAACTGACAGTCAGTAAATGAGATAAACCTATTTTCATTTCCTCCCCAAACTGAAAATCCATAACAGGAACCTTTATAAACTTTACAGCTTTAAGCATTATTCTGAAGAAAATAACATGATTTATTCAACTGTACTGAAAACCCCATTTATCCTGATCACTTTTTAAAGATGCATCTGCTTGAATTGTCCCATAATAACAAAAATATGCCCCTTTAAATAACCACCCATATTTCAGTCAAATATACATTTACTTCTTTTAAATTATGTAGTATGTTCCTAAAGAAGGCAGATACACATTAAACCCATCTTATATTGAATCACATTTTCTTCTCTGACTTGAATTAAAATTTCAAAGATGATATGTTATCCCTTGACAAGTTGAAGAAAATTTTGAATTTGTGTCTGCTGTATTATTTACTTTCTTTAGGGATAATCACTCACTATTCATTAAACAACATTCACAGCTCACATCTAATATACAAAGGGGAGGTCTGAGGAGCCCTTGTCTCTGTGCCCTTCACCATCTCTAGCAGTGTAGGGCAAAGGGTGTCATGGAGGTCAAGTGGCACCCATAAAGCCCTTCTCCTAGAGATATCTAGAGATTAACTATGGAAAAAGCAAGTCAGAACAAAGCAGGGAGAAGTTTCAAGCATCACAGAATAACATGAACGTCAGAAAGTTTAAAAACTCAATATACCTGCCTTGTCAATAACATTCTTGCTTCCCATGAATCGCACATAATTAAAAAAAAAAAAAAAGACAGACACATGCAAAGGTGGAAGATAAAATACTTGAGTTAAACTGCCTGGAAAATTCTCAAAGATGATCCCAATTTACTAGGTGGCCTCACTAGCCATTTCCCCAATGTATCACTAGCTACATAGACTAATTCTTTCCAATCTCAAGGGCTTTGAAAATCTTAGGAGGAAATGAAGACACAAGACAAGCTGGGATATCTAAAATGCGTGGACACACATATACACTAACGCGCACACACACACACACACACACACACACACAAGTAGTATTTCTTCAAGTTAATCTTAACTAAATTACATACATCTTACCTGCATTTTTTAAAGAATATTCTATTTGAAGCAAGTATATCCAACACTAGAAGACATAAAATAGTATACGGAAAATATTTCTAAATTATAAAGCACTACATACATTTACAATATTGTAACATCCATATTCAATATTATTTAACTAGCTCCATTTCATTTTCCCTCCTTCCCTACAACTTCTACTCTCTAACCAAACCAAAGATAGAATCGTCTCAGAAACATACTCTTCAGCAATCTCTCAGCCAAAGCATAAAGCTGCCACCGCTATCCATAGGTATGTCAAGAAATCCTTGAAGGCAATAACTTATTGGAACCTAAGGCTGGTTTATTTCTGCAAAGATCATTCTCCAACAATTAAATAAGCCCAAGGAGCATGGCAAGGGCCTGGGTGTGCTTCTGACTTCCAATCTGGCCCCCTGACATTTAACCATAACACTATTGCCAAAGTGGTCTTTTCAGCATACAGATGTGGGTGTGGTCTTGGCCCAGCTTCAAGTTCTTCATCATACATTGTCAAGACTTTCGAAATAAAGTTTAAGTCTGCCATAATTACCTGCACCAGGCTCTCCAGTATCCCACAGTGCTACATCCATGACTGTATCATCACCTGTCACATAGCAGGAGGGTCTTTGGTATACTTGTCCCTACCTATATGTCAACAGTAAGCTACTTGAAACTATGGGTCACATCATTAAAAATATTTATCAAATACTTATATAGCCCTTACTATGTGCTAGGCACTGTATTAAGTGCTGAAATGTATTATTTTGTTTCATACTCATAAGAAATCCTACGATAAATCCACTGTTATTCCCATTTTACAGATGAAAAAACTGAAGTACAACTGACTTTATATTCCAAGCTCCAAGTACGTTACTTGGCACGTGGGAAAAAATTCCTTAGGTAAATGAATGATCTACATTTTCTGCTATATCCAAGCAGGAGAACAAAGCCTCTGTCATATGGATATCTTCACTTTGGTGTGAACACCATCTCCCTAACACCTGATTTTTCCAACCTGTTAGAGATAAAGGTCATCTTCATGCCACATACATTCCTATGCACAGCAAAATAGCTTCTGTCCATCTGTGAGGTTCAATGTAAAATTGCATTTAACAATTGCCACATCTAAAATCTACCTAGTAATATTATGATTCCAACTTTGTCTCCTGGTGGACCACATATACGTATTTGATTTTCTTCCAGATGAATTATTTTGAAATTGTAAAACAAATTTGTGCATTAACATACCTAGTTTTGAAACAAACACAACTGTACAGTGTTCTCCACGATGGCTGACTGTTAGAAGAACGCTGCTTATTTGTACTAATGACTGCAATCCAGGGTGTATTGCTTAATTTTGTGGATTAATGAGTAAGCAATCAAATGTGATTTTAAGTCATGAATATAACAAACATACTATTCATTTATTTTGACAAGTATTTTAATTTATGAGACTTGGCTACAAATAGAGCAGACTATTTTGTAAAAGAACCTTTCTGCTTTTAAGACAACTCAACAGCTCTCAGATAATAAACCTCTGCAGAGAATGGTGACAAAGCCACCACCTTCTAAAGACAGATCAAGAACTGACAGGTTGATAGAAAAAAACAATATCTTACTATATCATTAAACATTTCAAAGAGATAGATTTTGCATACTCTTGAGCTGTATGAGTATCTTTAGGGTTTGCAAACCACACTGAATGTTCTGACTAAACTAGGTCAGTGCTGGTCAGAGTAGATGCAGTGGGCATAATTGTCCCCTGGCCTGCCACCTTGATAGCCTATTACACAAGTTTTGGCAGCTTCATATGTCCTAGGGTGGCCTCATATTCCAGGCCAGAGATTCCCGAAGGCCAGGTAAGGTAGCGAGTGGACTGCAAATATGGAGAAGGTCACAACCCCCTGAAAATTAGCTGGTGATTAATTGGTACTACATTTCACCAGACTGGTTAGGGAACTGACTCTTTAGCATGAACACATTTAGCAAATTGGCCTACGCACCCGCTGATTGACCTCATGACAGGTCCAGTGATGTCCTACCTTCTCCAGCATTTCATGACAGCTGAGCAACTAACTGGTGGTGACTACAGAAAGGTCAGCATACAGCCTGATTGAAGGATGAGGAAGCACTTCTCTTAAATATTCCATTTAGACTCCCCTGTCATGGATGACAAGGCTTCAAAGCCGATATTTAAAAAAATTAACACTGCAACTGCAGGTAGGTTTAGCTGCTGAACTCCTGTCTGAGTGGAAGTGCTAACCTTTTCCTTTAGCTTTTAATTGCTCTATATCTCCTTAACTAGTGATAATATGGCCAACCCTGATGGGATAGGTGTTGACTTTGGGAGCATCTAAATGTCAAGATTTATAATTATGATTGTGGGTGTATTAAACCAACATAGAATGATGCCTCACTAACTGGGGTCTGAAGACAAGAAAGCTGGGGCCCTTGCTCCTTCCTCACTGTTATAAGTGGTGTGGTACCTCTTTTCTAGAAATAGTTGACATTCTGGGTCTTGTCTCTAATTGTAGACAGTCTTTGTGAGTTAGTTTTAAATTTATAAATTTAGCACAAAAGGCCTTCCAAAAGCACCTAAAATATAAGCACATAAAACTATGACTTGTTTCTAAATCAAAAATTGAAATACATTGAGCATACTTATGGCAAATAATGGAACACAAGTTTTGAAATTAGGACTGGACCCAAAAATCCAGGTTGCTGTGACCATTGGGCAATACTGGGTTTCCAAAGTTTGTCCTCAACCTAATACTCCCAGACCTAACGGCCACTTTTGTACTTTACTATTTTTGGTGTTTATGGTTTCCAAGCAAAAAGAAAACTGTACGGGCAAGATGTGAGGATTATAAACTCCCCCAGATCCCTCCAGCAAATTGTGTCTGTAGTGTGTCTGTGTGTTAGAGAGAGGAAAAAATGAACAAAACTTCAAAAGGATTAAACTTTGGTGCTTTCCCTCCAGTCTTCTTTCTCTCTCTCTCTCTCTCTCTCTCTCTCTCTCTGTTAACAACTATATGTCAATTCACAATGTCTAACACACAATTTTGTTTCTGATATTTTCAGTTACTATTTTTCTTAAGAGCAACTTTCTCTAATTGTAATCTGTAAAGACAAATAAAGAAAATTCATATGGTTGAATAATATTTCATAGTATATTCAGCCTTCTGGTAAATGGTGTAGCATTCTCCCGTTCCACACATACGAAAGTATAGGCTGTCTTTGCATAGTCCCAATACTAAGTGTTATTTCTAATCATTACTAATTTTACATATAAAATTATATCCTGTTTAAACTTCAATTATTACTAGTGATACTGACTCTCTCTCTCTCTCTCCTCTCTCTCTCTCTCCATACCTTTTGTTTTTTTTCAGATTGAGTCTCACACTGTCGCCCAGGCTAGAGTGCAGTGGCCAGCTCACTGCAAGCTCCACCTCCCGGGTTCACGCCATTCTCCTGCCTCAGCCTCCCAAGTAGCTGGGACTACAGGCGCCCGCCACCACGCCCGGGCTAATTTTTTGTATTTTTAGTAGAGATAGGGTTTCACCATGTTAATGTCTCGATCTCCTGACCTCGTGATCTGCCCACCTCGGCCTCCCAAAGTGTTGGGATTACAGGCATGAGCCACCGCGCCCAGCCATGATATTGACAATATTTTTATGAGCTATTTTTACTTCTCCAGTAAAGTGTCTGTTCATACTCTGCCCTTCTTTTTCACTTTGTTTTTAACGTTTCTTATTAACATGTATAAATACTTTTTATTTTAAATATATTTAAGTTGTCTTATTCTTGCAAATTTATTTTTTTGCCAGTTTACCTTTCAATTTTATTTACGATGTAAAATTTTTCATTACATGGTATTCCATTCACTTAAAATCCCTATTAAATCTTCAAAGCTCCCTTGTAAATAGGCACTCACCTGGAACCAGTAATATTTTATGATGGGCAAGTAGTAAAACAATGTTGGTTTCATTTAATTTACTACTTTGATAGTCCCTTAAGAGAGAGCAGGTGGGAAGTGTTTTGATTGATGGGCCTTTGGTTTTTAAATCACACATTCATATCCTAAACAAATACAGATGGATAAAAGCTATTACAATAAAAACATGCACAAATAAAATTTTAACATTTCTATGATTGCATAATCCAAGTGTCTATCATTATTTCCTGCAAATTCTTTATGTTGAAATTTCATATCATATGTCCATTACTAACACGGGGTAAATCTACTCACAAAACTCATTTTAAAAACTTTTATGTGCTTAAAGACTCTAAGCTTCCATTAGTTACTTTTCTTGTTCCCTAGAAAAAAATAACATTTTATGTATTTTAGCCTTTCTTCTACAATCCCCCACTATCCGGTCATCAATCATCGTTGCTGCTTTCCTGTAAACTACCTCCTTGTTCTTCAAATTGCCAAGGATTAAAAACTCTAGAAAGGATCTGACCAGTGATAGTGATGGGTTAAAAATTTAAAAAGCATGTGTCTGTGAGCATGTGTTTTTGACTCTCACCGAAGTCCTCTTTTCATTGTTTCTTGAACAGCATATTTGCCAGGATTCAGCTGGTTTATCACCCTGATGACTGCTTGCTTTGTAATCACATTTCTCTATCCTACCAAAATGGTTTTGGTTCTATTATCATCCAGTTGGCTCTGACAATCCCACCCTCTTGTAAATTTCAAACTTAATATTTATTTCATCTACATATAGGTAATATACGAAACACTTCTCAAAAAATTAGGAAACATGGGTTCTCTCAGAGAGTTCATCTATTAAATAAGTAATGGTGCAATTATAAATACACAAAGTGAACTTAAAAATAGGGACGCAGAACAATATTTAAATGACTATACAAACAGGCTAAAGAAGTGGTGTTTCAAGAGTCAGGAGAATGGTGTCAGAGGTATATTTGCTGGCAGGACGATTTTAGGTACTGTCCAGTTGCAGGGATCCACTGGATTAAGGAACAAACCTGAAGTCCCAGTAACAGAGATCTACTTACTATGAAACAGCTGACAGACACATGAAAAATCATGACATGGTATCATCAAATTCATGAATCTAGGACCAAGTACACAACTTCTGGGGCCCAGTGTATAATGAAAATGTGTAGACCTTGTTCTAAAAATGTTAAGAACTTCAAGATGATGACATTAAAGGATTAAACCAAGCATGGGCTTCTCATAAGCATGGAACCCTGAGGTCATGTGCATAGAAAGTTGGCCCTGCTTGAATTATATGACTCTCCATGCTTATTTTGGTTTCATATTTCCCAAGCAATCTCTGTGATTTGACTTCTTCCCTCAATTGCCCAGCAAGGAGAAGATACGTTGGCTAGAGATTATAAAATATCTAGTCCCATTAGTAGGTTTTATACACCGTATAGTCCCAGTGAACCTTGCTAGTTGAAATCAGAATGCTTGAATCAAAAAATTCCAGAGCAGTGAGAAGACAAGAGTTCTATGCTTGGACCCCAGATGTGGTTTAATAAACAAACAAACAAAAAGGTTTCAGTATTTAGTGCCTAGAAGATCTCTTCTGCAATCTCCCAAATCTTTGAGGAGTCTCCCATTTGAACATCTAGTTCATATTTCTTCACTGAAAATACAGTACTAGCTTAGAAGACAGTTTAAGTCAAAGGTAAATGAAGAGATGTCTTGTTTCATTTAAATACAAAATAACTGAAGAACAGGTTATTTTCCATTGATTTCCAGGAAAACATCTCAGTTTCTTTCCAAGGTCTCCCAAGGCCCCCATAAATGGTCTGGAACTGAATGCAGCCTCCTCTCCCTGCATGCACTCAGCTGTGTTCTTCAACACTGGCCTCCTCCCACCCCACATGCCCTTGCATCTACTGGTACTCTTCCTTAGAATCCTTCATGGTTGGGGCCAGGCGCGGTGGCTCAAGCCTGTAATCCCAGCACTTTGGGAGGCCGAGACGGGCGGATCACGAGGTCAGGAGATCGAGACCATCCTGGCTAACACAATGAAACCCCGTCTCTACTAAAAATACAAAAAAATTAGCCGGGCGAGGTGGCGGGCGCCTGTAGTCCCAGCTACTCGGGAGGCTGAGGCAGGAGAATGGCGTAAACCCGGGAGGCGGAGCTTGCAGTGAGCCGAGATAGCGCCACTGCACTCCAGCCTGGGCGACAGAGTGAGACTCCGTCTCAAAAAAAAAAAAAAGAATCCTTCATGGTTGGGAACCCAGACTCTGCAGTCACACTGACTCAGTTCAAATCTGGGCTCACACCACTTTCTAAATGTAGGGAAGTTATTTAGCTTCTCTGAGCTTCAATGTCTTCATCTATATAATAAGGAAAAGTATAGCAGTTAACATTTACTGAATGTTTACCATATTCAAAGCAGATAGTATCAGACTGTATTATCTCACCTATTTCTCCTACTAGTGCCTGGAGGAAGTTCCTATCAATATATTCAAAATGGGGGGGCAGGTTAGGTTTACATGATGAGTAAGTGATAAAACCAGGACTAGAAGCCATCAGTCAAACATCAGCACCTTCGCATTATTCTGTGCCTGTCTCTCAAGTTGTCATATAACATGAGATATGACTTTGCATAGTGCTTGGACACAAAGGAATTGCTCCTTTAATGCTAGCTATTATTGTAATCATCACTATCATTATTGATCAAAAGTCTTATTCATCCTTTAAGACCCAACTTAATGTGTATCTTGGACAGTATCTTGTATCTAGAGAGTGCTTAATAAGTGGGCATCTAATGAATAAATTTATCATACTATGTTCTAATTAGAAATAATCAAAGTCACCTTTAAGAGACCAAGCAACTCCCAGCCCAGGCCAATAGGTGACTGAATATTTGACTAATAAGATAGGCTTGATTTATAAAACTTAAATAAACTAACATCTCAAAAATTTTCCAGCAGAATGTGTATACATTTTCAACAAATTTATAAAATGTATTTTTAAATAAAAAATGCTATTAGGAGGCATATCACCATGTCAGATGATAACTATCACACAAAAAATTAAAAGGAAAACAAAGGCTGAGCACTGTGGTTTATGCCTGCAATCCCAGAACTTCAGGAGGCTGACGTGGGAGGTCTACTTGAGCCCAGGAGTTTGAGACTAGCCTGGGCAACATGGCAAGACCCCATCTCTACAGGAAATTTTAAAAAAATTAGCCAGGTGTGGTGGTGTGTTCCTGTGGTCCCAGCTACTTGGGAGGCTGAGGCAAGAGGATCACTTGAGCAGGAGGTCAAGGCTGCAGTGAGCTGTGTTTGTGCCACTGGACTCCAGCCTGGATGACAGAGAGAGACCCTGTCTCAAAAAAAAAAAAAAAAAAAAAGGAAAGAAAGAGAGAAAAAAGAAAGAAAGACAAATATGCTAGTTTAATTGCAAGGAGTAGAAAAACAAGAAGACACCAATTAGAGCATAATATCCATCCCACATTTTGTACCTAGAGTTTCTACCCGTGGGATATTGATATTGGGGTTAAGAGAAATAAGTCCCATTTCCATAGAAACACAGAATAGTCTGCCATGGAAATATATCTCCAAATGTAATCTGTTTTCAATAGTTTTATCTCATAATAACATCTCTGGAGTATGGGGAAGTACAGACGCTAGCCATGCTGTGGTATCCTTTCATGCAAGTTTCATGACTGGAAATGCTACACAGCATTTTCTCAGAAAGTACTCTAGAAAACCAGTACACTTCATCAACTTTAGTTCAGAAGGTCTCTATTCCTATAATTTATTTTGTTTTTATAGGGAAAAAAAGACTTGGGAAGGTTCCTGTAAGACGTGGAAAAACACCATTATCTGTCAAGGATAAACATGTTTTCTTCCCCAAACCGTTGAAGTCAGTGAAATTGGTTTCATATAGTGAATCACCAAAAGAAAAAGCCCTATTTTTATTGGACTAAGACAAATAATTTCTATGAATCAAGAGGGAAAATGGAAAGTGAGTGCGGACAACCAGTGGTGAACATCTGATATTGCACTTAGAAAACCCTGTAAGATAAACACCGGGGAACTGGAGAAGAGTCTGGTGGAACAATAGGTTCCTTTTTTTGTTTTAATGCTCATGTTCGGTCTCTGTGAGCTGGAGAAAAATTGTTTTAAATGTGTTCAGAACTGGAACCTTTTTGGCAAAGGTGAACTCATTTATCTAGTCAAATCTAAACGGAAGTCTCAAGTAAGTGCTCCATGTAACATGCAAATTATTCTCAACTGATGTAGCTAAACTTGACAAATGTACGTCCAAAATCACACAGCTTCAATGTCTTGCTTCTAGCTTAACAGGAGAAAACATCATTTATTTGTAGCTGCCAAATACTATATTCTCACTAATTTAATAAGCAGCCACCATTTTCTCTGCCTTTGAAAATTTATGTTGGTCTTTGGACAGGTCTGGCTGCCTTTTTAAATCTAGTGGTCTGTGACCATGGAAGGTTTTAGCCAAAGGGAAAATGACTCCATAAATCCTCAGAGGCTGTCTCACATTAATTTATAGTTTGAAGGCTCCAAGACCATATGAAAAGCCTTTAAACAAGAAAAATCAACACATACCAACACATATGTATTGGAAGTCATCCTACCTTACAACAGGAAGTATTCCTGAGTCTTTAGAAAGCAAAGCATGTGCAAACATAGTAAGATACAGACTTGGTAACACCTGTAGAGACCTGCGACTTAATTATTAAAAAATCTGGTCACATTACATCATGAAGCACATTAGTGCACAAAGTAGTTTTTGGTGCAAAATTATGACATTTCTGCTCTTGAATTTTGCAAACAATAGACCTATTCATCATGTCATTACTGGAAAGCAAATTAAGTTGCTTTAGAGGATGACATGTCACTTTCCTTTAGAACTCATGGTAGATCTCTTTAAATCAACAAAGGTGTTATTTCATAACCTCTTAAACTTATCTTGCAGGTAAAATGCATGGAAAGAATCTTCAGACTATAGATAAGCCATCTATTTAAATAAAATAACTAAGGCCTGGAAAAATTCAATGAATTTCTAGAGACACGTGGCTAGTTAATAAGAAAACAAGGAAAATACTTTAGCCAAAGGCTAAGAAGGGGAGGGGAGGAGAGGGGAGGGGAGGGGAGGGAGGGAAAGGGAGGGGAAGGGAAGGGAAGGGGAGGGGAGGGAAGGGGAGGGGAGGGGAAGGGAAGGGAAGGGAAGTGAAGGGAAGGGGAGGGGAGGGGAGGGGAAGGGGAGGGGAGGGGAAGGGGAGGGGAGGGGAAGGGGAGGGGAGGGGAAGGGGAGGGGAAGGGAGGGGAAGGGGAGGGGAGGGGAAGGGGAGGGGAGGGGAGGGGGAGGGAACGGGAAGGGGAAGGGGAGGGAAAGGAAGGAAAGGGAAGGGAAGGGAAGGCAAGGGAAGGGGAGGGGAGGGGAAGGGGAGGGGAGGGGAGGGGGAGGGGAGGGGAGGGGAAGGGGAGGGGAGGGGAGGGGGAGGGGAGGGGAGGGGAGGGGAGGGGGAGGGAACGGGAAGGGGAAGGGGAGGGAAAGGAAGGAAAGGGAAGGGAAGGGAAGGCAAGGGAAGGGGAGGGGAGGGGAGAGGAGGGGAAGGGAAGGAGGGGAGGGGAGGGGAAGGGAGGGGAGGGGAGGGAAGGGGAGGGAAGGGAGAGGATGGGAGGGGAGGGGAGGGGAGGGGAGGGAAGGGGAGGGAAGGGGAGGGAAGGGAAGGGAAGGGGAGGGGATACCTTGAAGAGGTTCCCACTATTCTGGCTTGGTATACCCAACATACTTTACTTATTTACTAACTTTCTTAGCTCCTAAAATTATATAATATGAGACTCCTGGACTCCTGCCCTATGTTTAACTAGAGTATGTAGAGTTCTTTCCACTCTACAGTTACTCCATGAATAAAATGTCATTGACAAAATGAGACGAGGCTCTGAAATTCTCAAAAAGACTGTAAATTCATTATCATTTGTAAAATAAGTGATACTCTCTATAGACATAATTCCCTTAAGTCAACTGTTTGGCATCACTAGCAAAACACATATGCAGAGCACAGCCTCTGTCATGGTTAATGTTATGTGGTAATTTGAGCTACAGGGAGCCCAGATATTCAGTTAAATCTTATTTCTGGGTGTGCTAGGAGGGTGTTTCTGGAGGAGATTAACATTTGAGTCAGTATCTGAGTAAAGTAGATTGCTCTTCCCAAAATGGGTGGGCCTCATCCAACCCACTGAAGGCCTGACTAGAAATAAAAAGACTGAGTAAGAAAGAATCTGTCTTTGCTGCCTGACTGCATGAGCTGAACATTTTGGTGTTCTGTTTTTGTTTTTGTTTTTCCAGCCTTCAGATAGGGACTGGAACATGAGCTCTTCTTGGGTCTTCAGGTTGCTGGCTTCTGGACTGTACTTTATACTGTCAGATCTCCTGGTACTCAGGCTATCTGACCAGGACTGGAATCATATGTCAGCTCTTCTAGGTCTCTAACTTCCTGGCTACAGATCTTAGGTCTTCTCCATTTTCCTAATCATGTGAGCCAATTCCTTATTATTTATCTATCTACACATGCACAAGCCTAGTGGTTCAGTTTCTCTACAGAACCCTGACAGTACATCCTCTTTACCCAGAGGTCAAGCAACTGGCAAAATCCAAGCATTAAAACAAGGTCTAAGACCTAGAAGTAAAATAAATCCCCTCAGTGTTCCCTACAATTACATAGAGCTTGTAAGATGGTCAATCATGGAATCTCCAGGCTAGAGTAGATTAATAGAAAAAATGGAAAGAAAGGCAAGACTTCACAGATTTAAAACAGAAAAAGCGGAGCTAAAAGGAAACAGAGAAAAATTAAAAGCAGATACAGAACTATGTATCCCAGCCTTGACTGTGCCTCAATGAGTGAGGAAGGATTAAAATGTGTTTAGTAGCCCTAGATGAGAAACTAGATGAAGTACTTCGATTCCTACAGCCAAGAGACACATCTTCAGTGCCTGTAACAGGCTAAGCACTGTGTTAAGAACTGAGCATATAGCTCCTCATTTCAAGAACCTATCAATTCAGGAACAGCAAGGGCAGATGAATATGCAAGTCAATATAAATATTGTAACGTGTGGTGAAATAGTTGGATGAGCAAAATACCAGGCCAGAAAAGCAAGAGGAAAGATTCATTCTACGTTTGCAGGGAAGCTGTTAAGCAAGGTATAGAGGGGAAGAGGACATTTAAGCTGGTCCTAATTAGTGTGATTTCACTGGACAATGGGATTGAGAAGTCCTTCAAGGCAGAAGAAACAATATACACAAACGCATGGGAGCACGAAATTGCAAGTTCACTATTTGCAAAAAGCCAATCAATGAGCAGGATGTGTTTTGAGTGTAGGTCTCTAGAGGTTGACAGGAAAAGAAATACAGGAATTAAGGCTAAACTGAAAGGTTAGAGACAGAAAGCAAAGGATCTTGAATGTCTTGCCCAGAGATATTTTTCCCAATATTTGTACTGGGTTTTATGACCTTTAATTTGTGCTTGTGTTTGTTAGACCTTCCATCCTAATAACAACCCTATGTAAAGAAGGCCACTGAAACCAACCCCAATAAAATTTTATAAAATCAATTAAGGGAAGAAAACATTCAACTAGGCTTGCAGCACAATCAGAAGCATTCATGAAGCCCACTTGCCCTTTGGCTCACTTCCTTGTAGCTGGTCGCTGCTTACCACTCCAGAATAACATAGCCCTTGTTACAAGAGTGTGTTCCTTTTCTGTTCTATAGATAAGATCTAAGACATTGTGAGATGAGAAGCTTTCCCTTTGAGGAGTTTCTCCTTCAGGTTCTGCACAGCAATAAAACTACCCATGCCAGCTGGTCTGGAGCGCCCAGCAAGGAGTTGACTTATACATGAACACAGTTTCTATATCCTAGTGATTTCATCCCCCTGACCTGAACCAATGACCCCAATTTGCTAGTCCATCACCCTCCATGATCCCCTTAGGAACCAAGAACCCCTCAGGAAAACAAATTTAAGGTTTGAAGATTATTCCTGTCTCCATGCTCGATGGCCTTGCCATTATTAAGCTCCTTCTCTGCTGCAAACCCTGCTGACTCAGTGTATTGGTCTGTTGCTGCACAACGGACATATGAACCCGATGGTACTGTAACACTACCTTAAATCTTTTTCTGACAATAAGATTTTATGTAAACAGACACACTATGCAAAAATGGTATGTAATGTACAGATCTCCCTCATTGTCCCCATCCCAGGATATTCCCAACAAAAGATTAAAATACAGTTTGGGTACTTGGAATTTGAGTTATCTGATGAAGGCACTTTGTGCAATGTTTTCTCTCACTCCCCTAAATTTGTGGGCCATGGAAGTGTTACTCTAACATAGGCCCTGTGAGGTAAGCTGGAGAGAAAAAGAAAGGGAGAAGGCCATGGTGGAGGAAGAAAGAGTGAGGGCAAGTGGGTAGTCTTAATCAGGTGAGGTCAGGTACAATTAGAACAAAATCACCCCGTCAGCAACCAAAATAGCGCTTTTCTAAAATTTAGAAAACTCACTATTTTAAGTTAAAAGTAACTGATTATAAAATATCAACACTGGATTAAATAGCTGCATTATTAAAATATAAAATTATAAAATAGCTGGTTAGATGATGGGCTGATTAGTTATGCACCTTGCCTTGACCACATGCCTGAAGAACACCAGGCTGAACGGGATCCCTTTCCTCAGACAGGACTTTCACAAAGAAATGGAGATGGCCCCAGAAGCTTTCATGCCTGTGGAAAGCCAGCCAGGGGAAGCTGCCAGCTTGCAGCTTGATGGATTGCTATTTACCAAAGGGTGCATCTCCTTGCCTTCTCAGGTATCCTAGCGGGAGCTGGGGGACAGAAGCCATTGACAGGAGGCCCCCAAGAGTCATCTCTTACCCTCTACAGCTCAGCTCCCTCTCTCTGCCTTATAGGTCTCCAAGGAGCCTCCAGCTGTTGAAGCCGCCTCATCTCAGAGGACCACTTTAAAAATGTGTCCTGCTTTCTCCCTTTCCCCATGTACATTTCTTTACAAGACTAATGTATTAAAGTTAGGTGGCTGTTTCTTGTTTAAGTGGTACTTCATTTTGAATTTGTGCCACCAGTTTCTTTCATTCTTTCTGGAGTGTTCAGATTATCTTCTCTTGTCTATTTTTCTTCTTCTTCCTTTTTAAATCTTTGTTTGTAAAGTATTTGAGTTGTTCTTAGTTTCCCCGAAGTGATGTAATTTTGAATGTTTAGTCCCCTTTTCCACTTTTACTAACCTATTGCTAGCATTTATTTTAAACTTCCCTTTAGCATTTTACTCTTTGGGCTTTAACTTTATTTTGTTTCCCCTCTGAAATCTCAATTTTCTAGTGTTATGTATAATTTCCTTGCCTCAGTCTCCCTAATTTGAGCATGGCAGATAGGAAGGGCAATGTAGTGATGGCAATGGAGAGGGGAACTTTCCCTCAAGGAAGAGAGGATGGATTTGTCCTCTACTTGCCAAAACCAGCCTTTCTTATGCTCCTTAACTGGTCCTCCAAGCACTTCTATTAACGTGGAGTCCAGTAAAATAAAACAAATAAATTCCAAACTGGGTAACTTAAGAAACCCTCCCTAGTAATTACAGTTTGGTTTCTCATGGCACAAGCCATTTACCTCCATGATGGGCAGTTTGCAGGATCCCCAAACCTGGCACATATATAACCACTGGGCAAGGGGCAGTAAACCACATGTTCTGCTTGGGAAAGGGCACCATATCAACTCCCTCGGTTAACCTGGGGACCACTGAGAACTCCATGAGAAGCGGAGCAAAGGGCTCATTGCTGGGATCTTGGCGTCTCTTTTCCAGCAGCCAGTCTACCTCTAACCTCTTTTTCATCATAGGTCATAGTAAGATCCGCGTGACCTATGTGATCTTTCCAGTCACCTTCCTTTTAGGAGAGAAAATAATTAGGTTTGAGAAAAGCAGAAACTGTTTGGATCTATGAAAAGTAACATATTATATACACACACACACATATATATACATACACACACACACACAAACACGTACAAAGAATGTGAAAAACTTTCTTAAGCCAGGGGTAATTTTAAAAGAGGCATATTTACACGAAGTCTTTCTTTCCTTTTCTTTTTTTAATTTTTATTTTTCAGGGGGACGTGTGCAGCCTGGTTCTGCAGGTAGATTTGTGTCATGGGGGTCTGTGGTACAGATTATTTCATACTAAGCCTAGTACACAATGGTTGTTTTTTTCTGTTCCTCTCTCTCCTCAAGTAAGCCCCAGTTTCTGTTGTTCCCTTTTTCACAAAAAGTATTTCTTAATTTTTTTCTTTAACAGAAAGAGATATAAACTTGTTTGCAAAAAAAGTCAAAATCACTGTTTGAAAATAAGTTTAGGGATTTCCTATTTCAAATATTTACACCAGTCTTGAATTGCATTACTACACATCACAGAAACTTTGCTACACAAAAGATTGTTCCTATTATCAGTTCACTGGTGACCAAAGTGTTTATATAACTACTTGTCCTGTTTTTTTTGTTTTTTGTTTTTTTAATACCTATATAACCTTTAAAAAAAGAAAGTTAAAGTTTTGTTAAGATGTCCAAATTTGTGGAAAGAGAAGAAGGTTTTCCTCTCACTCTACTTCTCTCTTGGGATAAAACTTCAATAAAATTCAGAATTCAGAAATGTTTCAGACATTCTCAAAAAGGCTTGTGATCCCTCAGAGTCCTATCAATAAATCAGTTCACAGAATCTGGTAAGGTTTATTTATCTGACTGGAACTACGGAATTTATACTAAATCACTACATTTTTTGAAATATTGGTTCTCAAATGAAATATCAAAACAGAAAGAGAAAGAAAAAAATATTTTGACCTGACATCTTAATGAAGCGTTACTATAAAAACAGGGAAAGTAAAAGTTACATTTCCAGAGCTAGTCAGTTTTAACTTTAACCAACAACAAAAAAGGCCTTTAGTCTTAGCTATTCATTTTAGCAACTGGTTTGTAACAAGTATCATAGAACTGCTTTGATTACTGTATCCTAAAGAAGGCTGATTTACATGTTGAAAAACCCAACTTAGTTCAATTTTACAAAGTAGTAATTACTGATTAGCTACTCAGATTTTTTCACATATTGAACATTACCTGAAAGGAACATTAAAAAATGTAAACAAATGAATATTTCTAGAATCAAAATGACATAAAACCAGCTTAAAGATAGGAATTTCGGAATGACTAAGTTCAAGTTCTGTTCTCCCTTTTAAACCAAATATTCTAGTGGTTATATTTGACATTTAGAACATGCACAAAGATATAATTTAAATATATATATACACACACACTCAGAATGTTGCAATAATGAGAACTCTAAAAAAAACCAATGAAATTCAGTTTTCAAGGAAACACAAATTATTTCTTCAACACTCTGCACTGTCTTTGCTCATCATGTACAGCATCTAAAAATGCCATTGAAGTAAGAATATATCTGCCTGGAAAATTTCCTTTAAATGGAAGCAAAGGTTAAAAGACCCACAATGGAAACCCTACAGCACAAAGAACTCCAATATTACCTTGAGGAATTTACAATGAGCTTTAACCTTTCCATTTAGAAAACCTGATTTTCATGGAAAAGGTGCAGCAGTAATAAATCTAGTCCTGCTAGGAAGTCTAAGAGGAGAAAACAAAACAAAATTTCACGATTTGTGAATTAACTCTTTTATGCCACTCATAGCCAGGTTGTTAATTATGTTATCATGGCATTAATTGCCATCCTTAAAGTGTTAGAACTTTCCTTTTTTTTGTTTTCTTTAGATGGAGTCTCGCTCTGTCACCCAGGCTGGAGTGCAGTGGTGGGATCTTGGCTCACTGCAACCTCTATCCCCTGGGCTCCAGCGATTCTCCTGCCTCAGCCTCCTGAGTAGCTGGGACTACAGGCATGCGCCACCATGCCCGACTAATTTTTGTATTTTTAGTAGAGATGGAGTTTTGCCATGTTGGTCAGACTGATAAGAAGAGTGATTTAATCTATGGTTAGCAATAGAAACAATGTTTTTAAAAAATATTCTGCATTCATACATATGAAATTTATATATATAACAAACACCAAGGTTTATCAATGACTAGGATGTTAGTTTTTTTTTTTAACTCTCCCATGTTAATTGAATAGAACATATGACACTGAATATCTGCTACTCCATCAACTATCTTTGAGATGATGAATTTCTTTGTAGTACATCTTTTATAACTCTTACTTTTTCTTGTACTGTATTTTATAAATCTTTATTCCTAATAAGTAACAAGTTCTTTAGGCTAAGGACACTACCTTATTGACACTGGTACTCCTGCAACACTGAGTACCATGGCTTGAATAGAGCAGGGGCACTCCTGGAATACATGGTGATGGTGTCATTGGAATGTCAACTAGCAGTTCTTATCAACTCAGAACTAATGTCTAATTTTCAAGCTGCACTCAAAACCACCGTGACAACAGAGCTAGCTTTGAAATTGTCCCACCTCTTTATGTCTACAGCTCTTGAACTGTTCCCAGAACTCACAAGTAGTACCTGCTAATAATGATACTAATTTCCTTGCATGTCTTAGAATTGCCTTTCTACAATTTTATTTGTAATGATATTCATGTACATGAACAATGAAATCAACCCCAGACACAGAACTTCTAGATAAAACAACTGAGGAAAAAAACCACAAAACTCTCAAGTTACTTCATTAACATAATGAAACAACTGCAACCTGTCCTTCTGCACAGTCACTTACCTGTCCATGCTGGAGGCTGGAGACTCCAGTTCGCCCCCAAAGAATTGCCATTACTTTCTGATTTATCCCTTTAACTCTCAGATCACAACCTCCTCCTAGGATGTTATCACATTTTTCAGGGAAGAAACAAGGGGCTGTATTTTAGATGAACATGAAATAACACGTCGGAAGAGGAGCCAGAGCTCTTTGTCCAACAACTGGCATGGTGATTAACCTGGAAAAGGCACTAAACACTTTGAACTCTTCTCCAAGAGCATTAATCTTCCTACGTTAACTTCTAAAGACACTATAGTATGAATTAAAAATATCCACAGAGCCTAGTAAGCTCTCCAGAGTCTGGTAAGTTCTCTTATGAGTATTTTTCCAAAAGGATCATTGTGAAAGCAATGCTTATCTTTCTTCTCTCAGAAAAAGTACAATATTTCAACTTACCAATTTGTTTCTACAGTAAAATAGCAGGTATGCTCTTATCAGGAGATATCAGCAAATCTCAGGTATAACAGTAATTTATGTACATCTGGGGCCAGTCAATGCTTTTGAGAAAAGCATTCTGATTGAGAAATAATGGTGTGATAATAAATAGGAAACATTTCTGACTGTTATAAATTTGTGATAAGTGGTGGGGTTTCCCTAAAAAAATAAATACTTTATCAATTGTTTGCAAAAAGCTACAAGGCCCTGCTTACAAAACTCACTTGAATTATAGATATGGATAATACTGTGTTTATAATACCACTGTTTGTTGAATTTGATACACTTTGCCTAAGATTTCAGCAGGTCTTTGAATACACAAAAAAGAAATCATGTTAAAAATATTGATTCCTGAAATGTACATACCACAAAAAGCTAATTTTCTAAATACCAAAATAGAATATGACATTTGTTTTTACAGCGTAATGTCTTCATTTCTCTGTTATTCCTTGATTTATTGAAGCACAGACATTAATAAAAAGTCTTCTGTAACACATTGTCCTAAATTCCACCACTTGCCTTCTAGTGATCTACTCTATAGCTCAACGATTCCTCTGAAGGACAATGTCACCTCCCCTTGGAAATATATAACCCATTTTTTATTATATTTGGGTTAATAGACAAAAAAACTGGCACTTAATATCTTTTACGTGAGGTATTAAAAACAATCTTTAAAAAATTGTTTATGGTGAGGTGGGGGTGATAACTAATTTGGCTGGAGCATTAATATATTATGGATCTTGCATATTTTAAGTTTTTATTAAAATAAGGGTAATATATTGCTACAGTAGTTAAAGAAGAGTAAGAAATAGAAAAAATGCAGTTGTGATTTCAAAAGTAACTGATGTGTTTTCAGGAGCATCATGTCAGATAATATTCATTTTCCTAATGAGTATAAAAAGATATCCTTAATGTTTTGTACATATCAGGCCATCCAGCCATATAAACATGGAATAGTTCTGGAGCTGTGATGTTTTGTATTTTTCTGGGTATCACAAATCATCGAGATAATCAAGGACATCCATATTTACTCTCTGTGAGTTCACTTACTTATCCAGAAATATATACCAAGCTCTTTTGTCTCCAAGGCACTACACCGGGCTGTGGGAATACACTGGTCAGCAGACATCATCTCTGCTTTTCTGCTGCTTATGATCTGGCCCAGTGGTCCTCAACCCTAGCTGCACATCAGAATCATCTGAAGAATGTTTAAAAACACCGATGATGAGGCTCCAACCTGTGCTTCAATTGGTCTAGGGTGATATTGAGCAATAGCATGTTTTAAAATTTCCCTGAATGATTTTAATGCACTTCCATGGATGAAAAGCCCTAGTCTAGTGAATAAGAAAAGTATGAGATAAATATACAAATATATAATTTTTTAAGTGTTGAAAGGAAAGGTGTAAGGAGTTATAAGAGTGATTAATGAGACTGAAGAACTGGGAAAATTGGCCAAGAAAGGCCTCTCTGAACCAGTGATATTTAAGCTGAGAGCTAAAAGATGACTGGGAGTCAGAAAAGTGGAAGAACCCTATGGGTGGAATTCCACACAGAGGGAACAGCATGTGCTGAGGCTTTAAGGCTTACAAAGGCTTTGGCTTGCTGAAAGAACACTTAGAAAGCTAGGGTGGCTGGAATACAGTGTGTGAGCCACACAGGGGCCAGAACTCAGTGGCCTACAGGAGGGTAGAGGAAGGACTGCGGATTTTATTTTAGTTGAAGTGGAAAGCCATTTGATACATTGCTGTTTTGTTACAATGACTTTTTTCCCCTTTAATATTTCCAATAAGAAATTGCATTAAAAATCTGGACATCCAGCCAGACAAAAACGGAGAAGACTCCAAGAAGTATTAGGCATGGTTTTCATCTCCCTCTGGCAGATGGCAGTGATAACAGCAGTTATAAAGCCTAAGGGCACACCTAGGACCCAGCCACTGGCGTGTCACTGCTCGCTATTCCAAGAAGTTCTCCGCTCTTTACAATTTTGACTATAACCCTGAGTTTTCTAATCAAGCTGCCTTTTAGTAGGACAGATTTCCCCAAAGACAATCCTCTTAAAACTGAAACTTCATAGTTTCAAATTACAAAGGAGAACTAGGATTTATTACATATTTACTTGGGTACCCAGGATTTAAAATTTATAAAATTGCCTATAGTATCATGGAAACAAAGAAGCAAAGATAAAAGAAGGGCATAGACTGTTACAGCTGCTCACATCAAGAGAGGAGCCATATGCACAATGAGCGAAGAAGAAACAATCTGTTGATTCCACAGCAGTTCTTTAGTGGCGCTGACACATACTAATCAGTAATGCAGAGTCAGGAAGTGAGAATGATGTTGTATTTCAAGAATCAAGAAATATTCACGCATAATTTTTTGATAATAACATCTTGGGCAATGCCACGAAGAGTTTATACAGCATATGAAGCTACTCGATCCTGGAGTACCCCAACACACAACATAATGTCACACACCAGCAACCATGACCAAGAATTAAATGGTTGTTAAATTAACAAACAAGATAAGGGAAATGCATATTTGCAGTCTTTCTGCAAAAAGAAATCCAAGGAACTACAGTCAAGTACCAGTCAAAAGATCCCCGGGCCAAGCTGCATGGGTGGCAGAAGGGCAACAGTGCTGAAAACATACCTGTTCACAAAATTAAAAAGAGTTGGGAAGAATATGCATGTGTAAGTCATCCAAAGGGAGGAAAAAAAGTAAACTGCAAAAGTTAAAGTACCTTCAATGAGGACTTAGGCAAGCAAGTCTCAGTCTTTCCCTCTACCCTGCTCCTGGCATCATCTAAGGTCAATGGTTCCCAGGAGACAATTAAGAATAATTGGGGCCCCCAAAGAGCTTTTGTTCATGTGACCTTATTCAAGTTACTTAAGCACTGTGTGTCTTCACTTCTTTGTCTATTAAATGGGGATAATATTACTCAATATCTTTGACTGTTTTCACAATTCAATATTATATTATATTATCACAATGCCTATTACAAGTATATAACACATTTTAAAATTATTTTTACTAGTACATGGTCCATCTTTCTTAGATACCAAATTCCTATGTGTGTTTTTACACCAGTTTCTGCATCAGTTTCTTGCCCATATGGCAGTTTTAAAGATTCACTGTTTTAATTTATGTACCTCTCTGATAAGACCTCATCTTGTCATTTAATCACGATTAACATTAGACATACTTGTATTCACTAAACTCATATTAAAGCAACAGTATGAGGACAGGACAGTGGTTAAGAGATTGACTGTGACAGTGGTTAAGAGATTGACTGTGAACTCAGAGAATCCTCAGTTCAGATCCTGGTTCAACATGATCTCTTGTACAATTTGGAACATTTCTAAAACCTCTACAGCTATGCTCCATCATTTGTAAAATTAGGACAATAATATTATTTTTCAATGGGATTATTATTAGGATTAAAATAAGCAGTGCTTGTCATCCTGTGAGTTGTTGATAACTGTAATTTTTAAAAAGCAAGAGGGAAAAAAATGCTGTAGGGAGACAGTCCAAAGTGGGTGAGACGGGAGAAAGATGATAACCCAGCATGTTAATAGATTGATCGACAATATTTTACCTTTGTCAATGTATTTATAAGTAATGCACTGTTTTCAAACCATGGATGAAAAGAAAACGGAAGAATCCATCTTACTCAAATACTATTGTTACAAGTAGGCAGAGAAGTCATTCAAGTTTCCGCTGATGACTCCCTTGACCACACAGCACGTGGCCCATGCAGAGCACTGGGTGAGAAAGCTGGAGGAGTAGCATGGAGCACAAAGTTCTCTTCCTGGCTGTGGAGTAAAACTGTGTTCTGGGATTTCAGGCTGAACAGCCAAAAAGTGCTCTCCTACAGCACACTGGAAAACAGACAACTGAAACTGAGTATCTACAGCCATCTTCGAAGAAAATTTTGAACAAAATCTTCCAGGTTCCATTCAAAATAAGTCTTCACATTATTATTAGCATAATGGTTTCAATGATATGGTCTGTGACTAGGGAAGTAACTTATTTTTAACAAACATGTATCAGTTACACATGACATACTTGACAAAATACTTTTTAAAAGAACAAAAGGATAAAACTTGGTCTGTGTGTATACACACATAATATGTACTATATATGTACTATATAAATATATATTCTTTTCTTTTTCTTTTTTTTTTTTAAGACATAGTCTCGCTCTGTCGCCCAGGCTGGAGTGCAGTGGCCGGATCTCAGCTCACTGCAAGCTCCGCCTCCCGGGTTCACACCATTCTCCTGCCTCAGCCTCCCGAGTAGTTGGGACTACAGGCACCCGCCACCACGCCCGGCTCATTTTTTTTTTTTTTTTTTTTTTGTATTTTTAGTGGAGATGGGGTTTCACCATGTTAGCCAGGATGGTCTCTGTCTCCTGACCTCGTGATCTGCCCATCTCGGCCTCCCAAAGTGCTGGGATTACAGGCGTGAGCGACTGCGCGCGGCCTATTTTTAACATTCTTAACACATTCTCAGAAGACTCTAACATGACAAACCTAAGTGATCTTATGTGAACAGGATAGAGAAATGTAAAAAAGCATGTAGGGAAAACAAGAATGAAAAATAGTAAATATGGACAAAAAGGAAAAAAGTCAAACTGTGTGATAACAGTGACTAAGAGAAGTCTGGGTATCAGGTTATAATCAAGCGTCATATAACAAATAAGGCTTTCTAAATGAGGGCACGAGGGCAGAAATAATAAGATCTATCAGTCACCAAATTACACTTCATTGTCAATAAATCTGTGGTCAGAACAATTAAATCAGTTTTCTCTTCTATTATTAAATCAATGAGTTATATATATTAGCCCCAAACATCATGGGAAAACTTTGATGGATATACCCTTCAAGTCTCCTGCCCTTCCACTAAGTACAGCTAAATTATCAAACCGACTAATAAATACTCATCCCCATTACCACTTTGTTTCTGAACCCTGCCTTTTTTCAGAAGAATGGTATGTGGAATGTTCAGACAAGAGATCTAGTTTTACATGTTAGTGTGCAAAGGGAAACAGAACATTTTAATAATTAAAAAAGGCCTGGAAAATAGGTTGTAATATTGTCTATATTTTAATAAGCAGGTTTTAAATATACATGAGCCTTAAAAGCCTAGCTATACATTCTATAACTGAGCATAAAGTGGCATATCTGCTAATTCAATGGACACGTCATGAGTGTAATTGAGTAGCCAATGAATTGAACATGTTTTGCTTTATTAGGTGCACATTTGAAAACCAGACCAGTGACTTCTACGCATTTGCATTGTTCAAAAAACACCATTTAGGTAAAACATAAAATCCCCAGTGTTTCCCCCTAAACCAGCAGTATTCATCAAGCAACCAAAATCCAATAAAATGAATCTACATGCCCTCCCCACAAAGTGTCACTGTTTCTCTCATGCTGCATTAAACATATTTTTAAACATTCAGAGTGTATCTGTTCCCTTTAGCAAATCTTGCAGTAAAATGATATTAAGTAATTAACAGCATGAAAGTGATGGAAACAGATGTCACAAGTAAAAAATGTCAAGGCAGAGTGATGCACAAGAGAGAAAACTGGTCCAGAATCGGGAGACCTGGCTTCCTTCCCATCGATGTCACTGATTATGGCTTTACCCTAGGCAAGTCATTTAACCTGGTTACACTTAAGCCTCCCTTTCTTCAACCATCTGCTTTGCTCATAGGAATGTGGTGACAATTAACAAGAGTGCTTTGAGGTCACAAGAGAAAGACTGCATAAATACAAGGTAGTATTATTCTGATTACAAGGAAGCATCAAGCAAGTTGCTGTATAAGCTGTAATTATAAGGGAGAGTAATCCGCAATGGCAAAGGTAATACTGCAAATTACAATCTATGTCATTTTTGACACTTATCATTTTAGGAAATAAATTAGAGACACAATGAAAGAGAGAAGTAACTCGAAGTGAGATGCTGAACAGAGGCAAGAGATCCAAGTAGCTACCCTGGAAAACTTAACAATGTACAACCATTTATTAAATGTTTGAACCAAAATTCACTAAAAGATGAACTCTGATAGCTTATAATAAAGCACAGTGGTTTAGTAGTCCATGCACATTTACAAGCAATTTGGGGCTTTACAGTCACAACCATTATTTCTAACACAGCACATATTTCTAAATAAAGATCTAAATCCTCTAAATATCAGTGTTTAAGTGAAAATAACTGTTAATATGTTCTACATAGCATTTTCTATAAAATGAACAAAACATTTAATAAAGCCACACTTCATTAGTTAAAACTCCATTTCCAATTACCAATATTGTAATCTGCCTACATTTTTATTTCTTAATTAAAGTCCCTCTGATCTATCAGAGTGTCATCAATTAAAATCAAATGTAAATTAATTGTGGCTCTGGATCCCTACATCCACACATAATTTTCATCAGCTAATATTCTACTATTCCTTGAGAGTTTCTGGGTAGCTTTCATTTATCTAAAGCTTGTAAAGTAATTTTACTCCAGGCAGATATGCAGGATGTGCACAGAGCCCTACAAATTCTATTAATTCTAACGTTGCAAACAGTTACTCATTTAAACTATTTCAAGTACTGTCCCTACAGACACCTTAGAGCAATCAGTTCTTCACACCAACATTTTCCTAAGAGGTTTAAGAAAGAGGTCACTTAGAGGCTGTTACAGTCTGGGGAGCCTTGATTTTTGCCGTACAGGATTTAAGACTTTGGGTAACGGAATAATACATAACCCTCTACAATTAATTCTTCACAAGACAAACAAGCTAGGCAAAGGGATAGCGGCATTACCCTGGGGTTACCACTACCACTGTCAATAACCTGACAAACAAGTGTAAGCCCTTTAATGAGCTGTGGTTGACTAGTGTAAAAATGCAGAATCCAGGTTTAGCCACAGTTCTTTGGGGTCAAGACTGATGGTTTTGTCTGTTTATTTAATCTACCTTTTCTTTGATAAACACCTTATTTTCATCATAAAATATTACACAATACTACTGTCCAATTCCTATGCACATTTACTTCCAAAGAATGTTTATTACATTAATCAAAAACACATTCTTTCTTGACAAAATTATTTTAGATATCTATTCTTCTCTGCCTTTAAAAAAATTCCTTTTTGCCTTTTCAATCAACAAATATACTTCAATAAATACTGAATAACAATCATATGGAGAAAGGATACCTTTTTTTAAGAATTAGATTTCATCTACTTTAGAGAGAAATGCAACTTGGTCATATGCAAAATACATTTTTAAGATATAAATTGAACACAGACCATTAAAGGCAGATTATTTAAAGGGAAATTTACATGGGGCTATTTCTTTTACTGAAGAAAAAAATGAAATCAGAGCATTAAGTTCATTTTAAAGATGAAACATAATCAGAAGTTGAGAATACTAACTGGAATTAAAATCTAGACTATGGCAAGAAGCTTGCAGTCCAAGCTTCAACAATACTTTGTGCCATGATTTTTAAAGGCACATAAAAACTGCTTAAATGAACAATTTTTGTGCCAATCTTCTACACTGAAATATTATACCACATTACACTGTAACCCATTAAAAGCATGAATGATGAAAAGATCTCTAAGATAATGCCACATGCATAGCTTACCTTTTGACCTAAAAGAATGCAACTAGAATTCGGCAAATGTAGATAAAGGGATGGTAAATACGTCTATTAGATTGTCTCTTTCTAGTATCAAATGTCTCAAGAATTTTGCAGCTGTGTAATTAAATACTGCTCATAATCAAAGGTCTTTAAAAAACAAAGCAATGATTATGAGTATCTGAGACTGATTCGCATGCTCAGAGATGCCAAGCCTGAGGTGCAAATTCATTCTTCTGTTTTGAAACTTCAGCAATTAGACTGGTATTCTCCTCCCTGCCCCCCGCTCTTAGTTTGGATTTATTTAAAAGTAACTTGTAGCCCAAAGAGGATTTATGTGAATTAACCAGATATAGGGCCAGTAAGTAACAGGTCTGAAGGCTGAATCAGATCTGTAGTATTTTAAAGATCTTAAAAGAATGTCAAAAGCTGGAAAGCTTGCCAATACTGTTTTTTTCCCCCCTTAGGAGAAAAAAAAAAAAACAATTGTTAATTTCTAAGCATTTATACTTCAAAATAAATTATACCCCATGTTACAAGAAGGACAATGGCTATTTTATAAAGTTTTCCCAAACTCAACTAATTTTAATAAAACCTCATGGTGGTATATTATTCTAAAATAAACTACCATTAAATGGACCTTCTCCAAACCCCGAAAGGAATACACATAAGTTGACAACAAAGTTGATATGCTAACATTTATTGAGTACTTTTCATATGCCAGGCACTATGCTAAGAACTTTGCATGGATAATTTCATTAAACACTAACAGAACATGCTATGATTATTCCCATTTCACAAACAAGGAAACTGAACCTTAAAATGGTGAAGAAATTTGACTGAGCTCAAATAGTTTACGAGTGTTAGGTGTGGGATTTGAAGTAAGGCCATTTGACTCCAAAGTGCTAACTCCTTATCTACAAAATACTGAATTTGATGCCACAGACGTCCTTGAAGATCTATCAAGGTTGATTCTTTTTTTTTGTTTCTATATTAAACCTAAGCCATTCCTTCTATCGGCATCCAGCCAATAAATGGAACTGCTTCTACTCAAAGACTGTGACATCAGCCTAGAGAACTTTCCTTACTTTCTTGTTTAAACAGAAAAACAAAAGCCAGTATTATCATCTGTGCCCTGAGAGATCTTATAATTTAGTTGAAGAGATAAAGTGTTCAACACGGTTTTTAGATACATACTCAAGTGTTCAACATGGTTTTTAGATAAGTTCTGCCGTAATAGGGAAACCAGAAGTAAGACAAGCTACTGATCTAGGAGAGGAATAAAGATAACTGCAGGCAGCCAGTGAAGACAGAACTGTCTGAACAAGCAAGAGGGGGCGCCAGATAGTTTTACACTGGATGACAGAGCTTCAGAAAAAGATGAATATAGTAAGCGGGCTGAGGGCTCTAATAGCCTAAAAACAAGTTGCAGAATTTGCCCACTGTATGGGGACTGATTATGTTAAAAATGAAGTTTCAGGACAGTCAAAGATGTTTAACCAGATATAGGGCCAGTAAGTCACAGGTCTGAAGTTTGGGTTACCGACTTAAGGAAATAGTAGATGGTAATGAAATTGGTGTTAGTGATTACAAAATATAGTCAGCCCTCCATATCTATGGATTCTGCATATATTCAATCAATCGCAGATCAAAAATATTTGAAATAAAAATAAAAATTTTAAAACAATAGATTATTACAACTATTTACATAGTATTTACATTGTATTAGGTATTATGAGTAACCTAGAGATGATTTAAAGTATCTGAGAGGATGTGCTTAGGTTATATGCAAATACTACATCATTGTGAATCAGCGATTTGTGCATTCATAGATTTTGGTATCTGCAGAGCATCCTGGAATCAGTCCCCCAGGAATACAGAGGGGACCACTGTACTCCAGAATGTTAGATAGAAAATGAAAAGAAAAAATTAACATAGAATGTAAATGAACACAGGATTTTTTTAGGAATAAAGAAAAATTAAACATGTTTGTAAGTACAGGGAGAATGGACTACATAAGAGAGGAATTGAAGACATAAAAGACAAAAATGGAATTTGTTGAACAAAAGTCCCAGAAATCAAGGAGATACAGAATTATTATTAAAAACACAAAGAAAATAGTTGGGCTTGGCAAAGAGGAAAAACATGTCTTACTTAGACTACAGTAAATAGATACAAGTAAAACTACACCCAGATATTCATGTCGAAGGTGGTCTCAATATTCTCAATTACAATAAAGGTTAATATCTTTCTGTAAACTATTACAGGAGTAGAAATACAGTTGGATTCAGGAAGACTTAAATTGTCTGGAGTGGTCTAAATAAATGAATTTAAAAAACAGCACCTTTTAAAAATGAAATTACAAAACACTACCTTTTTTTTAAAATTTCTGTTTTACCAGGATTCTGGGCAGGGGGTAAGGGAGGACTTTCTCCCAAACACTCATGTCTCAGAGAAGAACCAACACATTTATAAAAGCTTCTCACTTAGTTGATCACCTGACAATCTATAAAACCAAAAAAAAAAAAAGTTTTATTCAATTTACATTTATTGAAAATTCTTCAAAGATTGCTGCCCAGCCTTACTGTTGCTGGAAATAAAAATTCCTCATAAAATTTAAGTATGGAAGAATATTTATTTCATTTTGGTACTTCAAAGGACTTTCCCAGTAATTTCTAACTCATTTTATTATCAATTTACAAACTGGATTTAACTATAAGATAATAATGTTAAGACGTTTTCTAAATGTGAAATAACAACAAATGAGCTGTCTTGATCCATTCTTCAAGTTACTAATATTGGCATGTTTGAAGTTTAGATTACGAGAATCTTTAACATTCAATGTCAGTTGAGCGTGTGTCCATTGGCAGATTATTCAAATAGCCCAGCAATATGGACTTTATGCTGCTACGTTCCAGAAATACTAGTGCAGCTCCATCCAAAAACACCATGCTTACCTATGATATACATAGTGACCTTTTATTAACAGCAAATTCTTTTGAGAAGCATATTGGGAAGAAGTCCATGTAATCAAATTGAAAATACTTTTGGTTAAGTTCTGGAATGCTGAAATGGAATAAAAAAGTATTCTGATTAAGAAAACCAACTGCATGCAACAGCTATTAACCAGGATGATAGTGGTTTAGTGAGTTAGAACCACTTGCAGATATTGGAAAAGCAAGTTAAATATTTCCACTCTAAACAGGGCAACCAGGGTAGAGACCATGCAGGTCAATTTGCAATTCCAAAATGGACTATTTTCATCTAAGATATCATGCATGGAAGGTTAGCATGATCCTCACCTGCTCCATTCTGTCAGTTGATCAGCTACAATTTCAGCCATTCCACTCCGACTATTATTATTATTAAGGCAGGAGAGAGATTCAAAAGTTAAAGGCATGTTCTCAGAAAGAAGTATGAAAGAAGCAGAGGGGAACGCTAAATCAGTATGACCAAAGCTCACCAACAGCAAGAGAGGGTAAAGTTCTCTTTTTTCTCCCTTTCTTCACTGAGATCTTCACCCAGCTATGGCACTTACATGACACTGACCAAGACATCTTTGATGACTGTCTTATCCAGAAGCAACGTTTTCTGTATTGCCCTGCAAATGATTTAGAATTCCACTTGTTTTAAGCACCAACTCATATTGTGATAGTATTTCAGAGTTTTAGGCATACACGTTTATATGTGCTTTGTGTTAAATTGATGTTTAAAATGGCCCCAGTTACCATCCTTATATTCATTTTCTTTGCAATGGAATTTTGAAACTCCTTTCATCAAAAGCAGAGTGTATTTTTCCATTCCCTGAATCGAGGCTAACCTTGACTTATTTTACCCAACAGAAGTGACAGAATTGATACTGTGCAATTCTAAACCGAGGCCTCTAGAGACCCTGCATGCGTCTCCTTGCTCCTTTGGAACTCTCCCACTACTCTGAGAATAAGGTCTAGCCTGCTGGAGGGCAAAAGATCCTATGAAGGAGAGTCCAACTGTTCCAGCCAAGGTCATATGAAACCAGCCAATAGCCTATCAATTTCCAAACACAAGAGAGGGCACAGCCTAGATCAGCAGAGCTGCCTAACTGACCTAAAACTGCCCATAGACACATGAGTAAACCCAGCCAAAACCAGAATGGCTCAGCTAACATGTGGACTCATGGGCAATGAAAAAAACTTACTGTTTTAAATCACTGAATTTTGTGGTTATGAAACAGCATCTTTTTGTAGTAATAGATAATTGAAAGATGCTTTTTCTTCTAGATATAAGCGTAAATTAAAAAGTATACATATATTATCTATCAATATCTATCTATCTATCTATCTATCTATCTATCTATCTATCTATCTATCTATCTATCTATCTACCTACCTACCTACCTACCTACCTACCTATCTAAATGCTCTGCTAATACTTCAACCACATAGCTTCCAATGGATTACCAGGTCTTATTAAGGAGCAGAAGTAATGGGCTACAGCAAAAGTCATGACTCGTTTTCAAAATTCCATCTTGAAATATCTTGTGCTTCTGACTCCTCTGTAATAGAACGGATTCCTGTATCAACCTAAAACATTACTACATGATTTTAACATTATAATTATAATCCAAATCCGCCAAAGTAGTATATTTTCCAAAACAGAATTATGTTATTAGTTATCTTAGTTCATTTGGCTGCTATAACGAAGTACCATAAACCAGCATATGAACAACATAAATTTATTTCTCACACTTCTAAAGGCTGGGAAGTCTGAGGTGCCCGCAGATTCAGTGTCTGGTGAGGGCCTGCATTCTGTTTCATAGACGGTTGGATTCTCGCTGCACCCTTGCATGGCAGAAGGAGCAGGAGATCTCTCTGGGGTGTCTTTTATAAGGGCACTAATCCTATTCATGACAGCTTTGCCCTCATGACTTAATCACCTCCCCCAGGCCCTACCTCTTAATGCTAACACCTTAGGAGTTAGGGTTTCAACATAGGAATTTGACAATGGGGAGGGCAGACCTAAGCATTCAGTCCATTGCATTAGTCCTATTACATCTTCAGTAAGTATTTTTTAGTATCACCAAAAAAGTATTATTCTTTAGTCCTAAAGAGGGGTATGCATTCTTTGCATTCATACTAATAAAAATTCAAACTCTTCTTCTAATCTCATTTTTGGATTTTTTTTGGGATCGTAATTCTGACTATAATCCCAAACATATTATTGGAATTACTTACTCCTCTTCCAGTGATGAAAATCATTTGTGTTAGCTTAGCTGTCAGGTGACACATGTATATCTTTTGTCATTTATGTTTAGACGTCACAGTTTACATACTTTAAAATAGGACTAATATTTAATATCAAAAAATGGCAAATGTATTTGTATTTGCCATTCTTATAATTTCAAAACTGGCTTGAAGAATATGCTATGCAATTGAATATTTAGAAATTGCTAGAGTCTGTCCTTGGGTTCTGGTATGCTTTCACAGATAGAACTCATATGTTGTGAGGAGATCCACAGCTGCATGGCATGGCATAACACCACGCTGGGGCTTCTAGCTGTATAGTCCCCTTGCAGTTTCATTAACATAATTAGAATTGGGACTTAATTAGTAATACTCAGGTTCTATTCTTAGTGATGAGGGGTGTGCTCTTTTCCTCAGAGAACAATTTCACCTAGGAACTTCTTTAGGAGAAAAGAAGTTACTTGAAAATATAATGAGAATTTGAAGAAACGGTAATTGGCTGCTACAGATGTCAAGGACTTTTAAGATAAACTGCTCCTATCCACCACTCAAGATCAAGAGAAAACAGAGTGGACATTTCTCAACATTTATTTGTCCAAGCAACATCCATTCCCCATTCCTAACAGCCCTGTGATTTTCTAGGATGGATTACTTTGTGTATGGTCTTGCCTGGGTGACAAATCCAGGTGCCCAGGCCAAAGATGCTAGATCCTGCGTATGTCTCCGGGGTGGTAAAATGTAGGTGTTATTAGTTCATTCTCACACTCCCATAAAGATACTCCCCAAGACTGGGTAATTTATAAAGGAAAGAGGTTTAATTGACTCACAGTTCCACATGGCTGGGGAGGCCTCAGTAAACTTACAATCATGGTGGAAGGTAAGGGGAATATGGAGGCGGGAAAGAAATGAGTGAGGAGCAAAGGTAGAAGAACCCCTTATAAAACCATCAGATCTCATGAGAACTCACTCATTATCACAAAAAGCAGCATAGGGGAAAATGTTCCCATGATCTAATGACCTTCCACCAGGTTCCTCCCTTGACACGCAGGGATTACAATTTGAGATGAGATTTGGGTGGGGACACAGAGCCAAACCATATCAGTAGGGGCAAGAATGAGGCTTAAGCTTAGTCAATACTGTCTCCTGGAGGTGAGAATCTCACTGAAGTGACCCGAGGATGAGAAAAGTCTGATGCCTGCTTGCAGAACTATATCCTGACTAGCTTATTCCTTCTGAAAAAACGGTTTTGACTCGTTTCCTCATCTTGCCTTAATTCCTGTTCATTTTTAATTTCTCAATCATTGCCCTATTTATTTTATAAGCCCTTGTTTTTTTCCAATATATTTATTCTTATTTAGGGTAGTCAGTTTTCATCACATGGACTCAACAAGCTCAATTACGAGGTCAAAACCTGCCTACTACTCATCAAAGAGGGTGGGATGCTTGGTGGTGATGGAGGACGGCATTGTCTCAATTCCAGCTACAAAGTTAAAAAATGCATTCAGTAAAATAATAAAAATTAATTTATTTCTCTTCATACCCACCATCATCATAGGAAAAGATAAAATTCCTCTTGGAGTCTCAAGCTATCTAGCTGCCAAGGCTTAGACATAGTAAGTAACTACACTTTTCCATGTTTATTTCTTCCCAGGGTTTTCTACCTATTACTCAGAGATTGACTACCCTTCCCACATCTGCATCAGCTGTGGGTTTTCTTTTACCTGTACTTGAGATAGAGACAGAGAGACAGAGGGAGAGAGAGAGATACACATATATATCTTATATACATAGATATCTGTATATATACATATATTTATATATCTGATATATATGTATATCATATATACATATGTATAGAAGTCTATGCACATATATCAGATTGTGTGTGTGTATAGCTCAGGTATATATGTTACACTTGGCAGAATTTCTTCCTCTTCTCTTTCATTTTACACTGTTCTCTTTATTGAAAATCCTGCTCAATATACAGTTTCCAGAAAGTTGTCTTTTATTAGCCTCACTGATCATTCCATTACTGTGAATCCAATCTGGCACTTACAAATATCACTTGCATTGCATTTTTACTTATTTTAGTTTGTGAACAGTTTTAGATGTGTGTGCATTCCAACTTTTACATTAAATTTAAAGCTCCCCAGAAGTTCAGAGAGGCTTTTGGTTTTCATTTTCTAATATTCAGCATTTCTGTTACATGCAGTATAGACTGATACTGTTGAGTAACAATTTTTCACAAAGATTTTCAGAAGATATTTGAGAGGGAGCCAAATCTTGCAAAAGACTATTCACAGGTGACTTTTAACAATTTTAATAGTAACTAATTGATATCTTCATGTATTTTTAATACATGGAATGCTGTACATATATATGCTTGTAACTTTTCCTTATTTAAAAAGAAAAAAAAATCTGTAAAATTAATGCCCCTTTAATACTAGTTTGAAATTTTACAAAGATTCAGACCGAATCAAGCTACAAGCAGCTACCAATGTTATAATCAATGTCCCATTAGCAAATGAATGGTAAGATTTCATTCTCTTAACATTCTAACAACTTGAAGAAGAAAGTATCTTCTCCCAGTGAAAGCCACGATGTTTTAGTTTTGTGTTATCCTTGGGTAACCTATCTCCTCTTTGAAAATTCCCTGCAGATTAATGTTTATTGGGATTGCGTTGTTTTGGTTGTATAGTCAAAGCACACATCTTCCACACTTTAACTGTTTCAAAACAAGGCTCATAAGATCTGATTGCTCAAGATCTTATTTCACCATCAGTGGTTTTAGTCCTCTGTTTTACAGCTTTTACAGAATCTGAGTTAATAAAATATTTCCTGCAATATCATGCAGCAAATACTATATCACTAAGGCAAATAACACAGTTATAACATGTCCTTAGTGCCCTAAAAATGCCAGATTATGTTGAAATTCAATTCAGATCACTAAAATTTGACTTCCAATTTAACATACTTCAACTGAAATTGACTATAACTTTTTGTGAATCACAATCACCTCTGTGTATAAAAATTATGAATAAGAATATATCCTCTATAGGCACCTGTGTCAAAAGTAGGCTACCTTCTGGTTTTTTTCTAAAAGTTAGCATGAGTAGTGTCATATTGTTTAGTGACTCTCATAGGTAAAAAATTATTTAATTGAAATAGGAACAATAATTAAGATTTCTCTATCCCAGTATTTCTCAATCTTTTTTCTTCTACCCCCTCTCCAGAGCCTTTTTAAGACACTGCCTTCCTAACTGCCACCTCCATATGAAATTTTAATATATTGTATATCTGTTGATGTACTGCACATATATATCTCTGCTTTATATAATACATAAAAAGAATAAGTATAGGGTTAAGGCTGACTGAATATATTTTTAAGTTAAAATCTAACTAAAAATTAAAAAGCTATAAATGCAATTTATTTTACATAAGTTGTGCTGTATCAAATTTTATATACAAATCAATTCACAAAAATACATATTAATGACAATATAATCAAATTTTTCAGTCCTTCAAAATTATTTTCCAGCTAAAGCAAAACAATTGAACAATTAAATTATTTTTTAAAATGTATTTTCAGTGAATTTATCTTTAACCTTTGGTTGATACGAATACAGGAAAGTAATTTCTCACTTAACTGGCTACTGGATAATCATTCAGATATTGTCAATACTTTCTCTTCTCAGGGCTTGATATAATAATGGGTTGAATAACTTGTATTAAAATTAAGAAAATATAAACAAATCTAATTTTCAAAACCTGAGTCACACACAAACACAAAGCAGTCAGCAGTAGCTAAGAGGCAGACAGACACAGGCCTCCCCTCTCAGGTTTCAACTCTGAGATCTAGCAATAAATGGAGTCCTACAACTAAGCTATATATGCACCATAGTTTTGGAACACTGATCTCATATCATAAAAGATATCTCATATCATCTTTTATGAACTCAGTCAATGCTGCCTGTGTGATACCCAAATAAAAACCAAACAAGATTAATTAAATACTACAATTTTTGTCAGGTAGGATGAGATTTGGAGAGACACAAACATTGTAATATTTAAGATGATTTTGTTCCCAAAGAATCAACTTTCTTGGTTCCCCTTGGGGGTGATATCTCAACTCCATTTAGAAGGTATGTCCTATTTAAAAAGGAACAAAAAAAAAACCTGTATTTTTTTTGGTATTCATGTTTCCTTTAAGCTACAACCCCAATGGTCTTCCTACTTCCCTTACCACCAATTTCTTTCAAAGAGTTGTGAACAATGAACAGCTTCCAATTCGACACCATTGATTCACTCCTCAGCCAAATGCAATATGACTTTTAGTTCTATTACTCCTTTGAACCTGCCTGGAACTCGTTAAACACCATATAAATAATACCAAGACAAAAAACATTTCTTACATTTATTCATTCAACGGTACTGCCTAAGTCCTCCTCATCCATATGTGATGGTGTTGACCACCTTCTACCACCAGCTTCCACAATCCTTCTCTTTTCTGTACAATTGCTTATTTCAGTCTTTTCTCGGTTCTCTTTGGTACAACTTTTCCCTTAATTTTAGCCTTATTTCCAAGGTTTCATTGCTTATTTGCTTCTCTTTTTGCTTTATATTCTCTCCCTGAAAATAACAGCAACCATTCCCATCATTTCTATTATTTATTGCATAAATGAAAATGGCTGTTGAATCTCTCCACGTCCTAACCAGTGTTCTTTGCTATTTAGATGTCCCATGGGAAGCTCAAATTCAGCATAACGCAAACTAAATTCATTATCTCACCCTACTCATACTTCTGCTGGTCTTCTCATTTAAAGGCATTAGAATCCACTGTATCCTGTTCCATCTAGAAACTTGCTAAGCATTTTGGTTCTTTCTTTCCTCCTTACTCATGCCATCCCCACAACCTGCAACATTCCAAGAGTTGTACAACTCTGTAGATTCTAGTTAGTAATAACTTTTGCATCTGTCACATCTTTTGTACTTCCACTGCCACCCTCCTACTTTGGGCCCTTACCTCTTATCTGACTTACTGCAATAGTCCCCCTATTTGATATCTCTTTTTGTTTCTTCTCTAATTCTTTTCCACACTACCATGAAACTTTTCTTTCTAAAATTCAAATGTAAGCATGACACAGGCTTGCTCCAACAACAACAACAAAAAGATTCCCTCTTGTCTATAAAATAAAGACCTTTCCCATATGCTCCTGAATTACTTTTCTAGTCCTGTTTACCACCAAAATAGATAACTGTTATTTCACTGATAAACAACACCCTCTCCTAGCTCTAATTTTGCTTTGATTCCTTTCTTTTTTGAGTGCTTCTTCTCCCCCACTCTAATTGTCAAAACATCTAACTAGACTTCAAAAAATAAACAATCACCCTCATTCCAAATTGACCCAAGTCCTCTCACTATACTCTGATTATATCTGTCTAAAATGATCTAACACAAGGTCTATTGTTTGTGACCTCATCGAGATTAGAAACTGGCTTATTATTAACAGATTTCTCTAGATTGTTAGCTACTTTTATGCATTTGATAGAGTGCATGATCTAGACAGGGATACTCTTCAACATTAAAAATAACCACCTATAACTTTCTTTATAATGGAAAAAATAATTCTTATTTCTTCACACATGGACAATGAATGAATTCTCTTAAAAATGCTGAAGGTCTAATGAACCAGTACTGATTACATAGTCTCAGGTTTGTAAAGAGATATTCAGAAATGAAATAAAATTCATCAAAGCTTAGGAAAAGACCACCAGTTTAGCCTCACTTATCTATTGCACATCTGCCTGACCACATTATCTTAGTGCTCAAGCATCATTTTTGCATTTCAATGCAGCATTCTCTCAGATTAATGCCCAAGATATTCCAGCTGCACTGCAAGTGAGTGAGTGGACATACAGGAATATTATGCATGGCTTGTATCATTGACACTGAGCAAAGGAAATGTGATTAGCACCAAATTGCATCTGACAGGGGAATCAGAAACCTGTCAAACACGATGACATGGATCCAATGTTTAGAAGGCAAAAGGGGGAAGAAAGGAGCAGGGCAGTCTCGCATGGAGACAGCAATAAAACACAACAGCGATGATAAATTAATTCATTTACTTATGAAAAATTAGAGGCTTCCACACACAGCTCCCATTTATAATCTTGTCAATCTGGTTGAGTAAATAAAATGCTCTGCAATATTAGCTGAAAACACAAGCAAGAGAAAAGAAAATGCAAAAATTGAATGCTTGGCCTTATTTTTAATCAAATACAATAATTCTTTGGTGTGAACCACAATGGTATTTGAAAAGAATTTTTTCAAAGAGAATATATTACACCACCCTCAATTGAGATCTTCTTTCCTAGCCTCAAACGTAGAGCTGTAAAACTCCAGGGCATAAGGCCATGGTTGTGTGCTCAGACTTTCGTTCCAAAAGGTGTTTAGACAAAAGGACGCATCAAAATGCCCTTGGTAGTTTGCTTCTTGAAAACTCTGAGGGGAAATACAAAAATCTGACTGGAATCTTCTGATAGCAAGTGGTTAGCAAATACATGCACAGCCTCTCTCTACGAAAAGTGATTGCCAGAGGTTACAGCAAGCTCAATGCTCGAAAGTGTACACATTTACTAACCCCAAAAGAGCAAGCATATCCTGATGGGCCACAGCCTCAAGGTGAAGGCTTTGTTGAACCTTAAGACTTTTTGTTTTGCCATATTCTCAACTGAAGGAGGCATCAGATACAGAATTACCTGGAACACCGTAATTGTTCTTTACACATACTTCCATCCATTATGCATGAAAGAGGAAAAATTTTTCTATTGTATCCAAATTAACATGACTATAGGAATAAATAAGACATAAAGAGCAGAGTCTGCAAGAGAAATTCGTGACTCTGTCTAAATGGAAGACTTTTAGAAAAAAAGTGACTGGAAGAGACAGCTAAAGAGAAGTCAGAGATGCACAGAAATGTTTCTAAAACCTTTCATTTCAAGTCTCCAAGAAAAGCCTCTTATATATACAGTGTTTCTAGAAATAAGCTACACAACGTATGGCTTGCCTTAAACAAGAATGAGTGATAATAAGACTTTTTTGAAGGGGAAGAGGATTACTTAATAGATGAAAGAAGAGTCATATTTTAAAAAGGGGAAGGTCATATTGATTTCATTAATAAATCAGTGCACAGCCTCTCTCTATGAAAGAGAGGAAGGATAAGTAACTTTTGGAATAGTACATACAATGGAATATCATCCAGCATTAGAAAGGAGCTAACTACAAATATACCAAATGGTGAATCTCAAAAACATGCTGAACAAAGAAGCCTTATACAAATGAATACGTACCATATAATTTCACTTACAGGAAGTTCTAAACGAGGCAAAATCAATCTATGGTAGAAAACAATCAAAACAGAGGTTGCTGTTGGGAGGTTTGAGGGACAGGGATTGACTGGGAAAAGGTGATTTTCTGAAGTGACTGTAGTGTTTCAGAACTTGATAGGAGTTTACACAACACAGATGTATACATTGTCAAAACTCATCAAAAGTTCTTGAGATTTGTGCATTTCATCATATGTAAATTTTACTTCATAAAGATCTTTAAATAATATGAAACTCTTGCTAATGATAGACATGCTGAAGTACTTAGGAGGGAAGTGTATGGATGTCTGCAATTATTTGGAAATGCATCAAAAAAATAAGATGCCTTGCAAGAGAGCTACAGAAACAGAGAAACAGATATGTAACAAAGCAAATAGAGTTCAATGTTATTTGCCAAATCCAGGTGTTAAGTAGATGAGTCTTCACTGCATACTTATTTCAACTTTTCTATATATTTAAATTTTTTCATAAAATGTGGGAAAAAGTCAGGGTAGGGTAAAGATGTAATAAATATTAGCTTTAAATGAAGACTGGGTATAATGGGACCAAGGACGGTGATTCACAAGGATCACAGAGCCAGGAAAAAAAAAAAAAAAATCACCAGAAACACAGACCAACTATCAAGTACTTGGTATTCTCTCCCTGAAAATAACAGCAACCATTCCCATCATTTCTATTATTTATTGCATAAACGAAAATGGCTGTTGAATCTCTCCACATCCTAACCAGTGTTCTTTGCTATTTAGATGTCCCATGGGAAGCTCAAATTTAGCATAACGTAAACTAAATTCATTCTCGCCCTACTCATACTTCTGCTGGTCTTCCCATTTAAAAGGCATCAGAATCCACCGTACCCTGTTCCATCTAGAAACTTGCTAAGCATTTTGGTTCTTTCTTTCCTCCTTACTCATGCCATCCCCACAACCTGCAACATCCCAAGAGTTGTACAACATGGGTAATGGCTAAACATCACTCAGACTGGGACAAATGGCTACATCAGTCGAAAACAGAAAAATCACCAAAGCCCTCAAAAAGAGCATATTGCATATCGGGTATCTTACAACTATTATTTTTCTATAACCTTTGCAAATTTTACACCTCAGCAAAAAACAAGTAAAAAAGCATTTTCAATGTGAAGTTTCAAAGCAAGTCTAGCAAAGAAATTTCTCCCTTAGGAAAGAACACTATCAAGCATTATAATGTTTAAAAAACAAGTTGCCTGTTTGTAATGTTTAAAATCCAGCAGCTGGCCGGGCGCAGTGGCTCAAGCCTGTAATCCCAGCACTTTGGGAGGCTGAGACGGGGATCACGAGGTCAGGAGATCGAGACCATCCTGGCTAACACGGTGAAACCCCATCTCTACTAAAAAATACAAAAAACTAGCCGGGCGAGGTGGCGGGCGCCTGTAGTCCCAGTTACTCGGGAGGCTGAGGCAGGAGAATGGCGTGAACCCAGGAGGCGGAGCTTACAGTGAGCTGAGATCCGGCCACTGCACTCCAGCCTGGGCGATAGAGCGAGACTCCGTCTCAAAATAAATAAATAAATAAAATAAAATAAAATAAAATAAAATAAAATAAAATAAAATCCAGCAGCTTTCATCTTACATTAAGAATGTCCTCAGAGAAGAAATTTGAAGGTATATATTTTACATTTTCTTCTACAAATTTAAGTAAGCATTTATCTCTTCTTGGTTTAACTTGATTCCATAAAAACTCTCTCCTCATGTCAGAATGCCCGTCAAAACTTAGTAAGAATATATCAGGCTACAAAGTACTCTAAAGCTTTTCTTAATTTTGTAAACTTTAATTGCTGTAACCAGTAACGCAAGCTTTTGTGAACTAATCTAAGAAAAAAACTTGTCACTATTCCAAACTGCAAATTCTAATATTTAATCGGATTAAAATAAAAATACAATCACTTTTACTATTACTATTGTCAGGGTTTACTATTAAAGAAAAACAATACCTTGTATTAGTCAGTAGCCACAAATAATTTATAACAATAACCCCCAACAGCCTTTCAGATCCTAAAACAATTAGTTTTTATTTGAACAACAAATGAAATGTTCTGAATAAAAGGAAAATACCTGTAGTTGAATATACTGTTAAAACTCTTCAGATCCAAATTAGAAACAAAAATTGTAAAATGTTAGTATTCTATCCCTAAATTACAAAGAAATGGAACACCCAAATTTACATCTCAGTCCAGATCTCTATTTCCAATTTTAGACTCATTCTCAAGATGTCCCAAACCAAACTCCTGCAGGCATTCACCATACCTGCAACTCCCATAGAGTTCCCCAGCTTAGCAAATCAACTCATACCTCTAGTTGCCGAGGATAAAAAAAATTGGTCCTATTGTTAGCTCTGGTCCTCTCACTCCTCACATGCATTAAATCAATCTGTCCTGAATACCCAAAATAGAAGCCACTATTCTGTTTTCCCTGAATTACATCTAAGGTTTATTCACTGGCTCCTAGCTTCTACCCTGCACAACTTCCCAGTGCCACAAGACCTTGTCATTCCTCAGCTATAGATCCTTCCATAGCTGCTTCTACTAGAGAATGAAAGCCAATGTTCTTAGAATAGCCTACAAGGCCCTACCTGGTCCATCCACCCATCAACTCCTCATTAGCTCCCAGGCTTTGACTATCATCTTCTTAGAATCTTTCCTGATGATTATTTTAAATTGTCCTCCTCTGGCTCTAACTTCCCTCTCTACTCTATATTTCTTTGTATCACTTATGACCCTATGCAACATGCTGTATATTTACACTTTATATTTACATATTTCCTTGTTTTTAAAGTGGGCTCTCTTCATTAAAATGTTAAAACCAAGAGAACAGGGATTTTTATCCATTTCATTCATTGTTCTATACATCCACTGTATCTAGAATACTTTAAAGTTTACTGGTACTCAATAAACATGTCAGATAAATGAAGAATCTGAAATTTAATTCATATTGTAAAAGCTCAAAAGAGTGGCTTAGTATCATAAGTCCTACTCATATTTGAAAAGGATTATTTATGTAAATAGTCAAAATTTACAGATAATTAAGAGTATGCGGTATTCTTGCTCATTAGGCGAACTCCATGAACAAATGGATAAATTAGTTCTAATTACAGTTTCCCTACAGTGAATATTTTTTATGATAAAAAAAATCTACATCTTTAGACAATGAAAATATTTTCTCATTTACGTTCCTTATAAAATACACTCTTCTGGATTATTTATCACTTAAAATGCAATTGCAGTCATGGAAAAAAATGTAAATTTTAATAAATCTCCATAGAATTTTAAATTCAATATGCTACCATATAAATTGGACTGTTCTTGTATTACTTTATCCATTCTTGAGTTAACCAACACAATTTTAAAATATTCAATGATTTCAGAGAATCTACTATTTTGTTAATGCAACACAAAATGCTATACATGATTGAGAATTTAATAGGGAATTAAATCTAAAATTGACCTATAAAGTTCAAAACAACCATGTATCTATTAGATATTTTTAACAAAAGTGTCGCAGTCAGTGAAATAATGTTTTCTGTTTCATAAACAAAATATTCTTACTGCTGAAGCTGTTTGGTTTTGCATGAATAATGAAAAGTACATAGATAATACCACCTGACCCTAATTTTTTATCTTGGAAAATAAACAGCCAACTGTCTTTCCTGTCAACAGTTATTCTCACAGTTCTTTTCAACAGCTATTTGTGCTTACATGCACAGTTATCATGCTGTATTTCAAAGCATCCCACTCTCCCTTGACTGAATCCATCTATATAATACGACCGGGGCAGCTACTAGACTGGGAATCAACCGTACAAACCTATCAAGGACACTCATGGGCCTTCGACTCAATCTTCCAGCAGTCAAATTCACAGCCACAAACCGCAAATGAATTTTTAATTATTCCATATTTGATTTTTACAATGCTTTGAGACAAGCAATTATGAAAGACACTTTATTTGTCTGATGTCATTAATATGCATCAGTGACAATGAAACCACAGAAAAACCTAGTGAACGGGGTGTCTCGAGTATTAATTAGCCAAAGACTTAACAAAAATCTCTGAAGATAGTTTTGTGGAAGCCCTAAATATTGTTAGCATCATTTCAGATATGTGACTCAGAACTTGTGATTTCTGAGAAAGTTAAGCTCACTAAAATATCTTTATGTTTACTTGTAGGTTTTTTCCACGGTGAAAGTAGTTTTAATACACTTAACTAAACTTTAGAGGCATTTTGTCACATATAACTCTGAAAATGTTATATATTTTAGTATATACACTTAAAACTAAATTCTTACGGCAAAATAATGACTATTCAAATATCGTTAATTCAAAAGTCTCCTTAAATGATGCATAACAAATTTCAGCATTACAATTATTACCAAAGGAATAATGAAAATTAATCATAAATTCAAAATGAAATACAGCTTCATTTTGGGAGAAGACTTCTCTAGGGATGGGACTTTTCTAAAATTAAAATTAAATGTTATTAATTAGACAGTTTATTAAGTATAGCATAGGCCCTTTGATGAAAAGAAAGTACTATAATTTAACATGGAGGAAAAAAATGGCTGAGAGAAGGAAGCTAAAAAGCTGTATGTTCACATAGGAATAGCTAACAATACTCTCTCTTTCCATTAAAGAAATGTTTTCCAGATGTGACAAGTGTTTCCTCAGACCATCCTCTTAGAGGTACAGGAAGAGTGCAGGTTAACGGCGGAACAACTTTCTCTGTACCTCCGCCCCGCCAATCCACCAGGAAGCCCTAAATCGGAGAGGAAAGCGGGGTGCGAAAGTGGGAATCTCTCTGGTTAAGCATCTGGCTTGGGTTCTAAGGATTAAAACCCAGCCCAAGGACTCCCTTCACAGACCTCCTCGGCTGTGGGCAAGACCACGAGCATCTGGGCAGCTGGGGATACGGAGCTTGGAGGCTTCTCTACCCTGCTCCAGGCACCAGCGCGTGGGCCACTCCACAGTCTTGCTGGAAGTTCATTCCCTGCCCCACTGTCTGCCCTCAAACCTCCCTTTATTTCTTTTCTTTCCCTCTCTCTATACAGCTGCTCCTAACCTCTTCACCATCAGGACATGTTTCCTACTCTTCAGGTTGGACTGAGGGCTGGGGTCTATAGGTTTCTTCCTGGCTTTTGAACAATTTCTACATGATAAATCGCTCGTCCGTTTTTCACAGGAAACAGCTCCTCTACTCCCCTCATTCATTTCTACCGTTCCAGTCAGACATCCCAATTTCCATCAGCAGATTTACTTACTTTCTTCCCTCCTTCTAGTCTCTCTCTCTTTCCCCCTCACTGTCATTAGACAAGAAGAAAAGAGTTAAAATGATTATCAGAGGAATTTGAGTTAAGCTTAAGAAAATGGCTTTGACTTCCTAACCATTATTGTTGTAGGACTTTCTCTTTAGTTCAGCTAAAAATAGGGTCCTTGTCACATGACCAGGAAAGATTAGGCTTGCAAACACGTTGAAGGGTGAGAAAAATGGAATTTATTGGGTGAAAAGGGGGGGAAAAAAACTCATCAAAGCAAGAGAGGTTCTTGTTAACAGACCCCCATCTCACAGATTGAATCCCAGGTACCATCCCGGATCAGGACACCTCCACAACAAGGCTCCACCCCAGTGTGCACTCCTCCCAGCGCGCAGGCCAGTTGGAGGTTCTGCTCGGGAGCCCTTTTTACTTAGCTGTCTCATCACTACCATCAACAGAAACAACTGACCCTTACTGAGGGCACACATGCAAAAGCTAAGCCAGCACAGACATTTCCAAACTTTCCAGTAGAGCCTTCAGTGTCTTGGTAATGTTTTCATTGTGCCTTTAGACCAAACAAAACACCTAACAGCTCTATTCATTAAGTAGACAGGTCTAAGCAATTTAATTATTTCTGTCCTAACAACTTAGTAACCATTTGAGAAAATAATATGCATACATTGAACAAAATTGATATTTTTAGTTAATTCTTAAATAATCACAAATTACTAATATGTGTCTATTGGGGCACTGCAAAACTTCTTAAACTAGACACAAACAGCTTCATTTCTTTTTCCATGATGATTTTCACAAGGTATTGCTTTTTGTCATAGCAACTGATGAAAACTCAGCTTTGCAAAGATATGACAACATCAAAAGGAATGAAGGTATAATCTAACACTGAAACAAAACTACCATGAGACGGAAGTCTATGTAGTGTTTCACAGAAGTTTAAAATATTGTGCAGTGTCCCTCTGAGTTTTCTGTAGTGCTAGTGGTACTACAGCTCGTTTGGGAACCATGAGAACTGTGGTTCTAAGCACTTTCACATGCACTATCTCATAATCGTCTCAAAAGACATCTAAGGTCAGCACTGTCATCAATTGAGGAAACTGAGGCAATATCACACTAATTGGTGGGACCAGGATTCAAACCCAGAGAATCTGATTCTGGAGCCCAGAATCATCACCAAGCTCTAATGCAGAAAATCTATACATTTGAGAAATACAACAGAATATTTCCATAAAAGCTTGTACAATTTTGTTCAGTGAATATTTGTGGGTACCAGTCTATATACTACCACCTTTCTACAATGTTAAACATAGAATTTGGGGATTAGTGAGGTAAAGTGTCTCCTGTGAACATATTAAATGTAATATTGCATCTTTAGGAAATATTATTTTGAGAAAGTTAAACATTTGAAAATTCATTGTATAAACATATGACGTTCATTTTACCTGTAGGCTAAATTACCATCAGTGGGCTGAATTCATTTTCATGATAAATGATAATAGCCCCTTTGAAAGTCATCACTTTAATGCTTCCAAACATCTATTTGTTATGGTTAGTACTCAGATTAGCCAGGTGAACACAGAAGAATCCTGATAAATGTAAGGAGAAGGGAACAAACAGCTGAAGGAAAAAAGGATCTACAGTAATGTTAAGAGAAGGAAGAATCCACACATTTCTCACTAATACTTCTTAATTTTTTTATAGAGTCTTATGTTTTTAGCTATTTCCCAATGAAACTTTCAAAATTTATTTTCCTTTGTTGCTCAACAATCTAACAACGTTTCCAATACTCAATATCAAAAGGCAAACACACTTTGGGCATGCTACAAGATCGATTCTCAATTGTTCTTAATGAGCATATTTCTTTAAAACAAATCTGCTTGAAATGCATTTAAAATCTGTATACTTTGCGCTTTTAAAATTTGATGAAACTGTTAGTAAAGTTTATGTTTATGCTAAAAGAGATATCTTCTTGGAGCACACAAAATCACTATGAGAATCAAGACACACATATAAATGATCCATAAATATTTAATATGACATGATAAAAAATGCAAATTTAAGGTCAGCTGCATACTTTATTCTGTTGAGTTACTTCTTGAAAGCAATGTAGGGAAGATCCAAAGATATAAAAACATGTGATTAAAAGTCTTCAGTAATTTTACCCCAAAATACATCAGTCAGGAATTAGCATCACTTCCACATTTCCATGCAGTTTAGGTTGCATGTTAACCTATGAAAATTGCTTTAAAATTATCATATGTTTCTAAAATATGTATATCAAAATACCCTACATGTCCCTTCCAGGCAGAAAAGTAAATGAATAACCCAAATGAATACTATCCAGAAGCTCGGAGCACTTCTAAAATGGCCTTTTATGATCCAAAACTGTACTTGCAGTTCGACATTTTAACCTACAAATTCATGCAAATTTTTCATTGCATCTAATAACATGTTAGTTTAAATATTTCTTAAACTTTATACCTGTATATTTGAAACATTATTTAAGTATATTTCACATTTTTTTTGTAATTTTATTTTTTCCAGCTTTATGAAGTATATTTGACAAACAAAAGTTGTATACATTTAAAGTATACAACATTGTTTTCATATATGTATACATTGGGAAATAATAACCACTTTCAAGCCAGTTAACATAGCCACTGTTACATGAAATGTTCTATTTTGTTGACCTAAATCTACAAATGAATTGTTGCTATGGGCAGATGCCCTGTTCTCAACTGTGACCTTCTGTTGACCCTGGCAAACAGTCACATATGCCCTAAGATAAAAGTACCAAGGGTGGACGTGCCATTAAGCACATCATAGAAGAACACTGTTGCAGACTGAAATGAAGGTTTCTGTGTCTGGATGCAAATTTCCGGTTAACGCTCTACCTTTATGAAATGGAGAACTCCTTGGAAATTTACAATAGAAAATTTTTCATATTATTGAAGATGTTTGATGAACTTCTGTCTCTCAAAATGATATATAAACTAAAAATACAAGTGGTATCCTGGTTTCCAGCAACTGGTGTTTTCTATACAATCTGTTAGTCAGGTGAACAACACTGATGATCTTAAGGCCAAGTATGCTGATGATGATAATGGCTGCTCCCAAGAACTAAGCACTCACACAGCATTATCGTGTTGAATTATTTAAGCTTCCTTCTTAATCTGGAATCACCTGTGCATCAACTTTCTCTCCCTGCTCTAGCACAACTGGAAACAGCTGTCTCTCACACGCTGTTTGCGCACTTGCTTGTTAATCTGTTCCTTCATCTAATCGGGGATTATTGGGCATTTCTATGTGCTTGGTGCTAGAAAAGTTCACAGACACATCAGGAAAACAAGGGTGTTAGCACAAATATCATAAAATAAAGTGATAATTTATGAGCAATGTAATACTATTAAAATAGTCACTTTCATTTAATACAAAATTATTAGTTCTGTGCCCATTTTATGGAGTACTTAGCTTAAGGGGAAAAAGATTATATTCTTTTTTTTTTTTTTTTTTTTTGAGACGGAGTCTCTCTCTGTCGCCCAGGCGGGAGTGCAGTGGCCGGATCTCAGCTCACTGCAAGCTCCGCCTCCCGGGTTTACGCCATTCTCCTGCCTCAGCCTCCCGAGTAGCTGGGACTACAGGCGCCCGCCACCTCGTCCGGCTAGTTTTTTGTATTTTTTAGTAGAGACGGGGTTTCACCGTGTTAGCCAGGATGGTCTCGATCTCCTGACCTCGTGATCCGCCCGTCTCGGCCTCCCAAAGTGCTGGGATTACAGGCTTGAGCCACCGCGCCTGGCCAAGATTATATTCTTAAAGTAACCTTATTCACAGGAATAGGCAAGACATTAATTTCTCCCTCAGAAGCCAAACGTAGTAGGGTCATTTCTGGCTCATCAAAACTTTTTATTCTTTGTTCAGGTTTTCCTTGAAACCTGCCAATATTTAATTGCTTTTGCTTCACCTATACCACCATTTCCCTTAGCTTGAAAGTACAGAATCAAAATATATCTTTTACTTTGGTTATTACAGGTTTCTTACCTTTCAACTTTCTGCTTCCCAAACTTTGCTTCTCTAGATAATTCTCCTCCCCTACCAAAAACAGTCTGTTCTTTAAAACAAATATATAAGGTCTAGGTTTTGTTAAGGTCTTAGCCCAGCTACCCATTCATTAGACTAAGGAAGAGAATCAAAATTCTAAACCTTTTATGAAACTTTCAAATCCTGGGAAACCTGCTTCTCTTTATAACCTCTTACTTATTTGTCAACTGCTTTCTCTTCATCCTGGGTCACTATTACACATTTCCTTTGTCCAATCATATATTTCAATTCTCTGTTTCCTTCCAAGGACATTTTATTTGGAACGTCTTCTAAGCTAAATATTGGAGGTCCACCAATACGCTTCTTTTACTCATCATCTAATCATCTAAACAGCTTATACGCACAATCCTGTCATATATCATCTCCAGCAATGAAAGAGCTCAAGATCATCCCTGACTCTACACATTATTTATGCTGTATCTTCTATTTGGAATGACTTCCTTTCTCTTCTATGAGAAAAACAGTTTTAAAAAATCTAATAATAGCAATAAAGGAAATATTGTATTAATTATAGCAAATTCATGCACTGAAATACTGTGCAACAAAAATGGTGATTTCAAAAGTCAGTTTCAAAAGTCAATCACCCATATTCCTACCATTTATACAAACGAAGTGAAACTCCCTTCCAAAACTCTGTGCTCCACTCATCAATGACCCCATGCCAACCCTGTTAATCACTATTAACAACTGATTGTATAAGCTTACTGGTAGGTACTATCATTATCTCCATTTTACAAGTGAGAACACCAAATTCAAGAGAAGTAGAACACTCTTAGGTTCACAGAGCTGAGAAGTATGAAAACTCTCACACAAATCCAAGTAATCCAGCTTCAGAATCTGTACTTATTAACATTGAACTTTATATTTATGTATATTTATGATGGTCATCTTCCAAGATTAAAGCACATATTTTTTAGAAGGATGAATAGTAAATATGTAGCATATATTACCAATAATTTATATGCATGATATGAATGGGCATTTATGTTGCCTTTTTTTGAACCATTAACAAATGATGCTGCAATAAACATCTGAATGTGTGTGTGCATCTGTTTTTAAATTTTGTCTTTCATTTCCACAGAATGGATGCCTACTTAACCATGTAATTTTTGTGACAGTATGTGTGTTTTCAATTTTAATAGATATAGCCAAATTACTTTCCCAAATATTTGTACAAATGTAATCCTTGACAAAATTGTATGACAATGGCCTTCCTTACTTTTTTTTAAGGTTGATGATCTGCATGGTTCCTTACTGCATAACCTTTGAACCCTCCTGCAGATGTTTAAGATCCCTAAATTCCTGGTAATAACTTTCCTTTTGGCTGAGTTACAAACAATAAAAAGCAGTTCTGCTGAAGGACTATTGATAGGATGAAACCACTCAATGTTTTTGTCACTGAGACTCATGCCTTTATATGGGCCTTAAGGTCTCATGAAAGTTATCTGTTATTTATTTTTAATATATTTTACCCAAGTCAAATTCACTATCTTTATGGAAACCCCTTGGTCAAGTAATCTAACAGAACTACAGAAAAAGTAAACATCTCTTCTTTTTACAAAAACGTTATTCTGGTTAATCTTTTTGGATCTTTAGTATCTACTACTGGGCATCAATTCTTTTTAGATACTACTCATCAACTTGGTTCACAGAGAATTTGAAAATTACACAAGGATGACACTAAGCCCAAAAGAGTCTAGGCTCCAGTACAACATTATTTCCATTTCAACTCTCCATTTCAGTCTTTTGTATTCTTTTGTATCTCACAGACTTCTGTTTTTTGTAGAGCATTAAGCAAATGCTAAAGTCACTTATTTTCATGCAAAAAGTAGTAGTGATTTCCCCCAATGTGCAACTCCAGATACCACTGAAAAAAATATTCCCAGTTGGTAGAAGAGTTTTAAAGATATTGCTAACATTTCACTAAGCCTGATGATAAGAACAATGGTCATGAAAACAATTTGGTATTTTGGTTCAACTTCTTCCACTTGCTTTTTGTATGAATTTGGACAACTCATTTATATGGGATTCAATTTCATCTTCAATATGTGATAATTATATTTAGTATATTTAGATTTCCTTTTAGCTCAAAATTCTTATGACTCAATTATTGAGAATTATTAACGTGTTCATATTTTTGGATTATCTTACTATTTCCTTATCATTATTTTCTTATATTACAAGTTCAAAGACAGAAGATACTATATAGGTTTAAACTCATTTGGTATACGATAGCACCAAGGGGCTTAGAAAATTCATTATTATGATAGAGAAGCTGGTAACAATGTAATTTGTGGTGAATCCAATGGGTGTTAAAAAGAGTTAGAAGGGAACTTAAAAAACACTCTTTAGGCTGGGTGCGGTGGCTTACGCTTGTAATTCCAGCACTTGGGGAGGCTGAGGAGGGCAGGTCACTTGAGGCCAGGAGTTTGAGACAAGCCTGGCCAACATAATGAAACCCTATTTCTACTAAGAAATACAAAAAAAGAGCCAGGTGTGGTGGCGGGCGCCTGTAATCCCAGCTACTCGGAAGGCTGAGGCAGGAGAATCTCTACAACCCAGGAGGCGGAGGTTGCAGTGAGCCAAGATCGTGCCACTGTACTCCAGCCTGGGTGACAGAGTGAGACTCTATGTCAAAAACAAAACAAAACAAAACAAGACAAAAAAACACAAAAAACAACACTTTTTACAGAAACAAGGTCATGAAGTAACATGTCAAGACAGTCTTACAATATTTATAAAGAGACACAATTTTATGACCAAACAGTGATCAAACTCTGAATTCCATGAAAAGAAGGCTTTGGCTGAGCCCCAAATGTGCCTCGTATTTACCACCCAGAGTGACACAGTGTAATTCCCTGAAAAGAAGAATTTCTTCTGCATTACTAGCAGGGGGCTCCAGAGAAATCAGATGCATTGGGAATTCTCCTCCAGAGGAATTTTATCACATAATATAATTTACATTCAAATAAAAATGTAAATGAAGGTGTACTAAAATTTACAACTTTCAAAGACAAGACCTAGAAGCATGGCCCTATGGATTCAGATCATTTCTCACAGGCCTAGTCGTTGTCCTCCACAGGTCCTTTCCCAGTTGCTAAATAAAAGCTTTAATGGTAATCCCAGCACATTGGGAGGAGGAGGTGGGTGGATAATGAGGTCAGGAGATCAAGACCATCCTGGGTAACACAGTGAAACCCATCTTTACTAAAAATATGAAAAAAGAGCCAGGTGTGGTGGCGGAAGCCTATAATCCCAGCTACTCGGGAGGCTGAGGCAGGAGAATTGCTACAACCTGGGAGGCGGAGGTTGCAGTGAGCCAAGATTGTGCCACTGTACTCCAGCCTGGGTGACAGAGTGAGACTCAGTCTCAAAAAAAAAAAAAAAAAAAAAGCTTTAATGTTTTCCACTTAAAAATCAGTATCTTTGTTTCTACTTTTAATACACTCAATTCTCCACAAAAATGCTAAAATTCCCAAGAATCTTCATTATCTGCAAATAGCATACATTCTCCAAGATAGCACCATGAGCATCCCGATTCAAATGGTGTACAAAAACATGCAGATGAAACAATCCAATGTCAAATGTTTAACATAAAATTAAGCCTGAAAAAAACACAACCTGGTGACCACATTACAAAGAAAGTTTTCTCCATGGCTGGAAGTCAGGCTAAATGGAAAAACAAATTTTGAACTCACTCTTTTTACAAATATTAGTTAGGCTGCTAATATATCTGTCAAGCTGTGGTTATCAAACAGAACAATGGTTGCTAAATTACCAACATAAAGGAAGGCATCAAAATTATAGCTTGGATGCCACATTGAGCAAAAGAAATGATTAACAATAACAGTCCAAACACCATGTGTTCTCTAGTTAATAATAAGGTCTACTGCCCATATATATAACTGGCACGGAAGGAGAATTCTCTCTTCCCATATTCACTCATTTATACACACACACACACACACCCCAATGAAAAGAGAAAACAAAGGGGGAAAATGGGCTTTAGCATTCTAACTACAATTTTCACTGTTTATGTGATGATAGAGTTATTATGGTATTTCAAAGCAAGAAAAGTCTGAGTCTAAATGGGTTGCATTCTGGAGGAGACACCTACTCCAGAATCTCATACAGGGAGGGCAGGGTTCATTTTACTTTGTGACAAATAGTTACTATGACTTCTAAATAATTAGTTAAGTCACAGAAAAAGTATTTAACTAGCTACCCAGTGCAGATGAGAAACAGGAGGTGGCACTACATCAATCACAAACCACAATCAGGAACACTTTAATAAGCCATTATTTAGCAAAAATTACTCTAACCCAAAATAAAGTCATGGCTAAAACTGCCCCTATTGTCCAATTCCCTTTGCCTGCCAAATCTGGATTTTCAACTTCCTAGATTAATGCCAAAAACATCTTAGTCTTACACATGTTACTTTCCTTTGTTTCTTTTTCCACTGACTTAACTGCTTTTCATCTCTAGGAATGTTTTCAGGTGTTAGAAAACACTGGTTCCTAACTGGTTTTCTGCTGGTCCTCAATAATCATTTTTCCCCACTGGTTTGCTACTGGTCCTCAAGAGTCACTTCTCCCTGACTAACCCATTTAAGTGGTATGTTGGCTTCATTCATCTTGAGCACATTAAGTAGAAAGGAGGCAACAGCTGCCTAATAAAATCTAATTTAACCCCTACTCTTCTTCTGTTCACTACGCCTACCAACATTTTGCCATTGTGCCCACCTACTTGGTCAGCCCCTCACCTACAGCAAAGAGATTTGAGTCTCTTTTGAAGGTCACTCCAGAGGGAAAAACTCAAGAGGGAAAAACTCATCATTTTTTTAAGTATTAATACATCCTACATAAACTTTTAAAACCAGTTACATTTAGTGATCCAGAGTATATTTATATTTGGCCACTTGAATATCTTCCCTTTAAATGGTAAAGCCATTTTTCTTTCATAGTATTCTCAGAATAAACCACAACTTATTTAACACATTTAAAGAAAAATGATAGAGAATACACTGTACCACTGGAGACCAGGGAAGGGGTGGTCTGAAGCCCTGTCTCTGGTTCTCCTCTCCTCTCCCACCATGCCAGGTCCCAAACACCACCAAGTGGTCCATTCTGCTACACAGTTTGGTAACTCCTGCTGATAACATCACATCCTGGGGCACTGCTCCAGATGCCTCTTTCTGATATTTACCTTTTCTTTCTCTTAGTTGACCTTGAATGAGGAAGGAGAAACATTTAAGTATTGCTATATATTAGGGATCTCTCCATGCTATCTCTGTTAATTCTTAGAACAATCCACCAATGTAGAGTTTGTGATTTTTCCCAGAGCTCACAAAAAGAAAATAAGCCAGGATTCAATCCCAAATTTATCTTATTCCAAAGCCTAGTCTCTTCTTGATCCTCTATGCTTCCTTCCCAAGTCTTTAATTTTATTAGAAATACATAAGCTGTCAAATGCAGTACAACAGTGATTCAGTAACACACCTACATTCTACATATTGTAAACTTTAAAAATCTTAAGATTTTAACATCACATATGTGGACCAAAAATCAATTCTGAATGACATAAAGGTGAAGAACATAAATGCGCATGAAACATAAACTATCATGACATGTAGTGATGTGCTTTTTAAAATAAAAAGTAGAGAACATATTTAACATCCCAATCTTAATGGAAAAGTATAAAAAACAAAATCTTTCAGGGATATTTCAGAATTTCTTAAAAAATACAGCATTGAAATTAAAGTCATTGCTATAACTATAATGTATATATAAGTATAATCTGATCTTAGACAACTTGCTTCTCAACTACAAGATGTTTAAAATTAAATTTTAATTTTTTTCATTTTTAATTTTTGTGGGTACATAGTAGGTATATTTAGGGGGTATAAAATAGAAGGGTAGATAATGGATGCAAATAATACAAGTTTTCCAAAGGAATTTGATATGATCCCTTGGAAGAAGCCACAGAAGAAAACAAATATCCCCTGGGTTACTGGCAGAACCTGGAGTAGATTATTAACATAAAGGTTGGGTTTTTTAAAAACATGCACAATGCAGGTCTGTCGCCAGGCCTCCATCATAACAGTCAGAAATGTTAAGGATCAGTATCTGAATTAACATGCTTAATAGTGATTATGTCGAATAGTGATGAAGCTAAATTATTTTAATTACTGAAACCATCCTGGATTATCTGAAGAATGCAGAAATGGTTTAACAAAGGAAAGTAATGAAGACTTTTTTTTTAAGTTTAACAAAGAGTAATATTGAATTGAACTTAAAGAACTATAAAGCAGCTATTTGCCAAAAAATAAAATAAATCAGAGCCTCTTTTATGCTAAAGGTGCAATATACTCTGATGGCAAGATTTCAAAACTCTTATGTGTGGTATAGATCAATAATTTTCTCTCAAGTAGCATTCAATAGCAAACGGGATACTTTAGCACAGAGAAATTACAAATAGTAGACCGACAGATAATTATACATTGACAGCATAATGAATAATCTCAGCATTGAGTAGAGGTTGGTCACCTAATTTTAAAGAAGGTTCTATAGAAACTGAAAATACAGCTCTGTAAATTTCCTCTATTTGCCATTTTAAAGCTTTAGCTTCTACAAAGCTAAATGATGGTTAGAGGCAAAATAAAATTTACATATAAAAGGACACTGCAATGATTGCCTTTTTTTAATGAAAAGGTAGAGAGGAAGAGATGAAGATAGTCTCAATCATATTAATTCTTCATTTTATTCCAGATCAATAAAAAGAGAATGAGGAAATTTTTCAGGAAATTAAAAAACAGAAAATTTGTGAACCAATTAGGAAGGTTTCTCTTGCAAAATGTAAGTATTCTTGGCTTGTGGGATTCATAATATCAAGAAGCTATCAATATAAACAGCATGGTTAGATTTTGAAGAGATGGATAAGTTTAAGCACATTATAATGGTTTTAGCCAATCTGTGGTAATATAAAACAAAACACATTAAACATGTAATTAAATGGCATGTCCTAAGGCCTTTAGTCCCCCAAAGGAGGAAGAAATTCAAACATGTAACACAGTGTCTCTAAAAGCTTGCTGCTGAAATGTCAAATGTTAGCGCTTGCATGGTCTTTCACTTTGAGTAACAAGAAAGTTCTACTTTATTCAAGTTGTTACTAATTGGTTTGAAATTCAAAATTCTATTTCATCTCTCATAATCCTAGTATGTTTTCTGCCCTACAAGGTAAGCTAAGAAAATGGCAACCTTTCTCATTTTAAAATGTAAGTACCCACTTAAAACTAGAAGTACCATAAAGGCCTACATGGGAAAATGGCTTCTCCGGCTTATATGATAAACTATAAATCTTTCCCTCTCACTCAATTACCTTAACAACCCAAACACAGTTCACTCCTGAGTTTTCTCTCTAACACTCTTCCTACATCCACAGGATACCTTGGCATGTTCATTGTGTCATCACCACCTACCATTTCCAGGACATTTAGGCAGTGACCAGCAATTCGCTGACCAGTAGTACCCATAAAACTAGACTCAGTGGAAATGAGTACATAGATTTCAGGAGCCATTGCTGGCAAGATAACTTCATTTGGTCCAAATATACTAGGAAGAGATGAAATGAACTCATTAAAGTTTCTAAAAGAGAAAGAAAAAAAGCAGGACATTTCCTTTAAAGAAATGCTTACGAGATAACTGTAGGAACAAACAGAAACTCATTCTTTATACAACTTAAAAGTGTCTAGCTACTCAGAAGCTGTCGCACTGGATGCTTATAATCTCAAGTCTCGATTTTAACGCCGAAAATCATGAGTGGAGAACATAGATCAATTAATTTCCAGAACCACTTGAAGTATACCTTAAATTTCCAACAGCTCCTTAAAGAAAATAGCCTTTTCTATGTAAAACATTAACTGATAATTTTGAAAGAAAAGTTATTATCTAAAATACAGCTTCTGAATTCAAGTTGAAGGACAATAAATGGTCCATGCAGCCAGGCGGCCAAGGGAGTGCTCGCACCACCACCCCACCAACCCTGGGCAGTGCAGCTCTGGGAGGCTCCTCCCTGCTGCTTGAGGAGAGTGGGGTAAGAGTAGAGAGGACATTGTCTTGCAGCTTGGATACCAGCTCAACCACAGTAGAACAGGACAGTAGGCAGAATCCTGAGACCCCCACTCCAGGGCCTAGCTTCTAAACATTGCCAGGTGAACCCTGAGTCAGAAGGGAAACCACCTGCCTTGAAGAGAAAAACCCAGTCCTGGAAAGATTAATCACCTGCTGACTCAAGAGCCCTTGGGATCTGAATAATCAGCAGCAATACCCAGGCCATTCTCACTGTGGGCCTTGAGTGAGACTCAGAGACATGCTGGCTTCAGGTGTGATCCAGCACATTCCCAGCTGTGATGGCTACAGCGAGAGACTCCTTCTGCTTGAGACGAGGAGAGGGAACAGTAAAGGGGACTTTGTCTTGCACCTTAGGCACAAGCTCTGCCCCAGTGTGGTAGAGCACCAAGTAGGTTCTTGGGTTCCCCGATTCCAGGCCTTGGCACTTGGATGGCATTTCTGGACCTGCTCTAGACCAGAGGGGAGCCTCCTGTCCTGAAGGGAGAGTCCCAGGCCTGTTAGCATTTACCATAAGCTGACTGAAGAGCCCTTGGGCCTTGAATGAACACCAGCAGTAGCCAGGTGGTACTTGCCACAGGCCTCAGGCAGTGGGGGCCTAAGGGAGAGATGACTTTACTTTTGGAAAGAGAAGGGAAGAGTGGAAAGGACTTTGTCTTGTGGCTTCAGTACAGTGCAGCTGCCATAGAATAGAGCCCCAGGTAGATTTCTAAGGTTTCTGACTCCAGGCCCTGGCTCCTGACTGGTTTCTCTGGATCCATCTGGGACCAAGGGGAAATCACTGCCCTGAAGGGAAGGACACAAGCCTAGCTGGCTGCCACCTGATGACTGCATAGTCTCAGGGCCTTGAGCAAACATAGGCACTAGCTAGGCAGTGGTTATCACAGGTCTTGGGCAAGACCCAGTGCAACCCCAGTAATCCCAGTAATGATGGCTACAAGGATCTTTGTGTCACCCCTCCCCCAGCTCCAGGAAGCTCAGCAGAGAGCAAAGAGACTCCAATTGTATGGGAGAAACTAAGGAAAGAGAAAGAGTCCCTGCCTGGTAATCCACGGAATTCTTCCAGATCTTATCCAAGACCTCCAAGATGGTACCTGTAAAAGTCTGTAAAAGTCACAGTGTTACTTTTAGGTAATACAGATGTGGCTGCAGTGACCAAAAACTTAGATCACAACACCCAAGTCCCTTCAAATACCTGGAAAGCCTTCTGAAGAAGGGCAAGTACCAACAAGCAAAGACTGCGAAGACTACAATAAATACCTAAGCCATCAATGCCCACACAACGACAAACATCCACGAGTATAAAGAACATCCAGGAAAATATGACCTCACAAAACAAACAAGTAAGGCACCAAAGACAAATCCTGGAGAGACCTTTTAAAAGATTTATGACCTTTCTGACAGATATCAAAATAGCTGTTTTGAGGAAACTCAGTGAAATTCGAGATAACACAGAGAAGGAATTCAAAAACCTGTCAGATAAATTTAACAAAGAGATGAAATAATTTAAAAGAATTAAGCAGAAATTGTCGAGTTGAAAATGCAACTGACATACTGAAGAATGTGTTGGTGTCTCCTAAAAGCAGAACTGATCTAGCAGAGAAATAATTAGTGAGCTTGAAGACAGGCTATTTGAAAATATACAGTCAGAAGACAAAAGAAAAATGAATAAAGAACAATGAAGTACACCTACAGGATCTAGAAAATATCCTCAAAAGGGCAAATCTAAGAGTTATTGGCCTTAAATAGAGCTAAGGATAGAAAGTTTATTCAAAGTGATAGCAACAGAGAATTTCCCAAACCTAAAGAAAGATAACAATATTCAAGTATAAGAAGGTTATGGAACACCAAGCAGATTTAACCCAAATAAGACTACCTAAAGGCATTTAACAATCAAACTCCCAAAGGTCAAGGATAAAGAGGGGATCCCAAAAGCAGCAAGTGAAAGGAAATAATACACAAAGTCCAATAGCTCTGGCAGTAGACTTCTCAGTGGAAACCTGATAGGTCAGGAGAGAGTGGCAAGACATGTTTTAACTGCTGAAGAAAAAAAAAAAAAAAAAAAAAAAAAAAAAAAAAACTTTTATCATAGGATAGTACATCCATCAAAAATATCCTTCAATCAAGAAGAAATACTTTCCCAGACAAAAACTGAGGGGTTTAATCAAGAGCAGACCCTGTCCTACAAGAAACACTAAAGGGAGTTCTTCTAGTCGAAAGAGAAGGATGTTAATGAGTAATAAAAAATTATCTGAAGGTATAAAATGCACTGGTAATACACTGAAAAACACAGAATATTATATTACTGTAATTATGTTGTGTGACCTACCTGTATCTTAAGTAGGAAGAATAAAAGATGAACCTATTAAAATAATAACTACAACAACTTTTCCAGACATATAGTAAGATACAAATAGAAACAACAAAATATAATAGCAAAGGGACCAAGTTAAAGTGTAGAGTTTTTATTAGCTTTTTTCCCTTGCTTGTGTGCTTACACAATCAGTGGTAAGCTGTCATCAGTTTAAAATAATGGGTTATTAGAGATTATCTGCAAGTCTCATGGCAACCTCAAATCAGAAAACATACAACAGATTCACAAACAATATAAAGCAAGAAATTAGAGCAGCAGAGAAAACCACCTACACTGAAAGGAAGACAGGAAGGAAGGAAGGAAGGAGGGAGGGAGGGAGGAAGGAGGGAGGGAGGGAGGGAGGGAGGGAGGAAAGGAAGGAAGGAAGGAAGGAAGGAAGGAAGGAAGGAAGGAAGGAAGGAAGGAAGGAAGGAAGGAAGGAAGGAAGGAAGAAAGGAAGGGGGGAGGGAGGGAGGGAGGGAGGCAGGGCGGGCGAAAAGGAAACCAAAAACAAATAACAAAAGGCAAGAGTAAGTCTTTATATATCAGTGGTAACACTGAATATAAATGGGCTAAATTCTCCAATCGAAAGACATAGATAAAATAAAAAAACCTAATAATCTGTTGCCTACAAGAAACACACTTCACCTGTAAAGACACACAAAAACTGAAAATAAACGGATGGAAAAAGATAGTCCATGCCTATGGAAGACAAAAATGAGCAGGAGTAGCTATACTTGTATCAGACGAAACAGATTTCAAGACAAAAACCATAAAAAGAGACAAAGAAGGTTATTATATAATGATAAAGAGGTCAATTCAGCAAGAGAATATAACAATTGTAAATATATATGCCTCCAACATAGAGCACCCAGAAATATAAAGCAAATATTATTAGACATAAAGCGAGAGAGAGCCCCCATTACAATAATAGCTACTGACTTGAAAACCCCACTTTCAGCATGAGACAGATCATCCAGAGAGAAAACCAACAAATACTGGAGTAAATCTGCACTACAGACCAAATGTACCTAATAGATATTTACAGAACATTTCATCCATTGGTTGCACAATACACCTTCCTCTCCTCAGCACATGGATCATTCTCAGGAACAGATCATATGTTAGGCCACAAAACAAGTCTTTAAGAATTCAAAACAAATTGAAATTGTATCAAATATCTTCCCTGACCACAATGGAATAAAACTAGAGGTGGGTGGGGGAAGTGAGGATGGTTAATAGGTACAACAATATAAGCACACAGAATGAATAAGATCTAGTATTTGACAGCACAACAGGGGGATTATAATCAACAATAATTTATTATACATTTTAAAACAACTATTATAAAAGAGTATTATTGGATCATGTGTAATACAAAAAAAAATGCTGCAAGGAATGGATACTCCATTTACCCTGATGTTTTTATTATGCCCTGTACATATGTATCAAAATATAACATGTACCCCGTAAATATATATACCTATGTAACCACAAAAATTAAAAACTAAAAAAAAAAAAAGAAATGGTCTATGGTTTTTATTGTCATTGTTGTTTGTTCATTTAGACTTTTTTTTTTCACTGTAGTAAAATATACGTAAAATGTACCATTTCAATCATTTTAAAGTATACAATGTATTGCTGTGAAATACATTTATAACATGTGCACCAATCATTACTACCATCTTCAGAGCTTTTCATTATGCCAAACTGGTCAATGATTTTCATCTAAGTTTTTCATTTAGTCCTTTATTAACTACAGAAACCTTTTGTTTGTTGACTCACCCAAGGCCTATCAGATATTTTAGGGTTTATTTTTTTTTCACTTTAAAGGTTTATCAGTAGTCTTTTGTTCTCTGCTCACAGTTGCTGCTTGATTGACTACCACAACATTCCGATTAAGAGGCAGAAAGCAATGATCAATGTTCCCTTGCTTGCTTCGTGACTTGTTTCTTTGAACTAATCTCAGTATTAAGTTAATCCCTTTGAGGTAACTTAACCATCAAACATGAGAATTTTAACAAGGAATCTTTGTGGTGATGAAACTGTTCTGCATCTTGACTGTACCACTGTCAGTATCTTGGTTGTGATACTGTTGCACCGTTTTATAAGTTACAATTAGAGGAAACTGGATAAAGAGTACACAGGATCTTCCTCTGTTACTTCTTATAACCATATGTAATTCTACAATTATCTCCAAATGAAAAGGTTTAAGAAAAAAATAATCAGAATTTTAGGAGATAGTCCATTGTTGCTCTTTTTCTCCTTTCAGTAAACCTTTCCAATTCCCTTAAATTCTCAAAAAAAGAAAACAACAACAACAACAACAACAAAAACCGTACCTAGAGGTTTAATAGTTATTATGGCCTACACACTGAGCTACACAGTGTATTTATGCAACCTTTTACCAACTCTTAGTCCTCTAAAATGTTGACTCAGAGCAATTTTACTAAGGTCTAAATGAGAAACTGCTTATAAAATAAAGAAAGACACAAGTATACCAATCCCTCACAAATCGAAATATTCTGATATGTCTAAGCCCTTATAGATACCAGGGATTTAAGAGCTAAATTATAAATAATTTTGTGAAGACCTTATAAATTTGTTAAAAATATTTACATGAATAACATAAGGGAAAATCACTTAAAATAGGAATATCTATGGTATTATTGTATACATGTCAATAAGAGTAACATACAATTAATTTCATTATTCTTCACTTGTTAAAATATTTTAACCCCTCTCTGCTGTACAGATGCAATTTACTACTAATATAATCATTTTTATGTGTTCGAGATCATACGCATACCAGGCAATTTTTACTTTTAGACAAAAGTTCAAAGCCTTTCTTATTTTATGACCTCCAAACAATGAAATTCTGCCTTGGTCTTAGATACTCAGAATAATAAGGATGTTAATGGTTAAAGCATTAGATAGCCTTTATTTAGTGTACCGGACCTGGCTAAATAGATATTTTCCACTCCCCTTCTAAATGATAGGACTGTAGAGTCATGTCATTAGTCTCTCTTACAAAGAGCACTTGTACTGATAATAAAGAGCAATACTGATGATGATTTTAATTGCTAACATTTATTAAGCTCTTACAATGTTCCAGGAACTGAATAAAGGGACTCACAGACACCTTTTCAATTTGTCCTCTCAAATCAATCTCTACAATATGGTAGATTCAAAAGGTTACCTCCATTTCATATATGTGTAATAAAAGTTTAGATGGATGGGCTAAACATGTCCGATGTGCCACCATTGGCAGAGGTGCTATTCAAGCCCAGGTAGCTTAACTCCAGCGCCCTTGAGCTTCACCTCATCAATATGCAGCACAGCGCCTCTAGATAATACCCAGAAACAGGAGCATGACACGGAGGCCAAAAACCAACTTCCTCTTACCTTTATTTACTTTCATTATTGATTCAATGCAAAAAGCCCCCTACTTTGCTGACATCTAATTCATCCTCCTTTATAAACCTAACCTCTAGTTATCTCATTTGTTAATTATTCTAAGTAGAGTGATGAATAATAACAGCTAGCATTTGCAGAATCCCATTTCACAGAACAAGTACACAGAATACAGTGTGAAAGGTCCCGGGGCAGAAAACTTTGGTTTAAGCAAAGTCTGAGTAGAGAATCTATACATTCCAAAACCAAAGTGCTTATGGTTGAAGAAAAGTCGCAGAGAATTATTTATGATCAGATTTTATTGAAAGGGAGTATTTACTATACAGCTAAATCAATAGTAGTGTCCTTTGTTTATATCCTGTCTACCTTTTCAGATATTGTTTACAAAAAATAAGAGTCAATACTGCTTTCAGGTAGACCCCCGTCTAACTCTAAAAACTATTTCCTTTAAGTATTTCTAAGTTCTTTCCAACTGCTTGCTTTCATGCACATACTCTTTCAGTTCCTACAGTGAAAAAGCTCTTAGAAAAAGTGAGTGTAAATAGGGATAAGGAATCATATGTACATGGAATTTGAATAAGGAGAATAATATATCCTGAAGATAAAGCACAGTAAAGTTAGTATTGGTTCTTTTTGCGGGGGGGGGAGGGGAGGAATTCACTAACTTTGAATACATTTATTTGCATAAAACAATAAATGTTCAGGAAACAATTTAATGCAAAAATAATTTTCTTAGCTTGCTATTACAAAAATGTGAAAGTATAAATGTTCATAGTATAAATTAATATAAATTTAAGAAATCTCCTTGATATATATCAGTTAAATACCTGATAACTGAAAAAGACTAACTTTGGCTGGGTTATAACATCAGTTCTATAAATTATCTAAATGATATTCTGAGTTTTAAAGGGCTAGGTAATGCAAAATTATAGACATTTTATGGTTATAAAAATAGGATAAGTATCCTTTTCTTAAAGTTGCATAAAAAGCTTTTGGTTTAAAATTGCAAAAGACATTTCAAATTAGCCTTTTAAAAATGATTCTAAAACTATATACAGCTTGTAGAAAGAAAATAAACTACTTTTCTAACATAACCTAACGCCTCCTAATCTAGTTTTTTTTCTCTAAGTAGGTTCTATTTTTAAACAGACTCCTTGATTTTTCCCAACATAAATGCACATTTGCACATCCTTCCCTTCACACTGCTCCATGTACACTTGAATTATGGGTTTTTCGGTAGGTCTTTCTCCATAATTCTCTACTTTTCAAAAAATATATTACTACAGTCCAAACATTTTTAAGTTAGTGCTTCTGTATTTTAAAGGAATAAATTTCATTTTCCCTTTTAAAATAAATCTACTTTAATTTCTTCTAATCAAGTTTATTCTTTTTGATAAGCTCTCCTTTTACGAACCAAAGGCATTCTTCTATTGCTCTTTGAAAGGCACTATTTATATTACCTTAGTTCATTTCATCCATGTCATCTATAAACATATATTTTAAAAGTTTGAAAAAACAAATCTGAAAAATTTAATTTTCATGAAATCCCCTTTAAATGTCCATCCCTGAAACACCAATAACTCAACCCAGGAGTGACCTCCAAGCATTTGGGGGTTGGGTTTTACAGTGTTTATTTCTTTATTTCATATTTTCATTATTAGATGCAAAATGTTTGTATTCCACAGTTATAACTTACTAGAAATTTGCAATTTACTATAATAAGCTCCATTTCAGAGAATCACAGAAGAGTTGTATTTTAAGGAACATTTAATATATCTCCTGTTAATAATGAGGAAGCTGAGGCATGGATGTTTGACTTGCCCATGACAGGAAATGAAAAGAATAAAACTAAAAATGCCTGTCACTATAATATCTTTCATATTTTGTTAACATTCCTTAAAAATGAGAGTTAACATATTCCAACCCTGGTTTATACTCCTTTTTCTGTTTTTCCTCACCTCAAACTATTTGTTTAAAGAAAATGTCTGTATAACATACCACCTTGCAAAAATGCAATTCCATTACTACAATTTCAACAGATTCAAGTAGAATACACACATTCTTTGCAAAGGACACCATTAATCTCTGAGTACCAACATGTATAATTCATCAAAAAAACCCTTAATGCCCTTTAAATCACCCAAAACTTTACAAATGTTATAAATGACATTAAACTCATTTCAAATTTTACTGCAAACCACACAGTTGAAATGGCAATTAACTTTTTTTTTTTTTAACTAAAATAGAGTTTAAGATAAGGTCTTAGTGTCTTTGAAAGGGACACAGTCATATTTTCTACATAAAATAGATTTACTTATGTAATCACATAAATGGAACAAATTACTGAACCTTAATTAATTTCTCATTCATTTTGCATAAACTTTTATGAATTACGTACTTTGAATTAATAATACAATAAAAGTTATTCTGCTTTACTTTCAACAATAGCTCTTTTCTATTCATAAGGCACAATCTTAACAACTGAGCTATTCAGTATGGTAGCCACTAGCCATATGTGGCTGTTGAACACTTGTGATGTGGCTACCCCAAATTGAGATGTGCTATATGGGTTTTCAAGACTAAGTATGAAAACAAAACACGCCTTATCTCCATAACTTTTCTATTATATATTCAAGTTTGTGTATATACTGAGTTAAATAAAATATGCTATTAAAATTAATTTGTGCTGTATCTTTTCACATTTGAATGAGGCTACTAAAATATTTAAAATTACATATATGGCTAACATGCTATTTCTTTTGGACAGCGCAGCTTTAGAATCTTTAAATACATGCATTTGCTTATTTATTAATCTATCATGCAAAAATGACATTTATTTAGTTATACTTGTGGTCATCTCATAAAAATCCCTCCTCTGACTCCATATTTTCCTCCAAGTACTTTCTCATTTCTTTGCTAAACTTTAAAGCATAACACCTTAAAAGCACTGACTCCACTCACTGCCTCCACTTTCATACTCCCCATTTCAATGAAATAGCTCTCCTGGGAATCACCAATGTCCTCCAACTTGTCAAATCCAATTACCATTTTTCAGTTCTCATCTTACTCGTCTTACAGTTGATCATTCCCTTCTTGTTAAAATACTTTCTTCATTTGGGTGCTCAGATACCACCCTCTTCTGGTTCTACTCCCTTGCCAGTTCTTGCATTTTCCCAACCTTTCTCTGACACGTAGATACTGGAATGTCCTGGGCTAAGTCACAGACCTACACTCACTCCCTAAGTCGTCTTATCCAATCTTATAACTTAAAAACCACTTCCATGCTGAGACACCCACATTTATTTCTCCATAAACTCCAGTCTTTTATAACTGTCAAATCATCTTTTGTCTAGATTTGCAATTGTAATCTCTAACTTAACACATACACTAACAACTTACCTATTCTCCCTTTCCCCAGCCCAGATCTTTCAACCAGTCTTTCTCATCTCAAGAAAGGACTACTTTCTTGTAGTTGCAGAGAAAAAACTCTTAGACTTCCCTTTGTTTCCCCACATCTAATCCATCATTGAATCCTTCTAAAGCTGCCTTCACAATACACCCAGAATCTGACCACATCTCTTCATCTCCACTAACATCACCCTGATCCAAGCCATTTGAAACTTCCACCCCTATATCTTTTCTCATACGGCAGCAAGAGTGATCTGATTACTGCAATTACATATCACATGATTTCACTTTTCTTAGTTTTCATGCAACATCTTCAAAATCCATGTGTGTTTTATATATAGCACATCTCAACTCAAGGTAGCCACATCACAAGTGTTCAACAGCCACACATGGGTAGCGGCCACCATACTGAATAGATCAGCTGTTGAGACTGTTTCGTATTACTCAAAGTAAATCTTCTGGTCTAAGCTAGTTAAGTGCCCAATTCACTCCAAGTCAAAGTCAACGTCTTCAATGTGGTCCATAATAAGATCTTCCTCCACCCACTGCACCCATCGAGCTTCACCTCCAACCCTCTCCACAGTCAACTCCAGGCACAGGAGTTCCTTTGCTACTGCTGGAAGGGCCTAAGCACACTCCAGGCTCATGGCTTTGGCACTGATTGCTCTCTTCCCACCTTGACTGTACCTTCATAGCAATGTAAGCTCTTCCTCTTCTCTGCAAATAAGATAGCATTCTCCATTTCACCCTGTACCCTCTGGCTCCCACATCTACTTATCATGACCTGTGTTATAATGATGTATTGTCTCTCTCCCTCTCAGCAGAATATAAGCATCGTGAAGCACTCAATACATATGTGTTAAATAAATAAATGAATAATCAATGCTAAGCATTCCACTGGTTGCCATGTACAAAGACATGGGTAATTTTCAATGACTACCTTCAGGGCATCCTAATTACAAAGAGGCACGGACGCATAAACACAGAGCCAGGGGTACCAGAACAGGAGCACAATCTCTAGGACTGCCCAGGGGAAAGTACTCCTAACTACTGAGAGCCAAAGGATAGGCAAATTCAGAAAAATTGTCCAGAGGGGAACATCTGGGGCTGAATATTAGCTGGCAAATGGTAGCTCTCCAGGCATAATGGTGATAAGATTGAGAGAGAACATTCCAAGGAAAAGGAAACAATATATGTGGGGTACGTAGAATAAATAAGAAGAGTAAATTCTAGAAATAAGTAATTGTATTTGGCTCTGGTGCTAGGAGTCTATGTAGGAAGGGGAGGTGGGAGTAGAGGAAAGGGAAGGAGAAGAGAGGTAAAAAGACCCATGCATGCCACAATAAATATAAATAAATTTATACAGAGAAGTGCACGTGTCCAGATGTATATGCAAACGTGCAGGAATGTATAAATTGCATATACATGTATATATGTATATATAATACATATGTGTATACATACACACATATACACAGATATATGAGAATGGTAGGAAAAACTCTTAGAAACATGTTTAGGTTCTTCTACCCTTACTTTCTATTTTTCTATGGCTAGACATAATCTCAAAAAAAATGTAGAAGTCTACAAAACTATATAAATATGAAATGCCTAAATCTCTAACATCTAAATATTTTTTCTCGAAAAGGAACTTCCTGACTTTCACCTCTGTTAGTTTACAAAGACTTTGTAGAAATATGTAGATATCAGGATCAGTAACTCAGGTCAAAGCAAGATCATTTTCTAGGAATTTCCTCCCTCCACTGTATCCCAGGAAAGGGTTCCATCAATTTACACAGAATGTTCCTTGGCAGAGACTCCCTTCTGCTCATCACATGCTGCCAACAGCCAGCTCCCAAATGGTGGCCAGCTGATTCTCCCTTCACCCACAAATCCAGACCAATAAGCAATCTCTAGCAAAAATTTTAATCACAGGGAAAATGGATACTATAGCTAAATTTTAAGCATGATTACGTGGTGTGAATGGAAAGTGGGTGAGCTGTACGAAATTCCAGCAGGCTGTTTTAAAAAATGGGATGCATTATAATAATAAAGTAACCTGAGGATATAGTTCAGAGAAGAATGTGGCTGGTTTTCAATGAGACTGCAGTAAGCTTTTTACTGCAGTGTGGCAAGCATCTCTTAATAAAGCAATATTAGAATCTGTCCAGTAAAAATATTTGCGTTATTTCGAACACTGATTAAAACATTTTGTGCAAGATACAGCAATGGAATGCCATACACTATGCAAGACCCACGGTGGCACTTGGCAGAAAATAAATCATCGAGCTCTAAAATCTGCTGCGGTTGCCGTCTTCATTACAGAGACCTTGCACGCAGCATACAAAAACATCTATAATGTTTACAGCACCTGGATGCCTGCACTATTAAACATCAATACAATCTGTGTTCATATCATCTCCATGCTAATCAGATCGATTACTACTGATATAGTGTCTTGTCACAGTATCGTAATGCTAATCAAACAAATGGAGCTATGGAGAGACGATTCCGATGTATAGGTATTTAATAGCACACGGTAAAAAAAAAAAAAAAGAAAAAGAAAAAGACTTAAGAGAAAACACACAGGGTGCAGTTGTGTCGGGGCAGGCAGATTCAGGATCAGGTCCTGGGTGGTGCTGTTGTAATTTTGTCAGCAGTCATTGAAAGGAGAATATAATACAGTTTGATGCCATAAAATGGACTTGAAAGGAAAATGAGATTACTGCTGCTGCTTAACATGGAAGTGGTAATTAGCTGTACAGGTAATTAGATACAGATTCCTAGAATATCCTAGTGGAGGCAGTGGATGATGGCAAGAGATATTATCTCTTGCCTGTTGAAAAGGATCAATGTCACAGTTGTTTTAGATCCTAAACAACATCCGCATCCAACACAATATCCTCCAGACAGCAAAGATGCTGTAGTAGCTGCAGTGAAACGTGCTATCACTTAATAAAAATGAGTGAGGGAACATGGGATGGGAGGCTGAGCAAGAGGGGACATCCCTGCCTCCCTGTGGCTAGCAGGCCTCAGGCCATGTGTATATCTAGCTCAGTTGTCACTTCGTGATATTCACCATTGTGCATGTCTCCTGGTTTTCTCCTGGTTTTCTTCAGCTAATTTCATTTACAGCAAAATCCTCAGAAAAAGACTGTAAGGGGATGTGGTAGGGGGAGGTGGAAATCAATGATGGTACCCAAAACATGGAAAATCTGTGAACATACTATTCCTTTAAATAATTACCCAATAAATTTAATATATATTCAATGTATACATATTTTGGTCAGAAGCATATATTTCATCAACTGAGATACTCCCACCCTTGAATGTGGAGGCAACTGAAACTTCTTGACTAGTGGCTGAAAATTATTTTCTCCTCCTGGATATATTAGGAAAGCACAAGCATTTCCAAGACCATTTTGCTGTTCCATGCCTTGTCATCTTCTATTTATTCATTCAGTAAGTATTTATAAAATGCCTACTATGTATGCAGTCCTGAACCAAAGCATACTTTCCTGTACACACTAGGGCCACCACACCATTGACACTGCCTAGACTGCCAGCCAGGGGCCAGATGGATTGCAGTGTGGTGAGTACTCCCTGCTGGCATGCAAAGAAGGCAAAGCAGACATGGTAAATTCTGCATCCAGTTGCGATAAAACTGATAGTCCTAGAGAACACATGCCAAAAGTAAAATTAACCTTCCAGAAAAAAACACTGTATACCTCTTTCTATAGAAGGAAAAACACATTATATAATTCAGATGGATTTAGAATCAGCAATTCTGGGTAACTGATTAGAATGCTTCCAGTTAGAAAAAACACAGCTATTAGAAAACCAGTTTGTTATTTCACTGAAAAGGGACTTTCCGTTACGTTACTCTGGAAGAGTCCTAACATCTTCAGTTTTCTCTTTGCCAGCCCTGAATCAGTTGAAGGTTCAGTGGTGAACTGGATGTAAAAAGTAAGCATAAATAGTTTGACACTGTGAATGACTATCAGAGGTATACCTGATTTCCTGCTGACTGCTGGAAATCATTTAACATCATAAATGAATTTTACTCAGCAAATATTCACTTCTCTGTTTAAACATCTGTACTATTCCTTTAGATCATGCTGCTTCTTATAATGGCAGAATGGCACTGCCATCTAGCTGGACTTGAACAGTTCCTAGAGCCAGGGCTAGCTTCATGGGTAATGCACAAAGAGGATCCCATACTTTGCTTGGTTTATTGCTCTGTTGTTATTGGCTTCATTCTTAATAAATTGAGAACAATGGGCCCACATTCCATTTTGCATTGGGCCCTGCAAATGCAGCTGGTCCTGCTCATTGAGGAAGATGGCAAATATTAGCATCCCTTTTATATATGGTAGAGAGACAACTGCTTTATCTATCACAGAGCATTCTCTATAAAAGCTATTTGTGTCTTTCATTCTTAGGAATGCAGGCAGAATCGAGATCATGAAGAGCAGAGAAGACCTTCAGAAGGAGTCAAGCTTATTGGTGTAAAGAATGTGAAGCAATAGATTTGATGTGCTCAGAGCTGGACTGGAATGGCCTTTAAGAGTTAATAGATCTAGAAAACCAATCTAGAGTAACTGGGAGGCAAAATGAAAAAGACGCACGGCTTACTCAGTTTCCCTACAATGTGAGAACAACATCGGAAGCATAAGGCATTGAGCTCTGGGAGTCCAGCGATAGTACCTCTACTTACCTCTCTACTTATCTCACTCTGGCACTGCCCATAATATTCCTCATCTGGCCTTGGTTATCTACGTTAAACAGTCTATTACCAAAAGTTTCAACTATAATTCTTTAGCTCATAGAATTTACCAGCCTTATGTTTCATAAAATACCTAGTTAGTCCCTCCCATCCTATGTTTTGTTTGTGTTTCTTACTATTTTACTGGACTCTTCAAGAGATTTCTACTGTCATGAAAACGAACTTTTCTCAGGCCTCCTCATCTTGGTCCCTCCACACTTTTTTTTTTTTTTTGAGACAGGGTCTCATGACTGTTGCCCAGGCTGGAGTGCAGTGGCACAATCTTGGTTCCCAGCAGCCTTGACCTCCCAGGTTCAAATGATCCTCCCACCGCCTCCTGAGTAGCTGGAACTACAGAAGCACACAAGCACAATTATTGTCTTTTTTTTTGTACAGATAGGGTTTTACTATGTTGCCCAGGCTGGTCTCAAACTCCTGAGCTCAAGAGCTCTGCCTGGCTTGGCCTCCCAAAGTACTGGTATTATAGGCATGAACCACTCTTTGCACCTTCTAACACATTTACATCCCATTTGATGTTGACTTCAAGGCCTCATCTGTTCCTTTGGCTTGTGCAACACAGTTCCCTCCCTCTCTCCCTTTCTCCTCTGTCTGCTCTCTTGTCTTCTCTGCTAGATCTTGGTCTACTGCATATCTCACTCTGCATCACTGTCACTTGCCACCCAACATCCTCTGTCGGGAACACTTCAAGCCTGGTATCCTCAGCCTTATTGTTGATAAATCTCACTACACATCCACAAATGTTTAGTAGCTATTTCCACATAGATTTCTAGAAATGCATAGGTTTTTCAATACCTCTACCCTTCTCTCCTCCCTGCAAAATGGGTGCTTGTGCCTTGCCTGTCATTCCACTTCCACTCTTCTGATCTCAGCCCCCTCAATATTCTCCTGCTGCTCACCTCTCTCCTACACCCATGCCATGGACGGCTTGACACTTCACCAATGATCCCTCCCAGTCGGAATGCTGGGGTCTTAATAGTCCTCATATACTCCTCAAGAATCAGATCAAATTTCACCTCCTCTCTGAGGACTTTTCTGGCTTCTCAAGTCCATAGTGAGCCCTTTGCCATAAATTCACAGCATCCAATGACAGTGCCAACTTCTGGCATTGCAGCATGCACCGTCTGGTCGTATGCCTGTGGTAGGGTTGCCTTATATTGCTATTTGGCTTTACATGTGTGCTCATTTTATGTCTCCAGTTACCTTGCATTCTGCTTGAGGGCAGGCATGTGATTTTAAATTGCTAAAATCCCCGAAGGGTATGAAATGGAGCGCATATAGATAGTGCTTTGTTAATATTTTTAAATCAAAGAAAGCAGCATCCTCATCTACAGCAGTTTGGGCTTCTTTTAATTTATAGGGTAGTTTGCCACCTCTTCATTCTTTTCAAAAAATAAAAACACCTCTTCATGTTTTCAACGTGGTATAATTTGAGTTTTGCTTTTAAAACTTGCTATAACTAGCCAACATGCAGACGGGCTATCCCAAAAGTGACTGGACTGTAGTCTGGATGAACAGCTACCACCATTTCCCTGTGTAAATCACAACCAAGTAATGGCTTCGGCTTCTGTAATATTCCACTAATGCTGTTTAAACAAAGATATATGCAGGTGGCAAGTGACTCAGCTTCCAAAATAGGCTTAAATAAAAATAATCACATTGTTTTGGAAGACTGTGTTTAATTGGTAATTTCTGGGTTCTGAGATGGAAACATACTACTATGGATTCTAATGCTCCTTTAATAAATGAATTACAGTAATATAATCCCATTATCATTCATCTCAATTGAACAGATAACTTTCCCTAAATAAAAAACAAAGGAACCAAAGAGATTCAGTTTACCTATTCCTGAACAGATGGAACTAAAAACTGATTTTAAAAAATAATGCCAAAATGCCTCAAAGGGTTTTCTGCATAAAACACTCAGTATAATGATACATACCCTGTGGGCCTTTGAAACATACCTCAATTGCCTGCCAGATACCAGTAGTGACTGTTAGGCAGTCACAGTCATTAGGCTAAAGCCCATCTAAGAAAATGCCTTTGTATGGCACCCTGATGTTAAACAGACCACCTGTCTGACAATCCCTCAGAAGACAAGAACTGTTAAGTATCCTCATCTCCAGATCAGTTCTCAGTCTACAGAAAATATTTTATTTTTTAGCCATCCCAGGTGGCCCAAACTGAACCAAATCGTTTATATGGGGCTGTCTTAGAATTGAAGGGAAATTATTGATTGTATCTGTTTGTATGATTTCATATGTTGCATAGACATCTCAAATATTTTTAATTTCTATATTCTGCATCACTATAGCAGATCCAAGCAGGTCCTTCTTAATAATACTGAGTATTTTCCTTTGTTGAAAACTAGTATTCAGCCTAAAGACCATTTATGAGAACAGTCAAGTGTGATAAAAGTACATAGACTAAAGAATAATTCATAAAACACTAAGACCCAATGCGCCAGCAGGCAATACTCAGGAATTTACTAAATGAGATCTCCTAACATTTCCAATAGTCCACAGAGACACTGGTGCTAGGGCAATGGTGACAGCTTTCTTGATGTCTCATAATGAGGGTCAAATGCTTATGCTATGATGGATGACATGGCTTATGATGGGAACTCATAAAAATAGGTTGGAAATACACGACCTAATTTTAGACTCTGGTTTATGGAGAAATGGGAGGGTAAGATTTGCCTCCTTATATCCTGCTCGGTAGATGGAACCAATTCACCCGGAGAAGACCCACTAGATGACTAAGTCTTTTCTTCTTTGATAGTTGACTTAGCTTGAAAAATGCTTTGTGGGTTTTGTAACCAAAATTGAACACTTTCAAATAGTCTGAAAGATTATTAAGCCCCAAAATTGTGGACAGAAAATAATGATGGGAAACTGAGTTTGCAATTCAGCTATTCTCTGCAGGTGACCAAATACATGCTGATGCCACTTAGAAAAAAACGTGGGAGAAGTGGCCTTCCTGGTGGTAATCATTGTGCTGAGAAGCTCTTTTCCCTTCTCAGGCAGTTGGAGGAGTGTGTGGCTCATTCAGCATGTATTCCACACATGTTTCTTGACCAACTATTAAGTATGTGAAGCTCTACTTAGGATATAAAACTAGAGTTCACACATATTCAGGATAATCACCATTTAACTTTGAAACTGGACATATATGCCCCCAACTAGATACCTCAACACATTAAAATGTATTCTGCACAATTACTCAACAAATTGTTTCCAATCTATATGTCCTTTTTAACAGTCAATATCTGAGTAGAAAAAGCACAGATTTTGAATAAAGTTCTTATTTATCAATCCGAGTCAACTTTCTTATCTTTAAAATATAAAAAACACTATCTGCCTCACAGGACTTTCATGAAGAAAAAGTAAAACATGTGCTGTGATTACAATAAATGGTATTTAATATTAGTTCTCTCTAAAAAAAGGACACACAATTTGTCTTATTTTTATAAAGAACACTCTGCTAATGAACAGACAACCTACAGAATGGGAGAACGTTTTTGCAATCTATTCATCTGACAAAGATCTTATATCCAGAGTCTATGAGGACCTTACACAAATTTACAAGAAAAAAACAACCCCATTAAAAAGTGGGCAAAGGAAATGAACAGTCTCTTTTCAAAAGAAGATATTCATGAATCCAACAAATAGATGAAAAAAGCTCAACATCACTATCATTAGAGAAATGCAAATCAAAACCACAGTGAGATACCATCTCAGGCCAGTCAGAATGGCAATTATCAAAAAGTCAAGAAACAACAGATGTTGGCAAGGTTGCAGAGAAAAAGGAATGTTTTACACTGTTGGGAGTGTAAATTAGTTCAACCATTGTGAAAGACAGTGTGGCAATTCTTCAAAGAGCTAGCAGCAGAAATATCATTTGACCCAGCAATCCCATGACTGGGTATATACCCAAAGGATTATAAACCATTCTATTATAAAGACACATTCTATTGTAAAGACACATTCTATTGTAAAGACACATTTGTATGCTTACTGCAGCACTATTCAAAAGAGCAAAGACATGGAATCAACCCAAATGCTCCTCAATAGCAGACTGGATAAAGAAAATATGGTATACATACACCATGGAATACTATGCAGCCATAACAAGGAATGAGATCATGCCCTCTGCAGGGACGTGGATGGACTGGAAGCCGTTATCCTCAGCAAACCAGGTTGCTAATGACCTAGCAAACTGACGCAGGAACATAAAACCAAGCATCACATGCTCTCACTTATAAGTGGGAGCTGAGTGATGAGAACACATGGACACATGGAGGGGAACCACACACACGGGGGCATGTTCCTGGGGCCAGGGGGAGGGAGAGCATCAGGAAGAATAGCCAGTGGATGCTGGGCTTAATGTCTGGGTGATGGATTGATTTGTGCAGCAAACCAACAGGGCACATATTTACCTATGTAACAAACCTGCACATCCTGTATGTGCAGAACCTAAAATAAAAGTTGAAAAAAATAGAACATTCTGCTATTTCCAAAAGGAAATTTTCTATTCCATTTACATTTCATGATGACTTCAAATAAAATATAGGAAATTTTAAAAAGAAAACATGCTATTGGTTATAAACACACTATTCTATTTGAAAGCATCCAAATTAGAAAGCTTTTCCTTTTTTCTTAGTCAAGTGAGCCTGATTCATTTATTTCAATGGTAACACTTCAAATTTGTAGACATAATCTATTAATATTTTCACCCCACTGGCTCTTCTCTCACTGGCAACAATATCATTTGCAACGGTCTTCTAGGTTTATGCGGGCTCTCAGATATCATCTTTCTGCTGCTCCCTAAGGTGAAGAAGCCTCACTTTAATCCTAGAAAAATATGAAATATTTAGCTATTATCTTGTATTTATTCCCATAAAGAAAATAGAGTGGCTGGGCACGGTGGCTCACACCTGTAATCCCAACACTTTGGGAGGCCAAGGCGGGTGGATCACAAGGTCAGGACTTCAAGATCAGCCTGGCCAAGAGGGCGAAACCCCGTCTCTACTAAAAATACAAAAAATTAGCCAGGTGTGGTGGTGCACACCTGTAATCCCAGCGACTCAGGAGGCTGAGGCAGAGAATTGCTTGAACTGGGAGGCGGAGGTTGCAGTGAGTCAAGCTCACACCACCGCACTCTACCCTGGGCAACAGGGCAAAACTCCGTCTCAAAAAATATATATAGGCTGGGTGCGGTGGCTCACACCTGTAATCCCAGCACTTTGGGAGGTCGAGGCAGGTGGATTAGAAGGGCAGGAGTTCGAGACCAGCCTGGCCAATATGGTGAAACCCCATCTCTACTAAAAATACAAAAATTAGCTGGGCATGGTGGCGGATGCCTATAGTCCCAGCTACTCAGGAGGCTGAGGCAGGAGAATCACTTGAACCCGGGAGGCGGAAGTTGCAGTGAGCCGAGATCGGGCCACTGCACTCCAGCCTGGGAGACAGAGTGAGACTCTGTCTCCAAAAAAAAAATATATATATATATACACACACACACACACACACACACACATATATATATACACACATACACATATATATGTATATATATAAAATAAAAGAAAATATAGTTCATGCATCTGAATACAGAACATATAACTGATCAAAAATGAAACAATCAACAACAATTTAGGTCTCAACAGTACTTTGAAAAATAAAATATTAACACAGTGACAGAGACTAAGTGTTAGTGAGGATAATGATGAGGAGAAAATGATGAGGAAAAGGAAAATAAAAGGATGGTGTCGCTGATGATTTCCACCATTCATTGGATAAGTAATGATGACAAAAATGGTGATTCAACAACCATTTGAAAACTTATTTTCACTAGCATTTCCAGAGTTACAAAGAAAACGTACAAATTTTTATTTATATGATATTCCAAACAGACAAAAAAATTTAGGAATGCTTTCTAGACATAGACTACAAGGTGTCTTTACGGAGCACAGGAAGCTCATTCTTTTCATAGAAAAACCCAGTTCCCTTTTTCCAAGTAAAGCAATGCAAAGAGTAGGACTAGAATAATCCCCAAATTCCACCAGGACCTCCAAGCTCATCCTGAATGGTATTTGATGGTATTGTAGGTTAACCCTCTGAGGTTATATTGTAGTAGTTTAAAACCTTTATTAGAAATTCATAATCACCTGACCTCCCACAAAAGCCTTCTAAATCAGTGATGAGGAGGAAGGGCAAGATTTCCCATTTCTAATAAGCTTGTCCTGCTGTCCACATGCTATACTCTGAGTACCAAGGTCAAGGGAAGGACATTGAAAAGTTCCTAATAGTAGGACTCCTTGTTTGGAGTCCACAGAACCAGTCTGCAGCTTTCAGTGTGCATGTTTTGTCAAGGAGTCTGATTACCAATACATAAAGCAATTCATTGTGAAGAATGAAGGAGGGGAGGTAAATAAAAGAGGCAATATACAAATAAAGCTTTTGCAATCAGACCCTTGCCATAAAAGAAATCAATTCAGTGGTAAAGCAGTCTATTGACATCTGTAGATTACCCAATATTAGGCTAAATTTTAGGAGGATTATAGAAGGATTATCTGATTATTGTCCTCCAAAAGATGTAATCTAGAAAAAATATTTAAACAATTTAACACTAAACGATAATAACTCTGTATGCAATAGGCCTCAAATGTTTCCCAGCAACAAAGGTTTCTCAATGGATTTGTACTCTTGGGAAACAGAGAAATGGCACAGATTTTTAAATATGGGGAATTTAGACAATTGCTTTTCTTGTTATACACAGTTTAGAAATTAAAATCAACTCCAGCGATTGTATTCCAAAGGTAGCAAAAGTCAGTTTATAGCTTTGTGCTCCAGTTAGGTGAGATCTTATTCTATCCTTTGCTACAGGAAAAAAGGAAGCGTACATCCGAGTATGTGTAAGAAGGCGTCTGTGCTGCCTGACACCAGGATGTGTCTTAGTGATGCTTCAGTCAAGGGTGTCAGCTATTCCTAGACCCTCTAAAAAGTGAAAGCCACAAGGTAATACTAAATTCTTGGGACTAGCTTTGCCTCTCCCAGAACATTCATGATTCAGGGACAGTGCAGAAGCACTTCTATGCAGCTCTCGGATAGGAAAAGAGGTGACTAGCCAGTCGTTGATATAGCGGATGCACAACACGCGGATGCAGCACTCCTGACTCTGGGTTGCAAACTCTTTCTCTGAAAAATCTACTCCTCCTTTCCCACGACTCCAAGACACATAGAGCTCCAGAGTTTCCTTCATTAGCCTGGCCTGGAATCCACCAGAAATTTGCCTTCCAAAGAAACCATTTATCAGTTGGCTTCAGCATGCTACTTGGCAACCATCTACCAAGTTCAGCAATTCTTCTTCTTTTACAGAATGAGATCTAGAACTTAAAACAACTAATTTTCCCAGACTATGAAAATAACAATGGTGAGTCCTTCTGGGCTAAAAGAAAAAAAAAACAAAAAAGCTTCACTCTCTCTCATTGTTTTCTTATTAAGCAAAAATTTAAATGTCACGTTGTCAATGTATAATGTATAAAATACACAGCAATCTGCTGAAGAAAGAGCTTCCAATTAAGATTTATCAACCTATAGATCTTGACTTTGTTGATACACTCTGTATTCAAGTCCCTCCCCCAAAAGGGATTTAAGTAATATAATGAGACTGTTGAAAATGGCATTTTACATAGACACAGATGCACCCACACACAGACTGGTTGACCACATACAAAGTACATATTAACGATATTGGTGTACTTTGAGAACAAAAGAAAAAACTGAGTAGCTAAAGATAATATCTAATACAGTCATGTTTGTCTAATGCACAGACCTCAAGAAAATGCTTGCCTTTACTAACTATGAGGTAAACATCAATTGTTTTTAGTAGTGCTAAATGATTTTGTCAAGATGGGAGAAGTTTCACAGAAAGTTTCTAACCTCACACAACAGATAATTCTAGTGATCTTGTTTCCATGACTTCTCTGATCTCAATTTTTTTCTTAACGAAATATGATAAAATATTAATACAAGATGCCAAGAGACATATATAAACAGAAACACTGCAGCACGTTTGTTCTAATATAATTGTAGGATGTTGGCTCTACTCCTAGGTAATTATTGCATTAGTTAGCTCTGGCTCCCTATAGGGTTATGCAATTTTTTAGAGTAGTTAGACCAGATATCCTGTCCACGCGAAAGTCATTTGTGTGCAGCCCCACACTTGGAGATAATAGTGCTTCTTGGAGATAACAGGGCTTCTGCACACTCTGCTGGGTTTTTTGGGTTTTTTTTTTTTTGTTTTTTTTTGAGACGGAGTCTCGCTCTGTCACCAGGCTGGAGTGCAGTGGCGTGATCTCGGCTCACTGCAATCACTGCCTCCCAGGTTCAAGCCATTCCCCTGCCTCAGCCTCCCAAGTAGGTGGGACTACAGGCACCCGTCACCACGCCTGGCTAATTCTTTGTATTTTAGTAGAGATGGGGTTTCATCACGTTGGCCAGGATGGTCTCGATCTCCTGACCTTGTGATCCACCCACCTCGGCCTCCCAAAGTGCTGGGATCACAGGTGTGAGTCACTGCGCCCGGCCACTCTGCTGTATTTCAAACTGCATGTGCATATATGCATGCTCTCTCTCTATATATATATGTATGATATACATATATAACATATAATAGTAGATATCATATACTATTAAATGACACTTCTGGCAATTAGTCAAAAACAGAGATAGGGAACAACTGGTAAATCCAACATGCTAAACTATATTAAATCACAAACAACTGCGAGAAGGAGGTCATTTTATGGGGCACTTTCCATGTATCAGGAGTTGGTTAGTCTGGAAAATAAAATCATGGATCCAGTCTTTCTCCCTTTAGGAAGCACAATCCAGGTATATCAAAGAAATACATCCTTTAGAACAGATACATTATGACCGATCAATAAAAAAGGATGCTTAGCTATTTCACAGTTAATAAAACAATCAAAGTGAAAAGAACTCTGACTTTCCCACAGAAACTCTACTAATCATCAGTTAGAGTCTATTTAAATCTGACTGGTCTCTGGCACTTAGCTTTTGTTGGCTACTCAATTCAGCACTGGCAAAAAGAATAAGCCCACTGATATCCAGGCTCTGCAAACCTAATTTCAGAATTAAGCTATGAGATGTAAGTACACAAATTGGTTAGCCAAAAGTAAGTATTACGGGCCAAACCACCTCCAACCAAACATTCAATTCCTGAATCTTTTAAGGCTGGTAATTAACAACCTTTTAATAGCTTTACAAAGGGCATATTCCTAAAAACCATCAGGAGTTATTTCCGAATCTTGCACTATACCCCCACAACCCATACAGGCATTTGGTTCCCAAGACAACTTACAGATTATCCATTTTCATATTGGTTTCCTCCAGGAGTATCACATTGCCATATAATCTAAGCAATCTTATAGCTGACCATATCATTGTAAGATGCTCAGAGAGGTGAGGTTAGTTGATTAGTGTCACCACACATGGGTTAGCATGAGGATTAACATCAGAACCCAACTCCTTCCTCACAGTCCAGAGCTCTATGACCTGGCTCAGTTGACACCTTAAAGATTTACTTTAAATCAAAAGCCATTTCAGTTTCATAAATCCAAATAGCCTTAAGCATGTCCTGAGACGTTCTTACCCCAAGCACAAAAAGCAACTACATTTTGTAGGTTGCATGTCACAGCCCCTGCCTGACCTGTCATCTGAAATGTGGAACAGGAGGCTTTGGGAACTGTGCTCCATGTAACAAAAATGGGTTCATTTATTTTACATTTGCAATTTTTTAAAAACTTGAATGGTCATTATTATAGAATGCTGCCAGAAATTGTTTCTTATGCACCTTTCCTACAAAATAGCTATAATTGAACCATTCTGAAGGGATGACAATTATAGGAGTAAAACATTTATAGCACACATCTTTCCACATTCCAAATAGCTAAGGGCATGTACAGCAACCAACAATTACAGCTTTCTGCTTTAAGTACTGAACTTTCTGTGAAGGAAAAAAAAAAAATCATTGTCAATCTTGTAAACCTAAATAACTACTGTATGCTTCATTTCTTTCTTCCTGTGTAGCATTCCTATAATTTACAATTTTCTAAAAAAAGACATCACTAATAATCACATACATTCTGTCAAAGCTAACAATAAAAAGTTCTGCTCTTAATCCTGATATACCAAACAGCAGGACCCACTTCACATTCCCCCTCGATATGGCTCCTCAAAGAAATAAAAATTAAATGTATATATAGGTGTGACACACATACACACACATACGTCTATATGTATCAAAAAAACTGAAAAGAGACTTGGGTACTTTATCACCCTTAGCTAGGAAAATTGCATTTTTATTTGAAGGGGCATATATATGTTACTAACAGTTCATTCTTGTTAAAATTTGCTACACTCTTTTTTTTAACATGAAATAAAAACACGCATTAACCATAAATAATGTCAAGGAAAAACTGCGACTGTATTTGGAAGGCAAAATGGCCAAAGAATCAATTTAAGATTAGACTATATCTCTACAGTTCGAAGTCACTGCTCTGGTTTTTATGTTTAACATTTTTTTTCTGTGTTATTGAACAGTAACATGTCAATTAGCTAAGTTTAATAAGAATTTAAAGAATTTATATAATTATACACCCAGTTTTACTGCTTTGCTTAAGATCATTGTCACCTCCTATAAAATACTTTTCATTAAAAAAGGCAATTTCTTCAGTCCTTTGATGGCACATAATTAGCTTTTCTGACATATCAAAGTCACCTTGCAACACTAACTCTATGCTATAACACTAAAGCCAGGTGTGCTGTTACATGACTTTTTTCTTTACAGTGCCAACAAAACTGCTGATGGATGCCTCTGTAGTTTAATATCTGACAGTAGGTGCAAGTAAATAACATTTTTATTTTAAAAACTATGATGCATAGTGATAATGAAGGGCAGAGGCAGCTTTTTCATTTACAACCTGTCTATAAATTTTGGCAGGAAATTGAAACTAATTTAATATGTTCAGTCTGAGGAAGTTAGTTACTCAGTTCTAAGAACATACACACCATAGTTAAATTGCTGTAGCCAGAATTATTCTCTCTGAAATGAACAAAACAACAATGTAGGACTCCTAACTGGTATTGCCAAACTGACACACAGTATTTGGCTCGACTGAAGTAGAAACACAGAGTTCTCCTGTCTGCAAACTTACTGAAATTACCATCACTAAATAAATCTTAATTTGATGCCCCTCCAGTACTTGAAAAAATTACCAGTGTTTTCCTGTTTCAACTCACAAAGTCATTGTATATTGAGCCTTTGTGAATCCTGGCATCTTTAATGAAATTCTTTGGTAGAGGGACAGTAAGAATTATTAATATATATAGTCTTCTCTCAGTATATGCATTGGTTCTAGGACCAAATAGTTATCAAAAACTGCAGATACTCTAGCCCAGCAGTCAGACATGCATAACTCACACATAGGAAAAGTCAGCCCTCCTTCTATGTGAGTTTTCCATTCCACTGAGTACTGTATTTTCAATCCACATTTGGTTGAAAAGAATACACGCATACGTGTTCAAACACATGTTGTTCAAGGGTCCACTGTACTTCAATTTAAATAAACTGGTTATATGAAATTGCTACAGTGGAGTGCTTTGATTTACATAACCTATACCTCCTAATTAAGGGCTTTTCAGTCAAGACATCAGATAATATAAAGCAGAGGCCCATACTGGTAAAATATACCTTTAATACAACTGAAAGCCCAATAAAAATTGGACATGAGGGAAAACAACTCCAAAGAAGCTGGATTAGGAGCGCCTGGGGTTACTTGGCCTCAAAAGAGGGTTATGTATGAGCGTGATGGAGTAACTCCCTGAGTAGAGGCAGAGTTCCAACCTGTTAAAAGAATGAAAAACAAAAAATCAAGATGTACAGTCTTCTTTGCATCTTACTTGTTAGGCCTAGGCATCTGCCAAGGCTTAGAGTAGCATGGGGTGTCTGTCACTTCCTAAATTTTTTGCATAAAATCAAAATCCTTCAACTCATTCCAAAGACAGTTTTGTCTATAGAAGCATATCTCCAATTACATGATGAAGAACAGTGGAAAAATTTGATTTGCTCTACAAAAATGTCCTTTCTAGCCAACTTTAAGAAAATATTTGCATTTAAACTAGAGATACATCATGTTTACCAAGCGTTGATTCAGTTGAAGCTATTATATTTGGAAAGAGGGTTCTGGAAATGAGCTTTTGGATTATTTCATTTTACGAGGCAAAGATTAAATCCAAACTTAATGTTTTCAATGTAAGTACTGAATACAGTATGTCCTTTTCACTTCCCTTTCCATTGATAATCCACTCACTGACTGATACAAGGATGGATACACCACCGTTTCTGAAACCCAGGTCAATAGCTTACAACTGGCTCCACTGCCATGGTCTGCAAATAGGAGTACAATTCCCTCTTCACTCCAGGTCCTAAAAAGGTTTTGGGAGAAGCCAGTAAGAGAGTGGATCCAGAAACTGAGGCAAGACCCTACAAAGAGGCTTTGATGAAATCCTACTCATAGTCAACAAGTCTCCAGTGAGACCCCGAAGGGTTCACCCTGTACAGATGTTTCTTGTTTATTCTTCAGCAGGCTTTTTAGTGAGTTATCAATGAACCAATGACATACTGTAAGATTTTTAGGGCCACCTTCTTAATTCTACCTTTAAAACTCTCAAAGTCCACTTCCTTTTTACATACCGACAAAGAGAAGTAATGAACGTGTAAAAACTCAAAACAGATTAAGAACTGCTCTGAGAACAAAAACTTCATGTGCACATAAATCATCAGATAAAAAAGTTACAACATACAGTCTTTGTAACATCATTTCTCTTTCAAGGCATGCCAACCAAAGTCTCTTACCACACTGCTCAAAGTGGTCTCCAGGCTGGCAGTGTGCGCGTGATGTGGGAACTGGTTGGAAATACAGAATCTGAGACTCACCCCAGACCTACCTAATCAGAATCTGCATTTTTTCAAGGAGACCTGAATGCATATTCAAGTTTGAGAGTACAGTTCTAATTGACTCCATCTAAAGATTTTCAACAAGATGCTCCACAAAGGAATTGAAAACTAGAAGGCAACACACCATCACTATGTTCAAGATGTACAGACATAAAGCCAACAGTGCTGTTTATTAGGACTTTGATAAAGAATATACAAAATTATAAAACTGTTAAAATTATATAGATTGGGAAAGGAGAGTGCCAATGACTACGAGGCTTGTTTCTGAGGTGATTAAAATGTCCTAAGATTAGGGTGATGGTTGTACTACTCTGTAAATATATCAGAAACCACTGAACTGTGTATTTTAAATGGGAAAACTTCTTCGTATGTAAGTTATATTTTAGTAAAACTGAAAATCTTGATTAAATAAACTTTAAAAAGCATAAAAAGATCAAATCATGAATGATAAGAGAGATATAAATTAAAAACACAAGATACCATCTCTTGATCACTAGAATAGCTAAAGAAGAGAATGAATACACTGTGATATATTCATGCAGTGGAATATTATTCAGCAATAAAAAAGAAGAAAACCACTGATGCCTCCAACAATATGGATGAACTTTACAAAGAATGTTGAATGACAGAACACAAGTCCCCCAAAATACCAACTATGATTCCTTTTGTATGCACTTGTAGAACTGAGCTAGGGCGATATTATAGAAATCAGAGCAGTGCTTGCCTCAGGGGTGGGTAAGAACTAATTGGAAAGAGGCACATGGCAACTTAGGGAAATTATGGAAAACAGCTACATCTTATTGGAGTGGTGGTGACACATGTGATTACATTTGTTAAAACTCATCAAGCTGTTCATGTAAAACCTGTGCCTTTTGTTTGTCAATTAAACCTCAATTAAAAAAAAATAACAGAAAACTTTACCCCACCTTGTATATCCATATGTACTGGATGTGTTTTAAAAACTAAGAAATACAAATGTTACAGTTAGGCTTCCCTTCTCTGTCATCCCCAATATTGTAATTGCCTTTGGAGGTAAATGTTTTACTAATGGTTTTTTACCCATTTTAAGCATCAAAACTTATTTCAAATGTAGTACTTTTCCTAAAATTGTTCACAACTGCTTACTTTTTAAAACAGAATTCAAGTATCTTTTTGTATAAATCATTTTAAGCATCATGAGCATCAGTTAAAGTACCCTGATGTAATATAGGGCTGTCACGAGAGAGGTATGTGCTGAAAGGGGCCATTCATTCATTGTTCCTAAAACTAGAGCTCCCATAACTTAGTTTTGTTTTTCGTTTTGCTTTGTTTTGTTGTGGTTGTTGTTTTGAGACAGAGTTTTACTCATCGCTCAGGCTGGAGTGTGATGGCGCAATCTTGGCTCACTGCAACCTCTGCTCCCGGGTTCAAGCAATTCTCCTGCCTCAACCTCCCAAGTAGCTGGGATTACAGGCGCCTGCCATCACACCCAGTTTATTTTTGTATTTTTAGTAGAGATAGGGTTTCATGACATTAACCAGGCTGTTCTCGAACTCCTGACCTCAAATGATCCGCTCGCCTCAGCCTCCCAAAGTGCTGGGATTACAGGCGTGAGCCACCGCACATGGCCATTAGTTTTATTTCTATCTGCCCTTCTTTTTTACTATTACCCTCCCTCTTCTCTCACTGCCAGATGCCTACTACATTTTCTTTCTCTTATTTGCAGCTAGAATCATTATGTGGACTCAGGTGTAACTTCTGCAGACAGACATTCCCTGATCAACCTTACCCGGTGCTGTTTCCAGCCACTCACACATCATCCTGCTTCTTTATTACTACATTGTAATTTCCTGTTGTTTTATTGTTCCATCTCATGTACTGTTTGCCTCCTCTCAAAAGAATTTGTATTCTATGAATGCACAGACCTCATTAGTCTCACATACCATTAAATGGTCAGCAACTTAAAAGAGTGTCTGGCACAAAATACGTGCTTAGGAAAGTCCTGGGGATGGGTGATGAAGTGTCCGGGGGACAGACGAATAATGAATGGCTGAGGACATCACCGGCTTGAGAAACAGACAATCGAGTCTAAATCTCCCAATTTCAGACCTGGGGCTTGGACTCTCTGAGCTATAGTCGCCCCGCCTGCTAAGACAGGAAAAACAGCTTTCGATATATATTACTGTTGTGAGGACTGAATGGCATTCAAGTCCTCTTTAGGGTAAAAGTCTGAGAATGAAGCCTAGTCAAAATGTGTGTAAAGCAAGAAAAAGTAGATCTTGAACAATATTCTGCCTGTAAAGCATATACGCTTTAGTGTCTGTCCTCCTTATGCAGAGTTTCACTGCTCAGATCTTTCACATGTAACACCTCTGTTTATCTGCTAATTATCTACTAGTTATTTAATAATCATTGCATTATAATTATCTTTATGTTTTTACTTACCTAATAGTTAGATTAGTAAAATGCTCTTTCTTCAAGGGAAGTGCTTATTAAAGCCAAATCAAGAACCACCTCCCTACCCCTTACTTCTTTAGAAATTGTTTAAAATACTGTTTACTCCTCTCTAGATTTGAGAAGCAAATAAGAACAGAATACAGAGGGACATTAAAGTTTAAGAAGATACAATTCCCAGTAAAAGACTCAAGAGTAAAGCCTACAAGTAACTTAAAAAGCAAGACAGTGTAGAGTTCAAATAAGTATTTGGTTTATGCAGTATCTGCCCAATTAGGTAAATGAAAATTATTCATACAATTGCCCAGATATGTGAACAGCACAGAGCTAAAGTTAATCCAATTAGAGAAACACACAGAAGAATTTATTACAATTAGATTCTCAAAGTAAGTAGATGACCTTTGACAACTTCTGTCCTAACAGATACTAAGCAGTATGACAGCAATCTGGGCACATCTCTTAGGACGTCAACACACTGAATAACAAGTCAAGAAAACTGCATAGCTAGCTCAATAAAAAGCTAAGCAAACAACTAAACAAACACAAAAAATGAATACTTTCCCCCCACAGTGCTCTGTAGACATGGATAAGATACAGTGACGAGATCATCTAAATGTCCCTATATACAGGGAAACTGAAGACGCCGTTTTATCCAAAACATTTTAAGCGAAACTTTTAATCCTTCCTCGTGAAATATTTTCTACATTTTTATATAATTATATGCATACATATATATTACATGTATATTATACACATAACTATCTATAGATGCATCTATCTATAAAATGTGTGTATATAAAATTTGGCAGATAAGTCCTAAAACAATTGCCATATGCTTTTCCCGTCATTTTCTGTATTTTGTGGATTTCTGAGATAATTATAATCTTTTGGAAAACAAAACAAAAATAATTATATTTTTAATGAAAACACATTTAATCTAGTTTTGAGCCAATAGTGTTAAGAATGGGTACATATGTAGCTGGGTGTTTTTCTTTGTTTTGGTTTTGGGAGTTTGGGGTTTTGTTTTTTGAGCTGCTCAGTAACAAATGATAATTAAAGAACTGTGTGATTGTCCATTTTACTGACTGTGTTTTAGACATTCAGGCTTTCTCTTCCATGCTCTCTTTCAGAATAAAGGGACAAGAAGGCTTTAAAATGGGGTTTTAATCAACTTAATGCCACAAGTAGATGAAGAAGAGCCACTGGCCTTGTATACATTTACAAAAGATCTCATAGCTCCATCTAGCTCCAGACGAGGGAACTTAGAAAATAATGCAGAATTACACCCAACAGGACTACCAACACATAAAAGGGAAATCAGGAAGAGTCAAAATGAAACTATTATGCAAGCAGTGAGTTTGTAAGTGCAGGAAATTTGTCAATTAACACTGATTAAAAAGAATATTCATTAGCTAATTGACAGTTGATTTTCTAAAGAAAAAAAATCATTCATATCATTATTATTTACTTTTCTAGCACTTAATGTTTAAAAAATAGAAAAGATAACGTGAGAAGGGATTAAAATTGAACTTTTTTCCCCACATTGAAAATGTTATTCTGTCTCATACATTGTTCTAAGTGTTCTGAATTCTGCCTTCAGCTCAGGAAAACAAAGAGGAAGCTACTTCTAACGTTAAAATTGAAGGATAAATCAGGATATGATGCAGAAATATGACATGATTAGTATTTTTTATTCAAACAATAGAGTCTGTCGAGTTGTTTATAGTCTACAATAAATCAAGGGAAATTCACACAAAGTCCCCAAAAGGGGGTTATTTAAAAACAGAATTACAATTCATGAACAGTCTACAAATATCTCTGTAATGTAAAAACACAAAAATAAGCAGTAAAATACTAAACAATTAATGAGAATACAGCTAGGAAAATAACTTTGGGCCTAAAATTAAGGAGAGCCAGGAAGAACATCTAAAGTCATTATTGCAAATTGCATTTCCTTAAACTTTAATGTCCCAATATTCAGATACATGTATGATCATACGTTAAAACATAAGGAGTTGGGGTTTGGATTTGATGATACAAAATTAAAAAGCATAAATATTTTATTATGTTTTAAAAATGTTTTCAAACAATTTAAAATGTCTTAATAATAGACAGGCAATCTCACATTTCTGTAAATATAATTTGTTGCCGAGGATCTCAAAACAAACATAAAAATCCCTGAAACCAAAAACAAATGGGTATTTAAGCGAATTTAACTAGTTTTCAAATAAAATATTCAAAAGATACAAAGGAAACATTATGTGTACCTCTTTATTCACTTTAAAAAACCAACTCATATTTGTGTATTATTTTTATTCAACTGAAATGCAACAAAATTTCCAAGTTAATTTCATAGAGCATAAAAGAGCATATTTAATTATTTGCTCTTCTTGCAAACTCTTCAACATGTGTCCTCATCTTCCTATTTTACTTAGCAAAGTGATCAGATGACCGTAATCAACCAGGACAGCTCTGGCTTGAAACGCTTACCCTGAGCATTTCATTCTCCTCATCTTTGAGATGGAGACATGACCACCTATTTCCTGGCTTGTCAAGAGTATTAAATCCCTAGCAGAAGGATAGAGCTTCACTATCAGTCTCTTCTCTTGCTCACAATGCCAAAACCTAGCATGCAAACAGAGCACAGGCATTTGATAGGGACTCTTAGCAACTTTCAAATTAATTAACATCATTTTTTTTTAACTTCAGCTAGGGATATTCTGAATTATAGTTACAGTAAGAGGTATTCTGGTAGTTATCCAATTAATTGTCATGCTCAGCACTTTATTTGGCTTGAAGCCTGACAGCATACTTAAGTTTACTGGCTTCTCAACCTAAGGGGACTTTCTCTGCCACCCCAGCCAAAACACTTATACTGGGGGCCTTGGAAAAGAGCAAGAGAGAGACAGAGAAATGGAGGGCAAATGGAGTGTTATCCAGAGAAAACAAATGCCTGTTTCACTAGTATGCCTAGGTAAGTCTCAGAGGATAGAAAGGAGGAATGAGTGGCCTCTGCATCCTGTTCTCACATTAGGTATAACCCTATCAGAAAACACTATGCTGACCAGTGGCTAAGGTAACAGAAAACTGGTAATTGACTGGATATCACTCACCTGCAGCCACTGTGGAAACAAGGATATTCTGATATTTAATTATAAACAAAACATTAAAAACACCAGACACATATCTTTGAAACAATTCCAAAACACTTGAGGGGAGCAAGGCAGGAATATCCAAAAGTTAAGGGTAGCAATGAGACTGAATATCCATATTTTTTTCCTCTATTTTCAGTATTCTTTGATCCTAGATAAGAAAAATATTCATCACCTCCATGTCTCAGCCCAATGTAAAAAGACTGCATAAAAAGAATCACAGCCAACAAAAATAAACTATCTACATTAAAAGGAAAACCTCATACTGCATCAAAGAAGTCACTGAAATACTTTGTTTCCCTAGGTTCCTAGGTATTCCTAAATATAATCTCTGTAAAGACAGACAAATACAATCTTTAAGGCTCTAATTTTATGTTTGGCAAAACCCAGAAATTATCAGTGGTCTAATAAGCTAAATATTTCTTTCTTACATGAAAGATCATCAGAGGTATCTTTTTCTTAGAAAGATTAGAAGCACAATTCTACCTGTAACTCTGTGCTTGTCAAAGTTTACTAATCACTCATATCAAAAATCTCCAGGGGTGCTAGGCAAGGAGGAGCAAAGGAACAGTCCTGGGCCCCACTCCAGAATTTCTAAATGTGAATCTTTTAACATGTTCTTCAAGTGGATTCCACACGTAAGTTTTAAAAACTATGAAATGAACCAAGAAGACCAAAAAGACCCATCTATAATAGGGCTATAGAGCCCCATAAAAACCATACCATATAATACCTCCTTGCTTTCGCAAATCTTATTTGATCTGTATAAACTAGATAACTGATAGCAACAAAAATCCTTAAAAGGAAAAAATATATCAACCTCAAACAGCCTACGAAGTTTGTATTAGACACAGGTCAGATACAGGGAATATCTTATTTTACCTTTTAAAATATATATAACTTCATGTATTTCAGAGGTAGTTGGATGGATAAGTATAACACCTGATTCCGTGTTGTTGGTTTTTAAATACAAATTGTCAACCACCAAAGTTGTATGTGCTTTCTACCTAATTGCCATCGCATGGGATCTCCACCACAAATGCAGAGTCCAGACAGATCATCTCAACTCAACTAGTCCCACTCAATCCTGCCTCATGCAATGCTCTCCAGCTCAACAGATTAAGAAACTAAGTTATGAACTTAAATATGCTACATTCATGACCTATTTAAATCTAAAGTATGTATGACAACGACAGTAAAAAGTGATATTAATGTGTAATTCACTAAAAGTAGAGTTCCTCCCATGAAGTTGTTAAAGTAGCAGAGCTTGATCAGGGTATTGGAAGGAAACTCAAATTCTCCAGGTTTCATGGTCTTCCTCATCTGAAATACTGGTGATAGTGGAGGAAGACTGGATAATTTCCAAAATTTTTCTAGTTTTAAAATTCTACAACTAAGGCAGGGTATGGATTTTCTTATTATTATTATTATAAGTTCTATGGTACATGTGCACAACGTGCAGGTTTGTTACATATGTATACATGTGCCATGTTGGTGTGCTGCACCCATTAACTCATAATTTACATTAGGTATATCTCCTAATGCTATCCCTCCCCTCTCCTCCCACCCCATGACAGGAGCCAGTGTGTGATGTTCCCCTTTCCTGTGTCCGAGCATTCTCATTGTTCAATTCCCACCTATGAGTGAGGACATGCAGTGTTTGTTTTTTTTTTACCTGCGATAGTTTGCTCAGAATGATGGTTTCCAGCTGCATCCATGTCCCTACAAAGGACATGAACTCATCCTTTTTTATGGCTGCATAGTATTCCATGGTGTATATGTGCCACATTTTCTTAATCCAGTCTATCACTGATGGACATTTGGGTTGGTTCCAAGCCTTTGCTATTGTGAATAGTGCTGCAATAAACATACTTGTGCATGTGTCTTTACAGCAGCATGATTTATAATCCTTTGGGTATATGCCCAGTAATGGGATGGCTGGGTCAAATGGTATTTCTAGTTCTAAATCCTTGAGGAATCACCACACTGTCTTCCACAATGGTTGAACTAGTTTACAGTCCCACCAACAGTGTAAAAGTGTTCCTGTTTCTCCACATCCTCTCCAGCACCTGTTGTTTCCTGACTTTTTCATGATCGCCATTCTAACTGGTGTGAGATGGTATCTCATTGTGGTTTTGATTTGCATCTCTCTGATGGCCAATGATGATGAGCATTTCTTCATGTGTCTGTTGGCTGTATAAATGTTTTCTTTTGAGAAGTGTTTGCTCATATCCTTCACCTACTTTTTGATGGGGTTGTTTTTTTCTTGTAAATTTGTTTGAGTTCTTTGTAGGTTCTGGATATTAGCCCTTTGTCAGATGAGTAGATTGCAAAAATTTTCTCCCATTCTGTAGGTTGTCTGTTCACTCTGAAGGTAGTTTTTGCTGTGCAGAAGCTCTTTAGTTTAATTAGATCCCATTTGTCTGTTTTGACTTTTGTTGCCATTGCTTTTGGTGTTTTAGACACGAAGTCCTTGCCCATACCTATGTCCTGAATGGTACTGCCTAGGTTTTCTTCTAGGGTTTTTATGGTTTAATGTCTAGGGTTTTATGTTCTAATATCTTTAATCCATCTTGAATTAATTTTTCTAAAAGGTGTAAGGAAGGGATCCAGTTTCAGCTTTCTACATATGGGTAGCCAGTTTTCCCAGCACCATTTATTAAATAGGGAATCCTTTCCCCATTTCTTGTTTTTGTCAGGTTTGTCAAAGATCAGATGGTTGTAGATGTGTGGCATTATTTCTGAGGGCTCTGTTCTGTTCCGGGTATGGATAATTTTTAAACCTCATATATTATGTACAACATCCTTCTAATGTAGCTCCACTACTTACAGGTATTGGGACCATATGTAAATTATATAAGCTTTATGAATCAGTCCTTCATTTATAAAATAAAGATAATGGCACTAATATTAACTTAGTGGAATTGTGGTGAAGATTAAATAAAATAAAATTTTAAAAGTACTGCACACTATCTTTGGCTCATAATAAATCCTCAATAACAAATAACAGGTATGAAAATATTTCAGGTTCACTGACAGTTAAGCACGGTCCCTGTCTATTTATAGAGCCCAGACTGGCCATGACTTACTTTGTAGAGACTTGTATGAAGTCATTCACATAGGCCCTTCACTACCCTGGAAGTGAGATGTACAGACATTTTTCACAATGTTCAATGCCCTAAGCAGGATGGTACCTAGGATGTTTCTCTCAGGGAACACTCACAGCCCCTCAGGCCCTACTGCATCAATCTCTGAGATCTAGTCCATAAGGATTCCTTGCCAGCCCAAGACACTGCTTCCTCTCCCATGCTTTTTACAGTAGAAGGTCTAGGTTAGTCAGTTCCAACATTTCAAACACTTCCCGTTTGGCTCATAGCAACAGTTAAAGAACAGTTAAAGATTAACAGGCAGTGATGGGATTTAGTTTTTGTTTTTTTTTTTTTTTAACAACCAAATAACACCCATTCAAAACAGAGAAATGTCTGCTAAATACATCCCTAGAAAGGGAAAGAAGCTATATGAAATGAAGTGGCAAAACATATAAAATGGTCAGGGATTTCTCTTTCATTACTGTTATCAAATTTCAAAATTAAAAAGTCAATAGGGGTATAATATTTATTCAAGGGACACAAAGCACATGGAACAATGCTCAAAGGTGCATTTTAAAGACCTTCAAACACGTTAAGGGAACTGAAGTTATAAGATAATAAAAATACTATTACAGCCCATTAAGCCTGTTGTAATGGTGCTCAGGGATGATGCAGTCATGTTTTGCAAAAAGTTATTTTCGCCCATTTCCCTGAGAGGAAATTCATTCCAACCCAGATATTTTCAGACTGGAAGACACAACAATGCAGAAATGTATGTAGCCACCAATGCAGACCTCAAGCACTAATTTGAGAGTTGAAGGTGTTGAGAAGTGCAACAAGCCAGAAAGAATTATCAAGTTAAAAAGCTGCTTTTTGCTTTATTTTATTTTGTTTTATGCCTAAATCACTCAGATTTGTCAGGGCTAAAAACTCAAAAGCTAATTAGGTCAAAAGTTCAGGCTTTCAATATTTTGCATTTGTGTTTCTGAAAAAAAAAAATCAACAAATGCTTTATCAAATGGTGGGAAAGCACTGTTTTGATAAGGACAATTTTATTTTATTTTTTTGCCACGGAGCATCATTCACTATGATCGCCCAGGCGGGAGTGCAGTGGTATGATCTTGGCTCACTGCAACCTCTGCATCCCGGGTTCAAGCGATTCTCCTGCTTCAGCCTCCTGAGTAGTTAGGATTACAGGTGCCCACCACCATGCTCAGCTAATTTTTGTATTTTTAGTAGAGACAGGGTTTTACCATGTTGGCTAGGCTGGTCTCAAACTCCTGACCTCAAGTGATACGCCCACCTTGGCCTCCCAAAGTGGTGAGATTATGACAATATTTTATAATACATTATTTCAAATGATTACTGAATTTACTGTTAATAGGGTGATTTAAATACACATATATATGTATGTGTGTATATATATGTATACATACATATATATCTTTTAATCGCATATACAACTCATCAGAGAACATAATCTAAAATCATAACTGTTAATGACTGCTGTTGACTGTATTTTTTTGTTGTTGTTCCAACTCCAGAATCCAGAACAGTGCTGGCACCTAATAAGTAGGAGGTCAATACATTTTTTTAATGAACAAATAATTGAATGATTACCCAGATATGTATGGATAAATATACTTGTGTGTGTATGTATACATGGCTTGGGAAATTTAAGAAAAGGGAGGGAAGACAGCTCACATATATTAAATACTAACTATGGACCCATCTCTATTTTAGTGTTTCATTTATATCATTTAACCCTCACAATAACTCACAAAAAAAGCTCACAGAGAATAAGCAACCAGAACATATAGTCACAGAGTTATTAATAATAAATGGTGGAAATGGATTTTGAACTCTGTGGATCTATTTTGCTGTTAGCATTCTACCATGCCACATCTTGAGATTCATTCTTTCTCCACTGGATATGAGTAAGACCAATCAAAAATAGTGAAATAAAATAATATAGCAAAATGCTAGAAATACTGAGCATCTCAAAGAACCTAGTGTTACACAGGACATGACAATGCTCTGGTACAAGCCTTCAGTGAAGGTACACAATGAGGATGAATGGGAAGCAGGTGGATTGGGAGGCTAGCTCTGGCCACAGGCAGGATCTGTCCTGAAAGCAAGGTCTTCATTTAATCCTTACAGTAACTCATAACCAAGGTTGAAAGGTTAAGCAACAAGAGCATAGGTCCATGTAGCTTATAAATGGTGAAAATGGATTCCCTGCATCATTTTTACTCTTTCTATTCTAAAACACGAATCTTGTGATTTACTCTTCTTCTATATCACTATTTTTCTTTCAATAGGTTTTTGGGGAACAGGTAGTGTTTGGTTACATGAATAAGTTCTTTGGTGGTGATTTCCGAGATCTTACTGTACCCATCACCTGAGCAGTGTACACTGTACCCAAGGTGTAGTCTATTATCCCTCACCCGCCTCCCACCCTTTCCCCCGAGTCCCCAAAGTCCATTGTATCATTCTTAGGCTTGTGTGTCCTCATAGCTCCCACTTCTGAATGAGAACATACAATGTTTGGTTTTCCACTCCTGAGTTACTTCACTTAGAATAATGGTCTCCAATCCCATTCAGATTGCTGTGAATGCCATTATTTCATTCCTTTTTATAGCTGAGTAGTATTCCATGGTATATATATACCACATTTGCTTTATCCATTCATTGATTGATGGGTATTTGGACTGGCTCCATTTTTTTTCCAATTGCAAATTGTGCTGCTATAAATGTGTGCGCAAATATCTTTTTTGTATAATGACTTCTTTTCCTCTGGGTAGATGCCCAGGAGTGGGATTTCTGGATCAAACGGTAGATCTTTTAGTTCTTTAAGAAATTTCCACACAGTTTTCCATAGTGGTTGTACTAGTTCACATTTTCCCCAACAGTGTAAAAGTGTTCTTTTTTCACCATATCCACGCCAACATCTATTATTTTTTGATTATGGCCATTCTTGCAGGAGTGAGGTGGTATGATATCATATCGTGGTTTTGATTTGCATTTCCCTGATAATTAGTGATGTGGAGCATTTCTTCATCTGTTTCTTGGCCATTTGTGTATCTTCTTTTGAGAATTGTCTATTCAAATGTCCTTAGCCCACTTTTTGATGGGATTGTTTTGTTCTTGCTGTATATCACATTTCTCAACCAGGGACGATGTCTGGTGGCATTTTTTTATTATCACATCAGAAGCGTGTTATTGGTATGTAATGCATAGAGGCCAGTAATCTATCAAAGCACTCACTTACATATGTGTCTGTAAAGTGCGAGACACTCCTCTAAGCACCAGGTATAGGAAGGTAAGGAAATTAGACAATGTCCTCTGTCTCAAAGGTCCCATTCAAAAGTGGGAGATAGACCTGAAGCCCATAAATAAAATTAGTTCAGATAGTAACGAATGCCAAGAGGATTACAAAACATCGTTAAATGGGAGAAAGATGAAGGTGATAAGTTTAATATTAGACTAGTACTAGATAAGATGGTCAGAGAAGCACTCTTTGAATAGGGAACTTTGCGTGGACACTTTTAATTCTAAGAAAGATTCTGGGAGTCAAACAAACAGCCACTGCATTAGTTCTATCAAGAAAGGATGTTGGGTGGTCAAGCAATTAAAAAAAGTCAATTTAGCTGGGACATGCTGAGTCAAAAGGAGGTTGTGCTTCATGCTGAATTAGAGAAGACAAAAGGGCCAGATCATTTGGGGCTTTTCAAGTCCCAGGTAAGAAGTTTACATTTTAATATAAGTCAATTAATTGTGACTGGATGGTTTTATCATGGGGAGATAAATGGGTCCCATTGTAAAGCTCCCTTTGACTTCCATATGTGAATCTGGCACGGGGCAGGGCAAGGACAGAAGTACAGGAATGGCTTAGGAGTATGCTATCGTCCTCCAGGCAAATGACGATGGTGACTTTAAGATACAGGAAAGTGGAAGTATAAAGACAGAATAGGAAAGAGTCTATTGGCAATCAAACAATCTCCCCAGTGAAGCGCTATCACAATGAAAGGAACACCCCCATGGAAAATGAAAACACAGATGACAGCTTAAATGAAAATGATCCACTTAAATTTTTTTTGGAATTATAAACAATGGGGATTGACAAAGTTTGCAATAATAAAGCCCTTGTTCAAATTCAATTTTCATAAAATTCAGCTTTACCTTGCTCTTGTGGATGTGTTCTGAAAAGATTTTTCTTAACATGAAAATCGGTGTCTGTGGGAAAACTCAAAGGCTTATTAGGGAATACTCTGTCTTTTGTCATACACTAAAAATCTGTCTTTGAGGCACTGAAAATTTCACACACGTTGAGATCCACACTTATCCCAGTATACTTTTCTATCTATACGGCCTAAAGGCCATTCGCAAACTACAAATGGACTGTCTTACCAAAGTTTATTTGCAAATCAGTTACTTGGGACCCAGAACATAAATTTCCAAAGAAACAACATTGTGTTGTAAATAATGGCTAGATTACTTAGCCAGGCAACCAAAGTTCTAACTCACACTGTATTTATATTAAAATACCAAAGCTGCAACAATTGTAAATATTGCTTCTATGGGAAAAGAGGCTGAAATTCCGATTCGTAATGCCTGGTGTCTGAGAATGAGAATGAGGAGTTTTCCCATATCCTGATGCCTGTCTTGATACCAGAAGGGGTTTGGGGGTCTCAAACCACAGGGGCTGAGGGTTCGACTCCTCACCAGTGTAAGAAAGGTGATGCAAGGATGGCGTCTCCAGTGGAGGATGAGGCACTGGGAGTCAGGGATACAAGAGGTATCTGCATTAATTCACTCAACAAGCATCTGGCTGGAAGGTGGAGATGCAACAATGAATAAGGCTTCATGTGTCTCATCCCACAGTGCAAAGCCTTTATCACAGTGGGAGGGGAGGCAAGAGGTATTGATAGAGACAGGAGACAGCCAAGGGTCCCCAGCGAAACCCCACCTTCAAGGCTAAAACAGCCTGAAGGCTGAAAAACCAGACTGCTGGTCCCGGATGAAGCCCGCCCTTTGCCGACTGTTTCTCTCTGAACAACGCCCACCTGCACACTGGGAGGATGGGGTGGAGGCTCAGGAGGTTTGCGCCATTTGCAGCTGGGAGGAGCCTGGCTTCTTCAGTTCCTGGGTGGTGCCCTGGGATTCAGTCTCTAAGGTGAGAAACCTGCTAGCAGTACTCTCTCTCACCCTGCTGAGTGTTATTTATTTTTTTTTCTTTTTGCCCAATAAATTCTGTTCCTCATCCTTCTATGTGTCTCCAAGCCTAATCTTTCCTGGTCATGTGACAAGAACCTGGTTTTAGCTGAACTGAGAGGAAAGTTCTGCAATAGTAGAGGGGAAAAGGGATGTTTGGGAAAAAGTGAGGCTCTGGTGACAAGAACAGATGTGAGCGTCCTAGTGAGAGGTTCTTGGGGACAGAAGAAAAAAGAAAGAATCATGAATTTAACTAAAACTCATTCAGTCTCTGATATAGTATAAACCTTATAGATTCCATCTGCCTAAATCAACCCTCACATTTTACAGAGGAGGAACCTGGTACTAAAAGGCAAAGGAGTCCACTGGTAATTGTGGAATTGGGTATAAAGTGCTTGATAATCAAATGCCTATTCATATATGCTAATCAATATCAATTTTTCCTTTTAATAAATTATACCCTGGAATAACAGGAAAAGCTTCAGCCATTAATAAAAGAAGGACATTAAAAGCCACTCCCTTATTTTCCAGGTGAGATAATGGAGGTGCAGGGAGGTAAAGTGATGTGACTTGCGTAAGATGAAGTCATAATGAGGGCTGCCTGGCTTGTGTGACCCAGAGGTTTCCACTGTGCTTCCAGCATGACCAGCCTCATCGCCAAAATGAGGACAAGGAAAAAGAGCTCTATCGCTGGGAGTGGATATCATATGTAGACTAAAAAGGTATATTCCTCTAAGCAAAGATTTTAAACATAATTTCCCACTTATGAAAATTGTTCATTGGTGAAAACAATCATACATGATTTAGACCCTCTTTACCTAATATAAATATGGAGTGAAAGTTTCTAAATGAATTTTCCAAAAAATTAGTATTTGCCCTTTAAGTGACAAAAATTTCGCTGTTTTTTTTTTTTTTTTTTTTTTTTGAGAAATTTCTTCTTTCAAATGTCTTAATTGAATCAATTGAAATGAGTTTTTCCCCACTGAAGTCCTGAAGCCATCATTTCACTTTGGTAATTGAGTAATTTTTATGGGATCTTTCTTATCTGAAGCTGTCTCTGTCCCGTTTTATCGGCATGCTTCCCTTCCCTCCTGCAGCTCCCTAATTCCAATCAGATGCTTCCAGTCTTCTGCAGACTGAGACAAACTGGATCATAAGGACTGACAGAAAATTATGTAAGGTAAGAGTCCAAAAGCCAAGAGTACTTCTCAAAAGTTAAATAATCATTATGATGGTAATTTTGGTGGCTCAGACGCATCTCCGGTGACACTATTCTGAATATAACTTACTTATCCCTTTTGATCTCAGTTCAGTAGCATTTTCAATTACATCCAAAATCTCAGCAGTTTTCTGAATAATTGAGATAGCAAAAATTTAAACTTCAGTGAGATTTAATTTTTAAGAATATATATAGAATTGGTTTTTCTACTTCAAGTAATACATTTCCACTTTAAATTTCATTTAAAACAACCCTAAATATTTTTCTTAATACCCTTCTTGATAGGTTAATTAGTTTAGAAAAACCAAGTTATATATTTCCACTTAAAGTACTACTTGTGGATAAAAGTTACTATGTGAAAGTCATCTAAATTAATTAATTCTGGAAACACAATATCAAATAAGAGGTACAAGAGAGACAGAGAGATATTAGGTAGCAATAGGCAAACAAGCTACAAATGAAAAATTGTAGCAGCCCCCAATGAAATCATTAGGAACTAAATGCCTATTTGTAACAGGTGGCTTCAGAGACTCCAGAAAACAAATTGGAGATGTGTGGTAATGACTATAACCCCCTAAGTGATTCAGTGATTCAATTATGCACAGCCTTTGCAGGGAAAACTTTACATTTTTGTGTCATATAAGCCAAACCTGACTTCACTGTACATTATTTTAGCCCACTGCTAAACAAGAACCACTGCTAATCTGCACATGTGAAGCCTGGGAAATAAGGTCTTCAATAAAGACTTTTTTTAACTTATCAAAAAGAAATGTGGATTACACTTTTTATAAATAATGTTTCAAAGAGATATCTTTTCAGTTGTAAAAACAGAATGAATGTGTCCAAATATTCAGTCAGCATAGTTGGTTTAGATGATCTCTAAAGGGCTCTTCCATATGAAACTACGTTACAATCACACCAGAGGGAGCACACTTAGGAAACTTAATAACAACAACTCTTCTCTTTCCTTGCAGTTAACAATTGAATATCTTTTACCAGTCTCCATTCTGCCAAAACGTTTTCTGTATACAAGCTGGCAGCACTGGAGAAGTTGTCATCTTCTTTCTTTCCAACTCTTAGCAATGGTAGCCAAAAGTCTCTTTGTTGCTCAAATAGTCCATGCCATCTGCCAGCAGTTTCTCCATCCTGCAGTACCATCTGCCAGGCTCTGCTTCAGCGTCCAGGTCACGTTGCCTGTATGCTATTTCAAATGGCTCTCTCACCAGAAGAGAGAGCGAGCAAACCAACACCTTTTGGTTTTAACCATTCTTGGTAATCCTCACAAACACTGTCCTCCAGCTGACTGGTTCTAAACAGGGCAAAAAGCTCAACAATTGGAATGAAACAATTTCCTTTGTTGTTGTTGGTTTTTTTTTTTTAGCCTAAGAAATTAGACAGCTATAGAACGTTAATATAATCAGTCATTGATATAACACATTTTTATAGCTGCGATTCCTTTTTGTTTTTATAATGTATTCTTAATTATAATAAATTATTCTTCAGATAAAAAAGCAAAAAGGGGAAAACAATCCGTATTTCTACAGTTAATCCTGATTATTTTAAAAGCAACTCCTGGCAGAAATTAATAATTCAGATGAATGTTATTAACAGTATAATGCTAACTTTATGCTGCACTGCACTATTCTTCATTCTAATCTGCTTAAAATTCTTGACTTTAAAGTAGAAAACAACAAGAGCCGCATAACAGTCCCTTAACAAGGTTAAGCCTAAAGAGTTCCATTAATATCCTCCCTAAGGCCACCAGGAAATTCCTTAAAGCGAGAGAGTTTCAGGATTTGCTGTGGATTATGCTCTAGGGCTTTTCTTTCTAGATTTGTTACTGCTAGGAATTTATCTTATGTCTCCATCACTGCCCGGCCTTCAAGGGAGGCCCTTTTTATTCCCACTCATCAAAAATCCCAGGACAACTCAACTACCATGAAATGTGGAAGTCCTTGCTATACTAGCACCAAAATTAAATTAACATTCAATTGAATGTCAGGAATCAAGTTCATTCATAAGAAATTACATTGTTCTACCCAAATGTCAGAAAATGTACATATTTTAAGATGCAACATCTGAGGTTTTCCAATCTTGACAGATGGCAATGTACGCCATAGGCATGTCTGATCTTTATACATGGGGGAGGGTGCTCTTATTATATTAACCTCCACATTTCTTTTACATCTTTTAGCTTTGTAGACCATAGATCTTGATGTTGGGGTATATGGCTATTCTCATCCATTTCTAAAAACATACCTACTTTTATACTCCTAATATGTGCAGAGTAAAGTTTCTAGTTTTTGTTTCCCAAATTTTGATTCACAACAGAATAGCACATACTTGTTACAGTCGAATACTTCCGAATACCACTAAATAAAATTTCATCATACCTATCACTATGCATATTCTGCTCACTTCAAGAAAAAGAAAAGAAAAAACTGGCTATTAAATCTTGCTCTTCAATGTCATTTTTTTGCCTTGAAGCATATATTTAATAAACATCATGCAAAAGTATTCACATCTAAGATTTTACATTCAAATTTCACTAAAATTTGAGAATAAAAAAGTTCTTAAAAACTCTTACTTTTCAAATATTTAGACAAAACCCATATGAATATTGGAAATATGAGAATGATGCATAATTTTGTGAGCGTTAAAAGCAATAAATATTCTGAAACATAATGTTTTTAAAAATTCTAACTGAAATCAAATGTGTTTTTAAATAAATTGTATATATTGAAGGTATATAACAAGATGTTATATGATATATATGTATTTTGCTATATATTTTACATATTATATGTGTATATATAATATATACACCTATGTAGAGAGTAAAATTGTTACTGTTGTGGAATAAATTAATATACCCATCATCTCACACAGTTAACCATTTCCCCTCACACGGCAAGAACAGTTATAATCTATTCATTTAGCAAAAATCCTAAATACAATACACTATTAATGTACCCTATGTTGTACATTAGATCTTTGGATCTATTCACACTAAACATCTACTACTTTGCATCCTTTGACCTACATCTCCCTATTTCCTCCCCCACCCCAACTCTGGCAACCACTGTTTTATTCTCTCTACATATTTCATTTTCCGTTTTTTTTTTATTCCATAGGTAAGTGAGTTCATGCAATATTTTCCTGTTTCTGGCTTGTTTCATTTAGCAAAATATACTCCAGGACCATCCACGTTGCGGCATACAGCAGAATCTCCTTTCTTAAAAAGGCAGAATAGTATTCTATTGTGTATATACACCACAGTTCCTTTATTGGTAGATACCTAGATTGTCTCTATCTCTTGGCTATTGTGGATAATGCTGCAATGAACATGTTTTCAATTGAGGTGATCCTCTCTGGTACTTTAACTTGAAAGATATTTTACCATTTGATGAAAACTAAGGTTAATATGATAGTATTAACGTATTTGATAAAATGAGCAATTAACTAGTTTCCTTAAGTTTAAATATGTTATTTATATATACTCAAACTTATGGAATCCATTGAATGCATTTACGATATTATGGAAACACTATTGTATCCATTTACACCATAATTTAAAGTTTGGAACTGTGAACCCAGATAAATTCCATTGAGGCACAGTTTGAAAGACAAATCCAAATTACCAAGTGTTCAGGACCAACCCTCCTTTCAAATGATCAAGGATCTGTAGAAGGATGTGTTTGTCTTGGGATGAGCTTTTGTCTTGGGATGAGCTCTTAATGGGGTTCAGAATCTCTAATTATTTCATCTTGACATTTGAGAAAACTTCAGAAGCAGGAAGGCCATTCTCACCTTCCCTTGGCTCTTCTCCCCTGAAGCAGGCTATAAAATCGAAGACGGTCACTCTCTGACTTTCTCCCCAGAAGTGTTCTTCTTATGCTTGGAGGAAAGAAACATTCTTATCTCTGAAGATATAAAGAAGAATCTGAACAAGTAGGCCTTGTTCAACCCCTGTCCCCCAGTTTAATTCCATTAGATCATACTCCCTGTGTCCAAACATATTTCTCTATAATTACCAACTTCTTAATAAAACTTAGCATAAAAATACACAGGTCTCTCTGTTTTTTTGCATCTTAATTTTCTTATGAAGTGTCCTATGTCATGTAAAACTCTTATATTAAGTAAATTTGTATGATTTTTTTCTCATTCATCTGTCTTTTCTTACAGGGGCCTCAGCCATGAACCTAGCGATGGGTGAGAAATCAAATTTTCCTTCCTCTACATTCTCTTCCACATAAGACAACTTATAAAGGCACCAGTAGCTTGAGAGACTTATACAAACAGGATTTACTCTTAAGATAAAGAGTTATTTTTAGATAAAGGCTCTCCGCTAAAATGTATGCTGCAAATTTATGAACTCCTGAAGAAAGACGTGCCTTCTTGAATCTGAATGATATTAACTGAAGAAAGTTGAAAAAAGATGCTCAAGTTTCAACAGGTGATTGATATACAGCATTCAAACAGTGATGCAAAACACATAATAATATGAATTTCAGTGACTTCAGCAATAACTGATAGTAAGTGGGAGATTCTTTTTTAAATTTAAAAGTGGAGTGGGGGGGTCAAATATGGAACAAGAAAAGACCCATAACAACCAAACCAATCTTGAGCAAAACAAACAAACAAACAAACAAACAAAAAACCTGGAGGCATTACACACTCTGATCTAAAAAAGAAAATCCTAAAGCTCTTATAATCAAAACAGCATGGTACTGGATGACATAAAACAGACATATCAACCAATGAACATGATAGAAATCCCAGAAAGAAATCTATGACACACAGGTGCCATATGGGAAATAAGTAGAGTCTCTTTAATAAATGGTGGTGGGAAAAATGCATATTCACAAGGAGAAAAATGAAATTGAACTTTTATCTCACACCATATTCGAGAATGGACTCAAAAGAATAAAGAAATCTAACATAAAACTTGAAACTATAAGTAGAAGAAAACAAGGGAAATGCCTCATGATACCAGTCTAGGAAATGATTTATTGGATAGCATTCCAAAAGCACAGGCAATGAAAGCAAAAATAAACAAATAGGATCACATCAAACTAAAAATTGTTTCCTCTGCACAACAAAGGAAACAACAGAGTGAAGACACAACCTAGATTGGGAAAAAATATTTGCAAACCATCCATCTGATGAGGGGCTAATATTCAAAATATATAGGGAACTCCAACAATTCAACAGAAAGAAAACAACTTGATTTAAAAATGGGCAAAGGATCTGAACAGGCATTTCTCAGAAGAAGAAATACAAATGACCAAAATATATATGAAAATAATGCTCCACATCTCTAATCATCAGAGAAATACAAATTAAAACCACAATGAGATATCAGCTCCTGCCTGTTAAAATGACTATTACAAAAAAGACAAGTGATAAATATTGGTGAAGATACGGAGAAAAGGCAACCTTTGGGTGCAGCATTGGTGGGAATGTAAATCAGTACAACCATTTTGGAAAATAGTATGGAGTTTCCTAAAAAATATAAAAATTACCATATGATCCAGCAATCCCACTTCTGTATATATTTCCAAAGGAAATGAAATCAACATGTCAAAGAGATATCTGCACTCCCATGTTTATTTCAGCATTATTCAAAAATAGCCAAGATACGAAAGCAATCTAACTATTCATCAATACATGAATGAATAAAGAAAATGTGGTATGTTTACACATTGAAATACCATACGGCCTTTAAAAAGAGAAAAATTCTATCCTTTGGGACAACATAGATGGAACTAGAGTACTTTGCTAAGTGAAATGAGCCAGGCACAGCAAGGCAAATACCACATGATCTCAATCACATGAGGACTCTAAAGAAGACAATCTCATAGAAGCAGAGAGTAGAAAGGTGGGTACCAGAACATGGAGCAATGGGGAGAAAGAATGGGGGGAAGGAAAATGTTGATCAAAGGTTACAAAGTTTCATTAGACTGGAGGAGTAAGTTTTAGTGATCTACTAAACTGCATGGTGACCACAGTTAGTAATAATGTATTATATGTTTTAAAATTGCATGCATATATATATATATATGTATTTTTTTTTTTTTTTTTTTTTGAGATGGAGTCTCGCTCTGTCTCCAGGCTGGAGTGCAGTGGCATGATCTCGGTTCACTGTAACCTCTGCCTCCTGGGTTCAAGAGATTCTCCTGCCTCAGTCTCTCGAGTAGCTGAGACTACAGGCACATGTTACCACGCCCAACTAATTTTTGTGATTTCAGTAGAGATGGGGTTTCACCATGTTGGCCAGGATGGTCTCAATCTCTTGACCTCATGATCCTCCCAGCTTGGCCTACCACAGTGCTGGGATTACAGGTGTGAGCCACCACACCCGGCAGATACGCATATTTTCAGGTTACATGTGATCATGTAAAATACATTTTTTAGAGCCATGCACTGTGGCATGTGCCTGTAATCCCAAATACTTGGGAGGCTGAGACAGGATAACTGCTTGAGCCTAGTAGTTCTCACTTTTTGCGACAGGTTCTCACTATATTGCCCAGACAGGGCAAATATTATAGTGAGAACCTGTCGGAAAAAGTGAGAACTACTATATTGCCCCTGTCTGGGCAATATAGTGACACCAGCCTTCCCTGCATGCTATATAAATGTCATGCCTAATCCAACCAATCTGTGAGCCCTATGTAAATCAGACACCGCCTCCTCAAACCAGACTATAAAATTCAGGGCATCCACTGCCCACTGTTCCTTTCCGCTCGCTCGGAGACCACTTTCTATATAGAAGGAGCTGTTTCTCTTTCTCTTCCTATTAAAAACCTTCGTTCCTAAACTCCTTGTGTGTGTCCATGACCTAAATTTTCTTGGCACCCAGTGATGAACCCCAGGGTGTAGATCCCAGACAACATAGCTGTTTCAAAAGTATACATACCTTTATGATGAGACTAATATTCACATTTTGGTAATATTTGTTCTTTTTGACTAAAACTATGGGCTATCCTCTGTTCAGGAGACATTTTGCCTGATGTCCCGAGGATGTCAACGATTCTGAAAGCTATTGAGTATCTTCTATGTGCTCAGCATGGTGCGTTCAGTATGGAATATTCATGAATTCAGTCTTGGGGGAAAACAATGCCCCATTACCGGAGTCCACTAGAACACTTCACTGCTTTCTGCTTCATTATCATTATCTTTGAAAAGATTCATACTTTCTGCTTCATTATCAGTACCTTTCAACAGATTATCTAGACTGCCTTGTTTTTCTTACCTCCTCTTATTCCAAACTAGATTCCTTCATCTTTCTCAGGAGAATCCTTGTCTTTATTCTAACCTATACTTTTAGCATGGAATGCTCTCATCACTTCTACCTCACCTATCCATTTCCCTTGCTGCATCAAAGAAGGAAAAATCCTGAGTTCTTACTGAACAGCACCACTTCCATATAGACCTTGAAAGAGTTGGCTCCTCACATCTTTCTTCCAGTTTACTCTTCAGTTTCTTGACTCTCCTGAGTTCCTTTCCACCTACCCCTCCAAGCTTCATCTTACATCACTTGTTCCCTCATCTGCTTTACTTCATTCTCATAATGTTTCTTTCAGTGTTTTGAACTCTCCAAGCTCTGCTCTTTCTCAGGATCTTTGCAAATGCTCCTCTGTCTACCAAAAATGTTCTAATCCTTGCTTTTCCATTGCTATTTTCATTTCTTCTTTTATGTCTCAGCATAACATTCCTCCCACAGACATGTTCGTTTGATCCCTAACTCTATTTATATAAAACTCCTCTATCCACTCTAACTCCTTTACTTTTTCTACCTAGCATTTACCACAACTTGTAATTATACACTTATTTGTGCCATTACTTATTAAAATGTGTATTATTTATTAAAATGTGTTTCACATGCTAGAATGAGGCCTATATGGGCAAGGATCATATTTATTGTGTTCACTGATGCCTCCTCAGCTTCTAGCAACATGCTAAATGCATACAAAGTGCTCAGTTAACATCAGTGGGAAAAAAAATGACTGAACATGTCCTCTGTTTTCTTTTTGTTTCTAAAGTTCGTTCATCACTCATTTAGTTATTTGTTATGGTTGTCAGCATATTCTTTAGTTTGCTGAGCTTGTGTATATAAGAAGTTTCAATACTGACTTCCATTGCCAGCTTTCTTATGTCTGACTTATTCTGTATAATGAAAGTGGAGAACTGAATGAAGACCAAATGATTATTGCAGTTTGCTGAACTCTTGGCCTCAAACAACGCAACCCAGCCTATCATTCTGTCTGAACTTTCACACAGCCAGGCTTCATCGAGCCAGCAATAAAAAACTGTTATTCAAAATTCAGCCCAAGTGGGACATCCACCAAGAAGACTTCCTTGACTCCCTAAGTTGAGTGAGATGTCCTCTATTTTAATTCCAAACTCCTCCTTTTATTTCTTTATTATGGATATTGCACATAGTACTACAATCTATAACTTACTCAATAGTTCCTATGGAACATATGTTTTTCAAATCAGAGCTAGAATATACTAATACCTGATAAAATCTGATGAATGATTAGATGCTCATAGTGATAATCATTAAAAAAATAGTTATAAGGAAAATAGAGTATTAAAAATAATGCCAAAGAACAGAAACACTTTCTAACACATTCATGCATATCTTGATAACTAAATAATCCAATGAACTTTAAGACATTAATATTTCATTATTTCCATATTACATTATGAATATAAAGAATTGAGAAATACCATATAATAACTTAGGACCTGAAAGAACTTCAAAAATGTTAACTTTTATTATCAAATTAGATTGTAATGGGCTTTCCTTTATTATATACTGTATTTTATTAGTGACAACTAAATATTCAACAGTCCCCATTCTATCTCAATTAAATAAATTTTAGCTGAGTTACTGAGCCTTTAAAACTTAAAGAAGTTAGCACTTAAAATGGAGTAATTAGAACCGCTTTTGTAATTAAGAAACAAGACACTCTGGAGCATTGCATTTCTGTAGAATTATTGCATGTCTTAAGCACATTAAGACTGACACCAAAGGCACAATGCCTCAGCCTCTTGAGAAATATACTAATCCCTAGATATCCACTGCTTAAAGCTGCTTGCTGTGTATAGATTTTTTTTCCAGTATTTAGATATCAACTCAAAATTTTTTTACTTCATGTTTATAACATTATTCCAATTTGTATTGGGAAACAGTATGACAGCTCTCTTTTTACAATATGAACATTTAAACTATTGGCCAAAAGGAAATACACAGTCATATGCTTTATTATGAAATTAACTTTATGTATTACCCTAAGTTGTAACAGTCCTTAACCAGAATCTCCCCTATATACATACATGAATCTATATATACACATAAATATATACACAGTATTTCCCACAGGGTAATAATGAAAATTAAAGAGAACTGAACTCCACTGGAATTTAAAAGCAAAATAACCACCTAAAACACTATTAAGAAAGCCTCAAAAATAGCAGTTTGCCAAAAAACAAACAAACTTGTGGCAAGAAACCTAAAAGACTAAAACAGATTTGGAATGTGTTACAGGGCAGTCATTTGTTACACACTACTGTCATTACTCTCTAACACCTTCCTTATATCACACTGTGGGAGCTGTAGTGATTTCACACTCAAACTCTTTCATCAATCAAAACCATCTATTGAAAAAAGATTGTCAGCCTGGTGCGGTGGCTCATGCCTATAATTCCAACACTTTGGGAGGCTGAGGCAGGCAGGTCACCTGAGGTCAGTAGTTCCAGACCAGCCTGGCCAATATGGTGAAACCCCGTCTCTACTAAAAATATAAAAATTAACTGGGCACGGAGGTGGGTGCCTGTAATCCCAGCTACTCGGGAGGCTGAGGCAGGAGAATCGCTTGAACCAGAGAGGTAGATGTTGCAGTGAGCCGAGATCACGCCACTGCATTCCAGCCTGGGCAATAGAGTGAAACTTAGTCTCAAAAAAAAAAAAAAAAAAAAAGAAAAAAAAAAGATTGTCAAGTGCTACATCCATGTGTTTTTGTTCTTGTTGATATCATTCTGTTGGCCAGTTGATAATGTACATTTTATTGCAATGTGTCCGTTTATTAATAATGACATAGGTCCAAGCTTTCTAATCTATTTAACCTATATAAAATGTTTAATGGCAAACTCAAATACAGTTGGATAGCCACAGCAAAACAATAAGTATCACTGAATCTTATTTTAAAGTTAATGTTAGAATAAAATCCTGTAAAATAAAGTTTGAATTCAGAGTCTAGTTTGGTGAAATGTTTACCATTCACTCTGACAACAAGTTGGTTAGTCTAACTATACTCTACTCATTCTAATATTCTTCTGCTATTCTATTAAATCAGAAGCCTTGAGGAAAGTCACTTTGGTCAGCATGAGGGTGGGGAGGGAGGAGATGATTACTGCTTACCACACCCTTCCAGGGCTTACAAATAGCAAAATCACACAGCCAGGCGGACTTGAATTATTTTCTACTTTTGTTTATCAATTTTTCTTGGTGACTAGGGGAGACAAGCAGAAAGGGAAGTGTGTGTTTCACCAAGGTTAGTAAATGGGAAATAATGGAGCTCCTCTGGTATAAACCAGGGTAATCATTACGCTTCATTTTATAATGGCTTAGAACACTGACATTCTATTTGGGAATACTTACATTATTCCAGTTTTCCTGACCTGAGAAACATTCTCCCCACTTTAAGAACAATTCTGCCAAAATGTAAGTACAATCTATAAACCAAATGCAAGCCTTCTACAAAAGACTGTACTTCCACAGTCTTTGTCTTACTTCACCAGATGGAAACAATATGATTCCTTGTACAGCACTCAGTGCAATTTGCCAGACAGTCATAATGATCAAGCTACCAATACAAAAACAGGCATATACCATGTGTGGAGCACTGTAAGACCTTATGCAAAAACATAAAAGATACATTAAGCACAGTCCCTGTCCTAGCTTACAAACTATGCAAACTCATAGGCAGTCACATGTTTCAGCATTTGGTCAGTGCCTGCTCAGCTATGGTAGAAAAAGAGTGACACCCTCCAGTAGGAGTCAGGGGCTTTGAGAACGCCACCAGCACTGCCCGCTAGCTAACACGAAGCAAATATGAATACAATGAGCTCATATCGGCAACTTCCTGCTGAGCTATGATCACCAAATGCAGCAACTGCCTTTGCCTTTTACATGTTTTCATCACTTTCACCCCATTAATCATATATATGTATATATATACACGTATATATGATTATATACGAGTATATATGTATATATGATATATATGTGTATATATGTATATATGATATATGTGTATATACATATATATGAGATATATATATAGACTGATTAAGAAAGTTCACCTAGGTTTATCTCTCAAAAGCCTATGAGACCCAATCACAATAAATAGACAATCTCAGCTGTCCCAGAAAGGTTTACTTTCTGCAAAATATCAAGGCAACCCAGTGGTTTCAATTCCTTCTTTTCTATTGGAAGAATGAATTCAAGTATGAGGTACTCATTTCCCATTTGTTTATTTAGTGGAAATAACAGAAGAAGAAAAGTAACAAAACAGGAACATCATGCCACGGAATATCATGCCACCAAATCTCACATCACATACTGTTTTCAATGAAACAAAATGGAGACAAAATATAAACTAAGCTTCAAGTAGCAAATCTGAAAGCATCTAATACTGGAATTTTGCCAAGGCAAACCATGCAAGTTGTTTGGCAGGACTGACTACCATCTGAGACCTGGATTAACATGTGCCAGCTCCAAAAGACTTGTAGACATGTATGGGCATATGCATAGATATGTGCACATATCTAATATGTTAACTCTTCAGCTTTTAGAAAAATACCAATTTATTTCATTCACTATGCACTAATTCTCAATTTCTCCATTACCAGAAACCACCATTGTTTCTGGAAATACTAAATGACAATTTACTTATCCTTCTGTAAAACAGTAAGTCACTTAGCTCCCAATTTTTAATGATTACTTAGGCCAGCTGCACAAAAAAAAATGATAACTTAAACATAAGTTCTAGTCATGAGTAAGAATACACTAACAAATTAAGAAAGAACAGCGTTTTGAAAAAATATTTTTTTCTTTTGAGGAAAAACATTTTTTTTTCTGACAAATGCTAAATAATGTGTCACTAACTGTCATTTATTAGATGCCCATGAAGGCCTAAGGTGTGAAAACGCAGTCTTTTAAAGATTCTTCAAATTAGTATTTTGGGATGATAACATTGTACTAACATTTAAATTTCATGAAAAGGTTCAGAAGTTATATTACAAAGATGTCAGCACTTCACTATTCCCTAAGTACCAAGATTCTTCTCATATTAGTTAGAATTCAGTGTCTCAAACTTACTCATGTAAAAGGTTGCAAGAAGGTTAATATTCAGCCTAGTCCTATGTTGAATCAGCAATGCTGAATGGTTTAGTTAGAAGTCTTAATTACAAACATATTTACCAAGAGTTTCTATTTTTAAATAATATGCATATAGTAATTTGTGAATTAGAAATAATCTTAATTCTCAGGAGATTCTTATGTCCTGTACGTCCTACAGAGTATTCATTTTTCTATCTTCTTGAAAAATGACAGCACTCTAATTATTCTGTCAAGATTAATAGACCCCAAATTTGACTCTTAAATCTCAGTGGATGTCTTTTTCCAATAGCCACTTCTCCTAATTTGTGACATTTTTCTTCCCTAAAATTGTGTGTTGCAAGAATTTTCATAGAGTCAATTTATAAAGCCAAACAACCTCTAAATCAAAGAAATAGAATGATATAATCATGAGAGAAATTAGAAAACAACTTAAAGAATCTTAACAAGAGCTTTACAAAGGACCTTAAAGATTGATTTTAAAAATTGTTTATAAGCTAGAAACTTTACCTTCTAATGAGACAGAAGAAACTCTAAATGAGAAAACTAAGTCAAATAAATTTTTACTTGAAAAATGTTATGAAATGAAGACTATAAATAACGTATAGATGGTAAAACTCAAAGTAAGAGATCCAGGAAGTTAGCAAGCACATATGCCAGCTTTTAGTTTAAGAATACAGACTTTATTTTTAATATATGCTTAAAATATATACAGATACATAGATAGATAATAGATAGGTAAATATATAGAGACTCTGTGTATCTATTTATCTGTCTGTCTGTCTATCTATCCAGGGTAGAGTGTGCAATGGCACAATCATAGCTCACTATAACCTCAATCTCCTGGGCTAAAGCGATCCTCCTGCCTCAGCCTCCAGAGGAGCTGGAACTACAGGCATGTACCACACACCCAGCTAATTATTTTTTATTTTTGTAGAGACAAGGTCTCACTATGTTGCCCAGGCTGACAGCTGATATTATGACAGCAATTCTGGAAGCCAGAAAACAGTGCAGTAATATTTTTCAATGCACTGATAATTCTCAAATTAAAACCCTACACTTACTAACTTCTACAAGCAGAACCGAATAAACTTAAAAGACAGATGGTAACCAGTGGTCCCTCCTTATCCACAGGGGATATGCTCCAAGACCCCCGGTGGATGCTTAAAACTGTGGATAGTACTGAATCCTATATATACTATGTTTATTCCTATACATACTCACCTATGATAAAGTTTAGCTTATACACTTCATAAACTTTAGGCAGAATAAGAGATTAATACAAATAATAAAATAGAACAATTATAACAATACACTGTAATAAAACTTATGTGAATATGGTCTCTCAAAATATCTTATTGCACTGGACTCTTCATTTTTGTGAGGATGTAAAATGATAGAATACCTATGTGATCAGATGAAGTGAGATGAATGATTGTGACTGTAACTTTTGCAGTTTCAGACCCAACAGCAAACTAGCACAAATTTCTCTTTCCTTCTTCACAATTTCACTGATAGAAGATTCCTTCTTACCACAGATCTTAGTAACCTCAGCATATGACATTTTCCTTTCCTTATTGAGAACTTGCACTTTTTCACTTAAAGAACTTGACGACGACTCTTTGGCATATCCAAATTGCCAACAACACTACACTTACGGGACATTATTCAGTAAAATAAGAGTTACTTGAAAACAAGCACTGAAGTACCACCACAGCTGAACTGATGACTTAGAAGGCTACCAGGTGGAATGGATAGTAGCCTATAGACAGTGAATATGCTGGACAAAAGGATGATTCATGCTCCAGGTGAGACGGTGTGAGATTTCATCACACTCCTCAGAATGGAATGCAATTTGAAACATATGAATTGTGTATTTCTGGAATTTTTCAGTTAATATTTTAGGGCCACAGATAACTGAAACCACAGAAAAAGAAGCTGCAGATAAAGGTGGACAACTATTTAAGTATTTGTCATTTAAGACCTTATTAATTATGCATGTTAAACTCGCTAGTTTTTTTTCATGAATCTAGGCAAGCTAACTCTAAAATTTCAATTGTTTCAATTCTGCATGTGTATGCACACTGATTTGCAATTTAAGCATATTTCTTATGGTGGCTTCCAGACAAAGCCATTTGAAAATCACTGTTCTATAGTTACAGCAATAGAGGACAGCAGCTACTCCTATAACGTAGTTGAAACATAAACGATGCTAGGCAAAAAAAAAAAAAAAGTTACAGAAAAATAGCTGTTATACATTTCCCTCAAGAAACAAACATACCTAAACAATATATAGTTTCAGGATATAGAAATATGTGGCAATAATCTATTCCTTAATCTGTGTGATGACCACTTTATTCTTGAACCTGTGTATATACAGATTATGATAAAAGTAACAAACTTCAAATATGACTATATTAAAATATGGAGTATATCTCATAAGAAGAGACAATCCCAATTTCTATGGCTCTGTAATTCCCTCCTTTCATCTACAGTCAGAGGATGAGTTTGAAAGGAATAGTGGACTGGGCATATTCCCTGTAGTTCAGGGAAGTGAACACATTACAAGCTGTCAGAATCTCCTGGTATAAGAATTAATTTTTTTCTCAACAAGGAGACAATACATTCATCCAACAAGGAGATAATGTGTCATCCATATGTAGAAGAAAATGGCTTAAGAAATACTGTCAGGTATAGGAAGCCTCCTGACTATCTCGTGTGCTCACTGGACCTTGTTTGTACTTGTACACACGTAGCTGGGGAAAGAGAGAGAGAACGACAGAGCGCAAGTGCTCTTATAACTCTTCTTTTTAAGGACACTAACCCTATCATATCAAGGCCCCAGCCTTACAAAGTTATTTTACTTTAATTAACTCCTTATACTCACACTGAGGGTTAATGCTTCGACATATGAACTTTGTGTCGGGGGAACGATCAGTTCACGGCAATGACAATCAGGGATTAATTTTAGCTATTAGAATTCTGCAATGTATATGCCTATGTATTTCTCTAGAACAGATACCTAGCATTTGAATGCTGGATCAAAAGTTACACATTGTTTTTAGTTCCAAAAGTTGTTTTATAAACTGCCCTACCAAAACGGCTTGAGCAATTTCCATCCCCACCATTGGTCATATGAAGAGCAACTGCCTTCCCACACCAGTGTGAGAAAGCAAACCCTGGATCTTACCACTCCTTATCCATTTGACCAATCTCAAGAAAGCATTTTCTTTTAATTACCAATTCCTAGAGAGTGAGCGTGAGCATTTTGTCAATGTTTGCCATTCCTTTCCTCTGTAAATCTGTTATTCAAAACCTTTGCATTTTTTTTCCTTTTCTTCATTTGTTTTACTATTTGGAATTATAGAAACTTTCCTTCATATTCAAGATATTAATCCTTTGACCATTAATTATTCTTTTCCCAATCTGCAGATATTCTTTCTCAATCTGGCTCTTGTCTTTTAACTAGGTATGGTGTTTATCACATACATATTTTCCACTTTTATATAGGCATATATGTCAATTCTTCATATAGGTAAGAAGGACAATAAAATCTTGAAAATATTTTTCAGATCACTTACGTCTATACATAGCATTTAGGAAAAAATGACTTTTAAGTAGTAAGCCATTCAAAGAAGTTTGAGATTGATGTGTAGTTGTGAAGGATATAGTTTTATATGAAATAAAATCAACTGAAATCAGAGTCTATTCACTTGTAACGGCAGGGGTCTATGTATTTACCTATGTAAAGGTAGGGGTCTCCTATGTAAGGCTCTCAGAATTGAAAGAAATCAGCCATACTCTTATATTGCACAAAAGAGCAAATCAGATTTCATGCATAGGTGCAGTCTTTAGAATTTCTGTTTTTCATAAACTGTAGAACAAACAAGGACTACCAAGATTTTTAAAAGGTATTATCACCCCTTACATATCTAACAATGTAATTTTTACTCTATGAGTAAAATCTATAAAATATTAAAATATACTTCTAGCTGGTATTTGATGATTTCTACAATACAGCTTATTTTTAAAAAAAAATTAAAAAGCATTATTAAAAATAACAAATTATACCTATAAAAAGCTAAGATTTTCCACACAAAAAAGTTGTTCAAAGCAGAAAGTTAAATCCTAAATTACCAGAATATGCAGCTTTAAAGAAATTAGTTATTTTCATCTTCCTACTTCAAGTCAGCAAGAATATCATGTATCATAATGAGTGGTGGCTACATATACTTTTTATAGCTTCTAGTTTATTCCCTTTGAGGGTAACATTAACACCTGTCAGACTGTACTCTATTACATTCTCCCAAATTGACTTCCAGTTTAACACATGCTTCTATTTTCAACTCTCATTTAGCTATAGGTAATCCTCAGCGTGCACGATACATTTTCCTCTTTTAAGATATGTACTCTGTGAGAGGTTTTATCTTGAAAATCTTGCATCTTTTTTCCCTTAACAATTTGACCTAGAAAAGTGGCCCAGTGGGGGAGGACAGTAAGAGCAACTGAGGCCAAATGGCAATATACTCACATATAAACAGATAATAGACTTCTCATATTTAAAAATACATGAAAGGGGAAAGTCAATAATGTAAAGTTATTAAAACATTTTCAAATAAAATAAAACTTACAACTTTTTCAAGATCTTATTGGAGAACTACATCTTAGAAAATGTTTATCTCACAAATAATTTAATGGGTTGATTTGAGCTAAAAAGAATAGGCCTGTAATTCAGCTGGAGCAATGCTTTATCATTTGGTCAATGCTTACTGACTCCTATCACATGCAAGTCACTATGCAGGACTTCATCTTCGATGTAAAAACATGTAACACCCAGCCCCCGCCATCCAGGTGCTCACAGGTTAGTACCAAAATGTTAGAATTTAGCATATTTAATATCATCTACCTAAAATGACATCTGTGAGAGCATTTCTTTATATTTCATAAAGCTGGGTTTCTATAAACATTCTTTTATAGCTCATTGAGATTACAAATTAAAATATTAAACTAAAAAATAAAATTTTGCATTTTTACATCTCCTAAACTAACATTGCTCATCAACTTTAAATGGCTATAAGCAATGACTCAGGATGAGTCTATTTCATGGTTTTTATCTAGTGATAATTTCCTTAGAGTGGTACTAAAATTATTTACTCTCAGACATCAATGAATGGTAACTTATGAATGACTAAGTAACTTTTGTACAGAAATAATAATTACGTAATTCCTTGGGACAAATTTGGATAAAAACAAACATAAGTGCACACATTTAAAAGGTAACCATTTCCTTTGGGAAAGGCGTATTTGTGATTAGGTAAGACAATGTCTGTCCTTTATGCATAGTTCACAAACGAGTAGTTTCTCAAAAACTAGTAGTTTCTCTCTCCTCTCTGCTAATTTGCTAAATACATCTGACAGAATTTCAGCTTTCATCAGCTTTGTGCATTGCCATTACTCATAAGCAAAATCAGTATTAAATAAATTAGTATTACCTGATAGTATGGGGCTGTCAGGTTGCAAAAAAATTTTGGAAATAGAACTTTTCCTTTGTAAAACTCCAAAGAATTTTGAGATCCTCTGAATAACATGTATGAATGAAAAAGAAGAGAAAATAAAGACACATTGAGAACAAATACAAAAACATATTTTGATCGAAAGAGTTGAAGCTTTAGATCCAAACAGACAAAGGCAGAAATTCAGATGCACCTGCTTCTCTGGCTTTAAACTCTGGGCAGGTTGATTAAGGAAACTGAGTTCTGGGCTGGGTGCGGTGGCTCACACCTGTAATCCCAGCAGTCTGCGAAGCCAAGGTGGGCAGATCACTTGAGGTCAGGAGTTCGAGACTGGCATGGCTAATATGGTGAAACCTCGTCTCTAATAAAAATACAAAAATTAGCCAGGTGTGGTGATGTGAACCTATAGTCCCAGCTACTCAGGAGGCTGAGGCAGGAGAGTCACTGGAACCCCACAGGTGGAGGCTGCAGTCAGCCAACATCACGCCACTGTACCTCAGCCAGGGCAATGGAGGAAGGGCAGGGCAGGGGAGGGGAGGGGAGAAAAGGGGAGAGAAGGGAAGAGAAGGGAAGAGAAGGGAGGAAGGAAGGAGAGAGACAGAGACAGAGAGAGAGAGGGAAAGAAAGAAGGAAAGAAAGAAACTGAGTTCTGTACAGATGATTATGCAGCATAGATACACCATGACTTACATCACAGAATTGGATGGAAGAGTGAATGTCATGACTTGGACAGTATCTAGTGATTAATAAATGGTAGTGTCCTCCTCCATCCAACTATGAAGCTGACTACTGAACCTTTGGGGAAGGCTTGTCTCATTTTTTTCTCTCTCCAAGCTTTCACTAGTTTAACAACTCTCAAAGTATGGGCCGAGGTTTAGCGGGATCGCCTTCACTTAGGAACCTGTCAGAAATACAGATCCTCGGGGCCCAGCTCAGACCTACCGAATCAGGAACTCTACCAGGAGGGCCCAGACACCTACGTTTGAATAAGCCCTCCAGGAGATTCTGATTAACCCTGGAGTTTGAGAACTACAGATCTTGTGAATCTGAAGCTGAGGAAAGTTTTGCCAAGTCTAGCAAAAATGACCTACTTTCTCCTATTCTGGTACATTTCTTAATGACTCAGCTTCCCTTCGAGAAATTTAACAGCTTTGAGGAGCTAAGGTAGCAGTCCTCAGTGACTCAGCTGTAGAGAAAGCAAAAAAGCAGCCCACAGCACAGGCCTGCTGTACAGAGCGATTTTCTTCATCAGAAGTCAGGTTTCAACAAAAATGTAAAATGTTTTAACATTACAAAATACATTGTTTCAAAATCATCTTTTCCAGACATTTGCTCAGCAATTCTAACCAGCTGTAACAGAAGCCATTCTCCTTCTCTAGGGAGTTTTTAAAGATACATTTAAATGAGAAAAACCCCCTTAATGTTTCAGGCACATTTAAAAGAAATTTAATTATTAGAGAGATTCTCCCTCTCCATTTTTTTTCTGGCACAGATCCTCTTATGTTTTATAATAATTCTTCATACCAGATGTTGTCAATATATTGCTCTTCTTTAAGGTGCTTACTTAATCCTCCTCATTTGAAAAACACAATATTATTCAATAAAGGAAATGAAAGCAGCCAAGATCACCTTAATTCTGTAGCACACAAACTCTAGACAATCATTTTTCTTCTTCCCAGTACCACTCATGCACCCATGCTGGTGTCAACACATCTAATATTTAGTACCCACCTGGGAGTTTTATATCACCTCATTTTAGATGCTGCAGAGATTAGGAAGGCTTGAAAGACTATTGCTGTGAAAAATAACTGCTATTAAGAGCACACACAAGCACACATTCACACACAGGAATATACACGAACTTAATATCCTTCCATGAAATGAAATCTAACACAAGAAAATCCAAATAAATAGAAAAAATTAGAATTTTCAAATAATTTTTAGTCAGGGAATTTTTCAGAGATTTAATTTTCTATGAGGCAGCTGAACCTTCTGGAATATTAACAACCTGAAGCATGTTATTCACGTGAACTCATCTAAATTGAGTTTGCTACTCAATTTTATATGTTCCTACAATGTTAAAAAGTTTTCTCTTATTTTTTGTTACTTTAGATTTAAGTTGTGTTGACACCAAAAAAAAAAAAAAAAAAAAAACCCACCAAAAAACTTCCGCAAAAAATTAGCTAATTATTACTGTGATACAATTTTGATAATTTATATTTTACATAATGGCCTATTAAAAAGGGACAAAGATCCTAAGTTTAACTGAGGAAACTGCCATCCTCCCTGTAGAAGAGGAAAAGAGATTATTACTTTCATCTGAAATGGGGAAAAATAAACCACAGAAAATTTACCCTCATCACAAAACAAAAGCAAGTCGGTATTCCAGTGATCTTATAAAAATCTGTACATGTTAAAGACCTGCATCTTCAGACAGAAAATCAATTAAACAGCAATATATTAAAGTGACCCTAAATCGGCACTGACAGTAACATACCACTCTAGAATGCTACCTGTTGCATTTTATAACTCAACTAGACACAAGAGTGGCATTTTTCTGCTTTACAAATAAGTAAAATTAAAGAAAAGTAAGGCACACTGTTAGAGTAATAGGAGTTGTTTGCTTTGTTCTTGTATATGCGCTCTGTGTTTTCTAATACCTGGTAGTTGTGCTTTAGCTTTGTGTCAATGTGGGCATGCACCTTCTATCTGGCTCCTTCCCAAGGATACCCTTGAGGCTCTAATTTTCCATTCTGCTACGTTTTGGAGCTTTCATGCACTAGTAACCTCTCCACCAGCATCCAACCTATCACACAAGAAGGAGGAAGGCTTACCAAGTAGAATCAGATAAGAAGAAGCAAGCAGAAAACTAAATCTTATTTAACATAAGAAAACCGATCTGCAGAACAAGCTTCTTTGTGTTGTCCTTGGCAATGTCCTGGTCATGAGCAAAAGAGACTGATCAAATATGACCACTATTTGGGAATAAGAAAGAATCAAATTATGTAGAGTAGTCTTCCTTTATCCGCAGGGGATGTGTTTCCAGACCCCTAGTGGATGCCTGACCCTGGTAATAGCACCAAACCCTGTATATACTATGTTTTTTCCTATACATACATACAATAAAGCTTAACTTATAAATTAGGCAGAGTAAGAGACTAACAACGCTAATAATGAAAAAGAATAATTACAACAATATACTGCAATAAAAGTTATGTGAACATGTTCTTTCTTTCAAAATATCTCATTGTGATGATCTCAACCTACTTTGAGATCATGGTTGACCATAGGTAACTGAAACTGCAGAAGATGAAACCCTCCATAACACTACTGTAGTTATCATTGTGGTTGGACAGGACAACCACACTTATTTGCCTCATACAATATACAATTTTGTTATCTTACTGTACTCCACATCATGCAAGTTGTTCCAATTCTATGGAGAATTGAAAGCTACTGTCTAAGGACCACAGTTAAAAAAAAAAAAAAAAAGACAAATTCAACTGTTTTATTCACTTTTTTAAAAAACCTATTTTCATATCTTCATATTAAAGTGGTGAATTTGGGAAGGGTCAAAAGAAGGTTTGGGGTCCCTTTTGACTAGGACTAAAAGAAAGCATGAAAGTGGGGGTGGAGAGATATTCCCCAGTTTCTATTAATTTTATGAAGTAAAACACAGCTTTAGAGTAGAATTTTTCATTAGGTAAAAGTTTTCCTAAAGAACTGCTAAGGTCATTAACTTATTTCTCTAGAGCTATCCCAAATAACCTGAATGTGGAAATGCTTCTAATTTTTAAAACTTGCTTCACCCTTTAATCTCTGACCCTTCCATTTTTATTCAGCTATATTTTTATATGATTTAAAGTATTTCTACTGAGTAACTTCATATGAACTGCTACATTAACCACCTTAATAACATTAAATTATATAAATTGTATAAGTTTCGATGTAGTGATGGAGAAAGGATATAAATCCCTTAACTTCACTTCCTGAATATGTGCTTCTGGGGCAGAGGAGAGAGAAATACACATAGAGGGAGGGAATGCCACTTTTAAGAAAAATATATCAATTATACTTTTAAGTGGCACTAAAATATTTATTGTTAAATGGGACAAGTCTCTTACACGTTAAAAGCATCAGAAACCCAGCCTTACAGACTGGGTAAACTTGAATAGCTTTCTATTCAAGTTTTTAAATTTCTACTACAAATCTTTTTTCAAAGTATTATCGTGAACAAAAACAGCTGTTCTTCAAAAACCAAATTCTTCATAATTTGGTTTCCAGCTCATAAGATGATCTTTCTTCCTGTTGATTATACTAAGTTTGTGTGTTTTCCTCCCTTTCTACCTAATCTTGAGAATAAGAATGCAAAATTGTCATGTGTACACACAAAATGAGGCAGAAGAGAAAAGGAGGGGTATGCAGGGAACAGTGGGATGTGAAGAAGAGAAAGATTAAACAAATCATCTCTCTCTGAAAGAGTACATACAAAGTTAAGAATTTGGAGTGCACAGCCACATCAGATTGAGGCAGGAAATACATTGAGGAAGTCACCACAAAGCTGTGGCGTGCCTTAAGGTAAATATTTCTAAAATCAAAATGGAAAATACAGAGTTAATCAGTGGGAAAAGTCTGTTTGGTTTACATATATAATACTTCAATGTTTTCCTGAAACTATCTTACCGGAAGAGAATACTTTTATTATTTCAACAACATGTCTACAAAATGACATAGAAAAAGTATACTTGATATGATGACATGTGCCTTGCTAACACAACTGACCTTGACCAGGTAAATTTATGCTGCTGTAAAAGCACAGATTTTGTTCCTCCTGATGCCACCAGCTGAATATAAGGAGTCACCATTTTTCTAATACTCCAAATTACTAAGTGTAGCTAATAGAAACCCAGAACAGGGCTGACTTTATAACATGGCAAACAACTACTTTCTTAAAATCTAAGACTAAATGGAGCCCAGCAGAGACAAATGAACTACAGATTTGGCAAATCAACATCTGGCTCACTTTGGCATAGCGTATGACTTTAACTTCATGGTTAAAATCTCTTTCCTCAAATTATGATCTACACATAGTGAACAGAGAGGATACCCTGGAACCCTCTTACACAATATTTACTCAGTGGGCCACATTAGGCCCTTTCAATGTCTTGCAATTTTGTTGTTTTTTTAATTTTTATTTCATTTTGTATTGATACACAATAGATGTACATGTTTTTGGTAACATGTAATAATTTAATACGTTCATGATTTGTAAAGATCAAATAAGTACAATTGGGATATCCATCATCTCAAATATTTGTCTTTTCTTTATGCTAGAAAGATTCTAATTATTCTCTAATAGCTATGTGAAATATACATTTCTGTAAACTGCAGTCACCCTACTGATTCTATCAAACACTAGGTCTTTTTTTTTTTTTTTTTAATACTTGAAGTTCTAGGGTACATGTGCACAAGATGCAGGTTTGTTACATATGTATACATGCGCCATGTTGGTGTGCTGCACCCATTAACTTGTCATTTACATTAGATACATCTCCTAATGCTATCCCTCCCCTCTCTCCCCACAATAGGACCCAGTGTGTGATGTTCCCCTTCCTGTGTCCAAGTGATCTCATTGTTCAATTCCCACCTATGAGTGAACATGTGGTATTTGGTTTTCTGTTCTTGCGATAGTTTGCTGAGAATGATGGTTTCCAGCTGCATCCATGTCCCTACAAAGGACATGAACTCATCCTTTTTTTATGGCTGCATAGTATTCCATGGTGTATATGTGCCACATTTTCTTAATCCAGTCTGTCACTGATGGACATTTGGGTTGATTCCAAGTCTTTGCTATTGTGAATAGTGCCGCAATAAACATATGTGTGCATGTGTCTTTATAGCAGCATGTCTTATAATCCTTTGGGTATATACCCAGTAATGAGATGGCTGGGTCAAATGGTATTTTTAATTCTAGATCCTTGAGGAATTGCCACACTGTTTTCCACAGTGGTTGAACTAGTTTACAGTCCCACCAACAGTGTAAAAGTGTTCCTGTTTCTCCACATCCTCTCCAGCACCTGTTGTTTCCTGACTTTTTAATGATTGCCATTCTAACTGGTGTGAGATGGTATCTCATTGTGGTTTTGATTTGCATTTCTCTGATGGCCAGTGATGATGAGCATTTTTTCATGTGTCTGTTGGCTGTATGAATGTCTTCTTTTGAGAAGGGTCTGTTCATATCCTTTGCCCACTTTTTGATGGGGTTGTTTTTTTTTCTTGTAAATTTGACTGAGTTCTTTGTAGGTTCTGGATATTAGCCCTTTGTCAGATGAGTAGATTGCAAAAATTTTCTCCCATTCTGTAGGTTGCTTGTTCACTCTGATGGTAGTTTCTTTTGCTGTGCAGAAGCTCTTTATTTAATTAGATCCCATTTGTCAATTTTGGCTTTTGTTGCCATTGCTTGTGGTGTTTTAGACATGAAGTCCTTGCCCATGCCTATGTCCTGAATGGTAATACCTAGGTTTTCTTCTAGGGTTTTTATGGTTTTGTTTTAACATTTAAGTCTCCAATCCATCTTGAATTAATTTTCATATAAGGAGTAAGGAAAGGATCCAGTTTCAGCTTTCTACTTATGGCTAGCCAATTTTCCCAGCACCATTTATTAAATAGGGAATCCTTTCCCCATTTCTTGTTTTTCTCAGGTTTGTCAAAGATGAGATGGCTGTAGATGTGTGGTATTATTTCTGAGGGCTCTGTTCCATTCCACTGGTCTACATCTCTGTTCTGGTACCAGTACCATGCTGTGTTGGTTACTGTAGCCTTGTAGTATAGTTTGAAGTCAGGTAGTGTGATGTCTCCAGCTTTGTTCTTTTGGCTTAGGATTGTCTTGGCAATGCGGGTTCTTTTTTGATTCCATATGAACTTTAAAGCAGTTTTTTCCAATTCTGTGAACAAAGTCATTGGTAGCTTAATGGGAACGGCATTGAATCTATAAATTACCTTGGGCAGTATGGCCATTTTCACAATATTGATCCTTCCTGTCCATGACCATGGAATGTTCTTCCATTTGTTTGTGCCCTCTTTTATTTCACTGAACAGTGTTTGTAGTTCTCCTTGAATAGGTCCTTTACATCCCTTGTAAGTTGGATTCCTAGGTATTTTATTCTCTTTGAAGCTATTGTGAATGGGAGTTCATTCACGATTTGGCTCTCTGTCTGTTACTGATGTATAAGAATGCTTGTGATTTTTGCACATTGATTTCGTATCCTGAGACTTTGCTGAAGTTGCTTATCAGCTTAAGGAGATTTTGGGCTGAGACGATGGGGTTTTCTAAATACACAATCATGTCATCTGCACACAGGGACACTCTGACTTCTTCTTTTCCTAACTGAATACCCTTTATTTCTTTCTCTCGCCTGATTGCCGTAGCCAGAACTTCCACCACTATGTTGAATAGGAGTGGTGAGAGAGGGCATCCCTGTCTTGTACCAGTGTTCAAAGGGAATGCTTCCAGTTTTTGCCCATTCAGTATGATATTGGCTGTGGGTTTGTCATAAATAGCTCTTATAATTTTGAGATACGTTCAATCAATATCGAATTTATAGAGAGTTTTTAGCATGAAGGGCTGTTGAATTTTGTCAAAGGCCTTTTCTGCATCTATTGAGATAATCATGTGGTTTTTGTCTTTGGTTCTTTATATGCTGGATTATGTTTATTGATTTGCGTATGTTGAACCAGCCTTGCATCCCAGGGATGAAGCCCACTTGATCATGGTGGTTAAGCTTTTTGATGTGCTGCTGGATTCCGTTTGCCAGTATTTTATTGAGGATTTTTGCATTGATGTTCATCAGGGATATTGGTCTAAAATTCTCTTTTTTTGTTGTATCTCTGTCAGGCTTTGGTATCAGGATGATGTTGGCCTTGTAAAATGAGTTAGGGAGGATTCCCTCTTTTTCTATTGATTGGAATAGTTTCAGAAGGAATGGTACCAACTCCTCCTTGTACCTCTGGTAGAATTCGGCTGTGAATCTGTCTGGTCCTGGACTTTTTTTGGTTGGTACGCTATTAATTATTGCCTCAATTTCAGAGCCTGCTATTGGTCTATTCAGGGATTCAACTTCTTCCTAGTTTAGTCTTGGGAGAGTGTAAGTGTCCAGAAAATTATCCATTTCTTCTAGGTTTTCTAGTTTACTTGCTAGAAAACCTAGAAGAGGTTTATAGTATTGCTAGAGGTGCTTATAGTATTCTCTGATGGTAGTTTGTATTTCTGTGGGGTCAGTGGTGATATCCCCTTTATCATTTTTTATTGCGTCTATTTGATTCTTCTCTCTTTTCTTCTTTATTAGTCTTGCTAGTGGTCTATCAATTTTGTTGATCTTTTCAAAAAACCAGCTCCTGGATCACACTGTATGTGCGTACCCATTCCTCAGAAATGGCCCTGCATGGCCTACCCTTCCATCCTTTGCTTCTTTGAAAGAAAATTTTTATTTGACTCAAAACCTGATTCAGCTGGATGCTGTGGCTCATGTCTGTAATCCCAACACTTTGGGAGGCAGAGTTGGGTGGATCACCTGAGGTCAGGAGTTTGAGACCAGCCTGGCCAACATGGCAAAACCCCATCTCTACTAAAAATACAAAATAAAAAAAAAATTAGCCAGGCATGGTGGCAGATTCCTGTAATCCCAGCTACTTGGGAGGCTGAGGCAGGAGAGTCGCTTGAACCCAGGAGGTGGAGGTTGCAGTGACTCAAGATCGTGCCACTGCACTGCAGCCTGGGTGCCAAGTAAGGCTCCATCTCAAAAAATAAAAAATAATAAAAAAAGAAACATGAGTCAACCTTGACCTTTTCTGAAAATCCTCCTCTTGCTCAGCACAAAGTCAGCTTTTAGAATCTTACTGGTTTCATACCTCTTTGTTGATCACTCTTTTAGAGCACTTATTTTACCTGTGTATTTATCTGTCTCTCCCCCATTATACACTGAGCTCCCTGATGTTATCATTGTCATCTTGGTAGCCCCAGTGCTTAGGGCACAGTGCTCCAGATAGTTCTGTTGAATGAACAAGACTGGGGGTGGGTTGTTGGGGTGAGCCTTAGAAAGAAAAGTTAGGTAGGACAAATAGTGGTCTTCAAATATGTGATGGGTTATCTCATAGAGCAAATAGTCTTATCCATGAGAGTTCCAGAAAACAACATATGGCCAAGGGCTGGAAATTACAGAGAAGCAGAAATCAGGTGAAAATGTCAAAATGATTAGAGCTGCCCAACTAGGGTATGGTCTTTCCTACAGAATAGTGAGCTCCTCATCATCAGACATCAGCAGTGTCTCTTTACAAACTTACTGAAAACCAAATTCATTAACTTACAAAGCTGGATGTATACACACAGGGAAAGCCCTCTTTAAGAAAGACCAGGCCAGGCGTGGTGTCACATGCCTGTAATCCCAGCTATTTGGGAAGCCAAGGCAGGAGAATTGCTTGAACCCGGGAGGAGGAGGTTGCAGTAAGCCAAGATTGTGCCACTGCACTTCAGCCTGGGCAACAGAGTGAGTAAGATTCCATCTCAAAAAAAAAAAAAAAAAGAAAAGAAAAGAAAAAAGAAAGAATTTTTATTTTTTTGAGAATAAAATCCAGACACTTAAAATCGCAGATCCTTTAACTCAATGAAATAAAATCCAAGTATTTAAAAATGGTAAACTAAATGCATTAATTTCTAACATGTCCCTAGATTTTTAGAAGATGAAGCCTCTTGTAAAAAGTATAATTTGAATGTACTGTCTAAAAGATAAAGAGAAAAAGCTAAGATTTTTATATAGTCTTAGTATTTATGAAAACATACTAGATAACATCATCATTATTACTAGAATGTATGTTGCAAGATAATAATTCACGTGAAAGTATGACACATCAGGGGGTCCAATCATACACCACTGGATGTTAATTAAACGCCTCATGTTATTGAAGGTGAAATATCTCACTGGGTATCAAAAGTGTGATTTTAAAAACAGGAGGGATACTGTTTCTGTAGACGCCTTGCATTTCAAAAGACATAATGTTTTTGCATTTGTATGTTTTTTTAGTTCTATATAGCATATAAAAATTCATTTTTATAACACTTTCATAATAGAATACATGATCACTGCAGAAAACCTCTAAAATAAAAACAACCATAAAGGAGAAAAGTCACCTACTATCCTACCTCTCAGAAATAAGTTTCCCTTTGTATTTTCTTCATGTCTTCTTCATACAAGCAAATACACATCCACACTTACATACATATTCACTTATCCATACCTCTATATATGTTTTTTTTTTTTGCTCTATAGTATAAATGAAAGGTATTTTATTTTATTATTATCATTTTTTTGGAGATGGAGTCTCACTCTGTCACCTAGGCTGGAGTGCAATGGCGCGATCTTGGCTCACCAATTTCCACCTCCCGGGTTTCAAGTGGTTCTATTGCCTCAGCCTCCTGAATAGCTGGGATAAAAGGCATGCACCACCACACCCAGCTAATTTTTGTATTTTTAGTAGAGATAGGGTTTTGCCATGTTGCCCAGGGTGGTCTCAAACTCCTGAGCTCTGGTAATTCACTCGCCTTGGCCTCCCGAAGTGCTAGGATTACAAGCGTGAGCCACCATGCCCAGCCAATTTAAAGGTATTTTTAGAAATCCATATAATCACTTTACCTATTTTGTATGTTTATGAACTTACGTATCTAATTATATTTCTGATTTACTTGCAGAGATGTAAAATTCTTATTTCTGAGATAAAAAAAATTATCCTGTAAAACATTATAAAATGAGTCCACACATTATATCTCCCTTGATAAATGCAATAGGATCTATATACTTAATTATCCCACATAAGCCTAAGACTACTTTTGAGTCAGTGGAAGAAAATCATACAAAGTTGCCCGTGAAGCTGAAACCTAAAACTTCATTCATGTTGAAAGCTAATTTCAGACTACTTTGAAACACGTATCCTTCACTTCATGTTCATAGTTTGATATTTTTAACAATTTTTTTAAATGGGGTGTCAATAAATGGAGTACAGATGCTCCTTGACTTACTATCTTGATAATCCACCATAAGTCAAAATGCATTTAATATACCTAACATACAGAACACACCATAGCTTAGCCTAGCCTATCCTAAACGTGCTTGGAACACTTACATAGGCCAGCAGTAGGACAAAATCATCTGACACAAACCCTATTTTATAATGCAGTCTTGAACAACTCACATGTAAGGATCGTGCCACATATTGCTAGCCTGGGAAAAGATGAAAATTCAAAATTCTAACTATGGTTTCTACTGAATACGTACTGATTTCACACCAGCATAAGTCAAAAAAAATCTCAAGTCAAACCATTTTAAGTTGGGGACCATTTGTATTTTATTTCAAAACTGAACTGGTATTCAGATCTTAGGTCAATAAACCTCCCTTTCCAACCATCAAACTGCCTTCCCAATACAAGTTTGGGGAAGGGAGTGGCAAACGGAGCAGGGGATGAAGACAGGAAAGGGTAGGTAAGAGAAGAGAGGCATAGGAAGAGGAGAGGAGAGGTAAGGAGGGGCAGGGAGGGATCAATGGAACAAGAAATGGAATGTCAGATAGAAACCATACTCATGTTTCAAGGTCCAGGTTAAATGCTATTTCTTCCCCAAAAATGCTTCAGTGATATCTCAGTAAGGAGTTACCTTCCCCACATCTATGAATTCCCAAAGTATGTGGATTTGTGATAATTTCTGCATCAAAACACATTTCTTAGCGTGCATCTCATCTACCCAGTGGAATGTGAGCTTGTCCAGATCAGGGGACTGGACGTAGCTCCCTCATCTGCACAAAGTGCATTACTTAGAGACGAATATATACATGACTCCAAAGATCTCATTTTAGCATTGCATCCAGTTCTCCAAGAGCTTTCCTGTAATTATCTTATTTGATACATGCAAGAATCCTGCAGGGTACCATTTCATAAACAAAATCACCCTCAGTGAGGTTAAGTGACTTGTACCAGGTCTAATGAACAAGGTAAGTGGTGACGCTAGGACTCAAATCCAGGTGTTCTAGCTCTAAACCTAGTGCTTTTTCAACCACATCACACTATTGCAATCAACAGGGTACTTAGAATCAGGACTAAAAACAATTACTCATCAATTCATGAAATGCAGGTGCCTTTTTCAGCCCATCGCTGACACAGTAAAAGTGATTTGATCCCTTTGGGTTTAATGAACACTCTGCTGCTGAACTGCGGGAGGACAGGGGTAGAAGACATTTCCTCTCCCTTTGCTAAGCTCTAACTCCTAGTTTCCTTTTGCCAGCTACGGTTTATTAATTCTCAAAATGTCTCTCCCATTGTGGAACTGTATTCCTCTTAATCAATTGTTTTGATCTCCTAGTGAGGATATTAATAAATATATATACATGCTACTCCAAAAATTTTATTATTTTAAAATATATTTCTGTTCATATTTTTGTAATGCCCAGAAATACATAATCCCTTTACCTAAAGATATTTTGCTCAATACCATTATAATGTAGCTCCTCTACAGGACTCTAACTTGTTTTGGCAGACACTTGCTTCAATTATTCAATCACGTAAAATTGAAGAATTACTTCTATTTCCAGTGATTATCACAATCATACTCTTATTACTTCTTCCTCCATCCAAACACCAATATATATTTATGTATTGATCCTGTATTCTGTGCTGGGCACTATGTGTACAGCAAGGAACAAAATTGACGCATTTGCTCATGAAGAGAACAGATCAGCTTAGGAAACACATAAAGCAAATACTCACAAATAAATACATACAAACAATCAGAGATACCACAAAGGAAAACAATGTTATAAATTATAGGTGCAGATAGAGCTGGTTTAGTTTGAAAGGTCAAGAAATGTCAAGGTAATTTCTAAAACAAAAATATTGCATATGAGAGTAGAAGGGTGTCATCCCAGGGGAAGAATGGGGACCAGTTGAAGTAGTTGCAACATTCCTGCCATGGGAGTTTGCTGGGCTGGAAGAAGTGAAGACAGGTTTCTGCGCTCCGAGCATGGGAGCAGGGGAAGAATGGCAGGGATGAATTTGGAGAGGTAGATGGGGCTGGGACATTCAGGGCTTGTGGGTCATGTTAAAGGCCCTGGACGTTATTTCAAGCAAATGGTAAGACACTGAAAAGGTGTATTAGTCAGTTCTCACGCTGCTAACAAAGACATACCTGAGGCTGGGTGTTTATAAAGAAAAAGAGATTGAATGGACTCCCAGTTCCACATGGTTGTGGAGGCCCCACAATTATGGCAGAAGGCAAAAGGCATGTCTTACATGGTGGTAGACAAGAGAGAACTTGTGCAGGGAAACTCTCATTTATAAAACCATCAGAGACTTATTAACTACCATGAGAACAGCACAGGAAAGACCTACCCCCATGATTCAACTACCTCCCACCAGGTCCCTTCCAGGAAACATGGAAATTGTGGGAGCTACAATTCAAGATGAGAATTGGGTTTGGGACACAGCCAAACCATATCAAAGGGTTTCAGTCAGAAGGGGCATAAGTCAAGGGATGTCTGGGTTAAATTAAACCACCACCAATATCGGTCTGGGAAGCAGAGTCTTTACAGGGAGTTCTGGCTCTGCTGTTGTAACAGTCAAGAAATATGAGGCTACTCTTTAATGTCTCTTTACCTTCTTTTCAATGGTGTGAGAAAAACACAGGGTTATCTAAAAGTTTCCCCGGCTATAACATTCAAAGATGCCAGTGAATACTGACAAGCACTTTAAATACTGAATACTTGGACTCCAAGATTTATCTATAGTGTGGTGTCCATTTTTGCAAGATGAAATTGCTGATGATGAAACCATAATAAGGCATGCAATTTGCATTCGTCATTTTTCACAGTAAATGAAATCACTGTTAGGTAACAAGCTAGAGTTTCAGGGTATTTTCGGTGTTATAAATTTTCTTCTGTATGTTTAACTGCCTGCTTAGAACAATGCTTTTTCTTTTATTATGGTAATAAGCTACCTTACATCTGTACAGGCTTTAGTTTCGAAGCATATTCATTCTTTAATGATAGGGACCAGGCATTCATTTTCTCTTTATGGTGCCCAGCATACCATGCTATGTAAGTAAGAACTGTAGTTGTTTTTGTTTTTGTTTTTTAAGACAACTAATACCTACCAGTTGGAGGTGTCACTGAATAGGAAATGCACTACTACACTGATGGGGAGGAAAACCTACACAACTTCCAGAACACAGCTATGCTTCAGCCACAGCCCTATCTGAGACCTTAAGAGGTTCCTCACTACTCAAGCCCAGTGTACCCATCACAACCAAGAATCTATTGGCTCTTGCAGATTCTGCTCACCTTGTCTCCCATGCCAATCTTCAGTTATGTCCACTGTACCTCCTTCTGCACAGGTGTTTCCAAATATGGCATGAAATGCCACACCCTTTTGCTATATTCAGCTGTTCTTTCAGTGTGGCATGTTCACTGTCTCACAGTGTGAAGTTCAGTGGCTCAAACATGAATATGCTACAGACCGAGAAGGTATACACCATGCGATGATTCAATGTTCCTTCACTTTTCTATATTTCAATGATTAATTCTTGTCCATACAGAAAAAAAATCAACTACTATAACATTAATTTTAAATAGAAAAGCAAGCATGGATGCTAAAATCTTGAGGGAGTACACTTTAAAAAATCATCCAGGTAGTCTAGAATATGATATCTATTTTATTTATTTATTTATTTATTTATTTATTTACTTACTTACTTACTTACTTACTTATTTTTTTGAGACAGAGTCTCGCTCTGTTGCCCAGGCTAGAGTGCAGTGGCGTGATCTCGGCTCACTGCAAGTTTCGCCTCCCGAGTTCACGCCATTCTCCTGCCTCAGCCTCCCGAGTAGCTGGGACTACAGGCGCCCGCCACCACATCCAGCTAATTTTGTTTTTGTATTTTTAGTTGAGACAGGGTTTCACCATGTTAGCTAGAATGGTCTCGATCTCCTGATCTCATGATCTGCCTGTCTCGGCCTCCCAAAGTGCTGGGATTACAGGCATGGATGTCTATTTTTAAAGGTAAATAAAAAACTGAACATTCTACTTGTGGCCCTCCCAGTTAGCATCTGCATATACTCAGGAGTTCATATACCCATTGTCACAAACCCTGTTCAGTAATTCATTTATATTGTGGAAAAAAAGTCTGGAAGCTTTTCTCATAAAATTCATACGTTCCTGTTGATTGCAGTAGTCCCCTTTCAAATAGGAATATCCTATTAGTGCTAAGTAGGAACTATTAATACAAAAGGAACCACTACAATGAGAAGGGTTTTGTCTAAAAGGCAGTTCATTCTTTAGATGCCAAATATATATAAAAATAAACCAAGTAAATTCAATAGATCTGGTTTGGGAGTGGAAAAATTCTGTTTCTCTCTAACTGCAATCAAACTCATTTCTTACGTATCTTTGGAAGATTACCATCTTCTGCTTTTTCTCTAGACTTGATTTTAAAGTTTCTGCTACACAGTACTTAAGTAAGAGCAGTTTTATTTCTGAAAATAAGTTATTAAAACAATGAAATGTCTTTCTTTATGGTGGCTTCTAATTAAGACATGTGGATTGAGTTTCCGCAAGTTTTTATATAAGTGTGATATTTAAAGAATGTTGTCCTCATTTTTAGACGCAGTAATAAGAAATTGTACTTCTTTTCCAATTATTTGTAATGGCCACCTAGGTCACCTCTCAAATGCTTTTGATCTCAGCAATGCAGCTAAAAGAGTAAAATCACATTTCCCTTTGAAGTTCTGCTTCCTACTCCTAATTTTTCTATTCATAGAAAAGTTCAAGCAAAAAATTTAAATAACACAGTATCTAAGAAAACAAAACTATTAGACTAAATTTTAGAAATAAAGAAGAGTTCAGACAACAGAATTTAGTTACTTTTATACCTGAAGCCTATTATTTATTCAATTAATAAAAATATAAATATAAGCATTCAATTTACTCAGTTATTTAGATAATAAAAGGAGATATCATTTTATAGTATAGTAGGTACATGCCAGCAATGATAGTTGGGCTTAAATTCTTTATTCTAAAGCATATTTGCTTACCAAATATAAACCAGAAAATGTACTTTACCCCTATATCAGAGACGTAATGTGACAGTGATCTTCCACATAAGTGTTCTCCTCCCTTGGGCTAAATTTTCTTCTTTCTAACTACCGAGTACCCATGGTCTTCTGTGCCCTAAAGATTGGAACAGAAAGTTCCTCCAAGCTGGACAGCTGCTATCATAGGAACTAGTCTCATTCCCATTTCAGAGACAGTGATAGGAGAGAACATCGAGTTCCCTAATCTTCTCTCCTTGTGAAGGAAACAAACTTGGTCTGCATGGTCTTATAACATTTCTTAGTCTGACTCTTTAAGTAACAACGGCAGGATTCAAATTGCAGTTCATTAAAATAGTTTCTTAGAAAACACATATGCCAGGCAGCCATACATTAATCTTCTTCACTATACAAACGTTATGCTAATTTTCCTCAATTCTCCTCTCCCACAATTATAAGATCATATCAAATGAATTCCTGAGGATATCTTAACATCGCTATATAGCACAAATAATTTTAGAATCTGTTCAGCATCAGCCCTATAAGCAAGGTATTACTGAAACAACTCCGACAGCAATCCAACACTAAAAGCTGATTTTTGGCAAATGGTAGACTTTCTGCTTGGGACCAAATCTAGAAAGACTTTTGGAAAGGGATCTGGTAAATCCAGTTATCCTACGTATTAGTGTGTTCTCACATTGCTATAAAGAACTACCTGAGACTGGGTAATTTATAAAGAAAAAAGGCTTAATTGACATACAGTTCCATAGGCTATGCAGCAGGCATGGCTTGGAAGGCCTCAGGAAACTTACAATCACAGCGGAAAGGCAAAGAGGAAGGAAGCACTTCTTCACATGGTGGCAGGAGAGAGAGCGCACTAAGGGGGAAGTGCTACACATTTTTAAACTACCAGATCTTGTGAGAACGCACTATCACTAGAACAGCAAGGGAGAAATCCACCCCTCTGATCCAATCACCTCCTACCAGGTCCCTCCCCCAACACTGGGGATTACAATTCAACATAAGATTTGGTGGGGACATGGAGCCAAACCATATCATCCTATGATCCTTCTCTCACTTTATTTACTAACACATTAATGGCTACCTCCTATGTTCATTGAGTTTGATGAAAAGAAAATGCCCTCTCTCCTAAGAGTTTATTGAATTAGGGAGACAAAGTACAAGATTTGAACTCTGAAGATCAAACTGGGAGCCCAGTGATACCTTTCTATTGAAGAAAGCTGATTAAAGTTGCTAGGCTTCAGTCTTCTCACCTAAAATTGGGATAATAGCACTTTACATGAAGACAAAATAAGACAATAAGAATAAACAAATTCCTAGCACAGAATAGTCATTCAGTTAATGTTGGTTAACTATGAACTTAAAGAATTTACAATAGGCGATGTCCACTTTTAGTATTCCTTACATTGCTGCTGTAACATATAGCTCACTTCTCAATACAAATACATATTCACAGTTAAGTTTCAGAACAAGATCAGTCAGGATTTTGTCTTATAGGTGGTTACCAAACTTCAATGAAACAATTACATGATACAACACATTTTACAGCACTATCCATAGACTTGGAGGGAACAGGGGACCATGGACCTTGAAGTCAGGAAAGACTTCATGCAGAAGACTGGAATGCACAGGCCCTTATATTTTACAAAAATCTCAAAGAGATATTCTGTAAGGAAACTGATCTATGGGTCTAGATTTTAAAGTTTTATATTCCATGATAAGGATTTTTAATTTGATCCTGCAGGCAATGGAGAGCCAAAAGGATATGGGGCAAAAGAGTAGCTAACTCTTTGATGAGGCTAGCATTAATTTGGTCCTACTATGCAAAAGAGATTGAATCAAGAAATAAAGATCAAAGATTAATATTCCTCAGATTAGAATTAAAGAATAAATTAAAAATCAGGACATAAAGATATTTTGGAGATAAACCAGGGGAGTGGTATTTCTAAATGGAAATATCTTCTTTGTTAGGCAGGGGCACAGAGCAGGCACTTAAGTGAAAGGAGATAGTGGTATGACACTAATCAGCAGAGACGTAAGTGAAGTTTTGAGACACAAACAATTCCCTGGACTATGGTATAAAAAAGGCTCTCAAGTCTAGCTGTGCATCAGAATTACTTATGGAGTTTTTAATATTTGACTATGCTTGGGGCCTCACCTCAGAGGTTGTGATCATAGCCAGGGTTGAGAATCACTGGAGCAGAGAAAGAACACAGGGCAAAAACTGAGCCGCAGGGAACTCCCAGAACAAGGTCAGAAAAGGAGATTGAAAGGAAGCAAATTTTACAGAAGTAGAAGGAAAGGGAAGAAAATGAAATATGGCAGAATTCAAGAGAAGAGGAGATTTCAAGAACGAATGGATAGCAAAAACAGTAGCAATTGCTGCTTAGAGGTCAACTGTGATGCATCAGAAATAAGGCGTGGCTCCCAGTAGGTGCTCTGTAGATACCTATTGAATGAACGAGTGCTGAGGAAATGGCATTCTTCCTCCGTAGTTCAGAGGCACTACAGTTTAGGGACTCTACACTGGACCAGGGGCAGATGGTGTCCCCTGGGTTGAACTGGATTGATTAGGCTAATCTTTGAGTTACAACCGCCCACCTCCCAGATTCTATTTTGAATAAGATCATAAAATTGGGCTTCTGGCAGACAAGAGAATGGAACAGCTTTCCAAGTGAAAAACTGATTCATTCATTCAGCCAGCCATCCAGTCAGATATTTATGCATCTATTCATTCAGCAGCCATTTACTCCAGGGAATGAAGATAGCACTTCAAAACTTAATCTTGAAGCCACATGATTTGCATTAATTTGCATATAATTTTAATCTATTTCAAAACTGTAGTAAAGCACATTTAACATGCATTTTTTGAAGTGCTTGGAATTCATCTTGACAGATTTTCGAGCAAAAGCATATTTTTATTGTGATCAGATTACTTTTTTCCTAATACCTACCACTGTTCTTCCACATATGTCAACTTCATTAGAATTTAGTTTTGTTATCCTAAAAGTGTTAGACTAATGGGTACTTTGAAAATTATCACATTAATATTCTTAATGCAAATTTCAACTTTAAAGTCATTCATTAACAAAAGAGAAGGCCAGATCTCTTTAAGCATGAACTATCTTTCCTAGTTCTATAACTATCACTGCCATTTATACAAAAGTTTTAAAGGAAACCAATTAAATTAATATTTTCATGTAATACATGAACAAATCCTCACCTCTGTCACTAGCTTCTTTCCCTATTATGAAAAGTTCTCCAAGTGTTGTAATTTCATGCATTTCTATCACTATACTGATTTGCAAAAACTTATAAATAAAGTAGGGTGTTGCCAATGCTGGATTGCTAACACTGGTTCAATACACAGTATTTCAATAACTGTGAATATGGATTGTTGCTTTATTCAAATTTTACACAAATAATGACAGTCACGTTTTCTAGTTTTTATTTTCTGAGCAAATATAAACACATAAGATCAACCACTAGAAAACTCAATGAGCTTCACAATGTAGAATGAGAACAAAAACCTATGAGACTATAGCTTTTTTTTTTTTGGTAGAGACAGAGTCTTGCTCTGTCACCCAGGCTAAAGTACAGTGGCATGATCATAACTCACTGCAGCCTTCAACTCCTGGACTTAAGTGATCCTCCTGCCTCAGCCTCCAGAGTAGCTAGGGCTATAGGCATGTACCACCATGAATGGCTAATATTTTTAATTTTTGTAGAGAAAGAGTCTGCTATGTTGCCCAGGTTGGTCTCCTACTCTTGGCCTCAAGCCATCCTCCCACCTCAGCCTCCCAAAGTGCTTGGATTACAGGCATGAGCCACCATGTCCAGCCGAGAATGCAACTTTCTAGTAAACAAAAGCAAAACAAAAGATGTGATATTTTGTTTTCATATATACGTGTGGAAATAAAAAGATTTTTAAAAATTCAACCTATTTCCAGGGAAAAGATACTATCTGTCAATCAGCAATTTTCTGGATAGCTATCATAGGTAACTCTTTAACATGCTGGTTAGAAAAGTAACAATAAACACCTGAATATCTTTATGTAAATTATTGTGGTAGTCCATAGATACATAAAAATAAGACTCATTTTTTGACCCTAGGAAATCACAGGGAAATGAATGGTGCCCTACTGAATAGAATTAAAATCCAACTTATCCCAATTTGACAGTTTAGAATCCCTGTCTCTACCAAGTGCTGGAGAAGAACAATGGTGGCAACTGGTCCTTCCTGAGTCAATAGCTCGCTCTGAGTATTAAGTCCCAAACACCAGTACCTCTGCTCCATTATAAGAGCACGCAACACTAGCTATGAAGGTACAACTCCTGGAAACCTCAGACGGAGACCTAATCAAGTATAAAAAGAGATAAGGGTCAGCTCCTTTTGCCCCCAAACTATATAATATTCTTCAAGGTTACAATAAGACTGTAAATGTAACTTCAGAGGCTCCTCTCCTCCCTCTTTTCCTCTCAAATTAAATTCCTCATTTGACTTATCATGCCTGGAATTTCCTCAGAAATACCAATAAAAGTGGAAGTGGAGTCACTTTGGAGACTCCCATGCAGTGGGAGTGAGTCTAAGAAGGAGGTTGAGCCTTTAGGATCATCACACAGTCAATCTCAGGCTAAGGTATATAAGATACTGTAAAAAAGGGAAGTGATTCAACAACAAAAACAACTGAAAATCTGGGTAGAGTAGGAGCCAAGACTGCATGAGAATGGGAGTAACCAATTACTCTATTCACAACAGCTGCATTCCTGCAGCCTCACCTGAATTAGGATGAGATGAAGACAGTTCTTTTCAAGAACTCGCTCCACTGAAGCTCACTGTAACTTCGGTGGATAATTAATGGGAAACCATACACAGAAGAGTGGAATTTAGAATTTCATCTAACTTGGTGCTTGACTCATGTGGTGGCCACTCTCCAATGCCAGATCCTGAGGTAAGAATAGAGTTTTCTGTTTAGTCTTCACCAAAAATACTGCTGCTTACCTGTGCAACAAAAGAGCTAGCAAATAAGTTGTGGCCTAGTCATGCTAACGACTGACAAAGCTCCTATGAAGAAAGTCAACTGTGGCAAACCTATATACCCAAGGCACAAATACATATGAATGACCTCAAATCCTGCAAGCACTGTTTCTATTTGTCTCTAGGAGACTGTCAACAGAATTGCTCCAAGCTGTTCCAAATTTGCCTCCCACTGTGTGCTTCCCAATTCTACCATCACTTTCTCCAGAGGGCCACATTTTCTCCTTTAGAGAGCCTGAACTCTCCCTGGGGACACTATAATTAGTCTGCTACTCAATGGCCCAGGTTCCTTCAGATGATGAGTAAGAAAGCTGGAGAGCAAATCAATTACTTTCATGTTTGACACACTGACTATACAAACAGATAAGAGCTAGATCGTATATGACAGTAGAACTCTGACCCATATGCTCTGCAACAATCAGCCTAGAACAGTCAGGACTTGGACAATGACTCTTTGCTTCTCTAATTTTTTGGCCCTGGTTCCAACTCAGGACCAACCAGAAAAAAAAAATTATATATATACACACACACATACATACACATACACACACACACACATATATATATGCTCCCTAAACCCATCAAATTAGATGCCTCACTTCTAGTTAGCCTGCCTCCAGCTTCACCATGCAGCAACCACCAATGAGAACATATATGCTGCCCAAAGCATGTGATGGTGGCTGATTCCCTTGCTACAGCCAGCTCTGAATAAACAGCCTCTGTTCCCCTTAGGTGGGGCAGGATCTTCGTTTATTTCCATAAGTTCAAAACCTGATTGTAGGAATGTTCACAGCCTCAGCATTAGAAGCCTTGGAAGTGGGAAACTAAATAGAAATATATTTAACATAATTTTAAAACAAGTGGGAAATCAGAACTGGAGGGTCTAGGAAGTGGCATGTCTAGATTCCACACCAGTCTTTACTTAAATACTTGGGAAAAGCTACTCTGTCCCTGGCCTCCTTTTCATCACTCATAAAATGAAGCGGGAAGAAGACTATGTGATGGAGAAGTTCTGGCAGCTCTATTTCTGAATGTACCAGTCAGGAAGCATATGATGTACTCAAATAGAGATAATTCAAGGAGGGCTTAATATAGGAACGATGCCAACAAGGTGATAAGCAGTACACCAGAGCTAGGAGCCACTGAGCTATTCCTAAAGAAGCAAGAAGATGCAAGCGTTCCCAGAACTAGCAAGCAGAGATGGAGAAAGGGCTACCTTAGTTTGAGCTTTGGTAGAAGGATACAGCCAGCCTATTTATTGGGGCCGTGCAGAGGGAACAAAGGTAAAAATAGCATACTTTCACTCTCCTCTCCTCTTCAGTGTACTTCTAGGATTCTCCATTGGCCAAATGCAATTGGAAGCCAGAGGATAACGGCTATAGACATATCAGTCCCTGTGTGTAAAGATGAGAGCAGAGAATGACAGACAGCTGGTTTGGAGGGAAAGGCAAGATATCTGACAACCTGATGCCTTGAAACCTTATACTGCTCTTGCTCACTGTGCTTTCATCTGGAGCTCAGATTATTAGAGCAGTGTTTTTCTCTTCAGAACTCCCATCCCTAACTTGCTTCCTCCTCTTTAGCTGTTTCATTTTTATTATTTCTCGCTTTTAACTCTTGCTACCCCCAGTGATTTTTTTTTTTTTTTTTTTTTTTTTTGAGATAGAGTCTCACTTTGGTGCCTAGGCTGGAGTGCAGAGGCATGATCTCGGCTCACTGCAACCTCTGCCTCCTGGGTTCAAGTGATTCTCATGCCTCAGCCTCCCAAGTAGTTGGGATTACAGGCATGTGTCACCGCACCTGAATACTTTTTGTATTATTAGTAGAGATAGGGTTTCATCATGATGGCCCAGCTGGTCTCAAACTCCTGACCTCAGGTGATCCGCCCACCTTGGCCTTCCAAAGTGTTGGGATTACAGGTTTGAGCCACTGTGCCCAGCCACCCCCAGTGTAGGTCTCTATTTTTCTGATATAAATAAGGAAATAAGTATCAGTGACAATAAGCAGAATACAGGTCCCTAGTATGTATTCACAAGCATCTCAGTAAGCAGCACCTAGGGCCTCATACTATTTCTTACCCTATATGAATTATACTTATGTATGTAGCCAGTAGCCTATAAAAACCATGAAGGCAGAATTATTACCTATCACCTCTATATTTACCATAGTACATGTAATATATAAATGACACTCATTTTTTTCAATAAAATAAGAAGTGGCAGTCCATAATAGTTCCTAAATATTTCACCATAACACACACCCTTTTTCTTTGTTCTTTTCACTAACCCCAGAAATCTTTATGGTAAAGTAAGAGCACAAGATAACCAACTGTCCTGTAACCAATCTGCAACGCCAATCATTCTGCAGCACAGGAACAGAGGTAAATACAAGACTACCTTGTACTTCCAGAGCGAAAACTGGCTGTGGGAAAGGATGAGCAACCTGAAGTGTGCCCCAAACTTTCAAACCTGATTAGTGCCATTCCTTAGGAAGAAGATGAGGATCCCAAAAGCAAGGAAGACAGCAGATGAAGCTAAAGAGAAGAGTTTACCAACGTGTAGCTAATCAATAATTTTACCTTACCAATGAGGAAAGTTAATATTTTCAAAAAATTATTTCAAATAAGCAGCTCCACTATGACATAAAGATTCTCTCAAAGGCCATCTAAGTGCCTAAATATTTTGTCTTCAATCAAAGAAGTTAGTAGGAAAAATAGGTTCCACATTTCACAGCATGGGGCATCTTTTAATGAGCTGTTTTTCCCATTTCTTTGCTCACAGTATTTACTCAGTATCATTAACAGGGAAAGATGGATGGTGTGGCATTCATTCCAAATTACCTGTGCTGCATAGGTACCTAAGAGAAATTACACAATTTAAGAAAGATGTTTATTATACAAATAGATACAAAATGAATTAAATTTATTTTACAAATAGATACAAAATGAATTAAATCTATTTTTTATTTGAACCTTAAAGTCCTTTTATGTACTGCTTGTATTTTGTTTCAACATAAACTGATAACTGCCAAAATAAAGCTAAACTCAGTTTATGAAATATTCTAAATCCTGTGTTGTCATTTCAACAATGTTCATAGCATCTTCACCAGGCCTAGACTTCACCTGAAGAAACCACTTTCTTTTCTCATCCAGAAGAAGTAATTCCTCATCCACTAAAGTTTTATCATAACATTGCAGCAATTCAGTCACATCTTCAGACTCCACTTCTTATTCTAGTTCTCTTGCTATTTCCACCACATCTGCAGTTACTTCCTCTACTGAAGTCTTGAACCTCTCAAAGTTACCCAGGAGGGTTGGAATCAACTTCTTCCAAACTCTTGTTAATGTTGGTATTTTGACTTCTTGCTGTGAATCATGAATGTTCTAAATGGCATCTAGAATGGTGAATCCTTTCCAGAAGGTTTCAATTTACTTTGCCAAGTTAAGGAACCACTATCTATGGCAGCTATAGCCTTATGAAATGTATTTCCTAAATAATAAGACTTGAAAGTCAAAATTAGTGCTGATCCATGGACTGCAGAATAGGTATTATGTTGGTGTAATAGCTTGTTTTCACGCTGCTGATAAAGACAAACTTGAGACTGGGAAGAAAAAGAGGTTTAATGGACTAACAGTTCCACATGGCTGGGGTGGCCTCACAATCATGGTGGAAGGCAAGAAGGAGCTAGTCATGTCTTACATGGATAGCAGCAGGCAAAGACAGAGAGCTTGTGCAGGGAAACTCCCGTTTTTAAAACTATCAGATCTCCTGGGACTTACTCAGTCCCTATGAAGGAGAACAACATGGGAAAGGCCTGCCTTTCCATGAGTCAGTTGTCTCCCACTGGGTACCTCCCACAACATGTGGGAATTATGGGAGCTACAAGATGAGATTTGGGACACAGAGCCAAAGCATATCAGTTACCACACATGAAAACAACCTTACTCTCCTCATGTATATCTCCATTAGAACTCCTGGATGACAAACTACATTGTCAATGAATTGTAATATTTTGAAAGGAATCTGGTTTCCGAGCAGTAGGTCTCAACAGTGAGCTGAAAATAATCAGTAAACCATGCTGTAAACAGTGTGTTAGCCTCCAGGCTTTGTTATTTTATTTACAGAACACAGATATGGTAAATTTAGTATAACTCTTAAGAGTCCTAGGATTTTAGAAATGGGAAATGACCAGTGGCTTTTTGTTTGCTTGTTTTTGAAACAGAGTCTCACTCTGTCACCCAGGTTGGAGTGCAGTGGCATGATCTCAGCTCAATGAAACCCCCGCCTCCTGAGTTGTAAGTGATTCTCCTGCCTCAGCCTCCCAAGCAGCTTGGATTATAGGCACCCGCCACCATATCCAGCTAATTTTTGTATTTTTAGTAGAGATGGGGTTTCACCCTGTTGGCCAGGCTGGTCTTGAACTCCTGACCTCAAGTGATCTGCCTGCCTCAGCCTCCTAAAGTGCTGGGATTACAGGTGTGAGCCACCATGCCCAACCAGCTTCCTCTTAAAGTCACCTGCTGCATTAATCCCTAACAAGAGAGTCAGCCTGTCCTGCGAAACCAGGGATTGACTTCTCTCTGGCTATCAGAGTCCTAGATGACATCTTCCTCCAATAGACAGCTGTTTTGTCTACAAAAAAAATATGTTGTTTAGGATGGGCATGGTGGCTCATGCCTGTAATCCCAGCACTTTGGTAGACCGAGGGGGGTGGATTACTTGAGGTCAGGAGTTCAAGACCAGACTGACCAACATTGTGGAACCCCATCTCTACTAAAAACATACAAAATTAAATGGGCATGGTGGTGCATGCATGTTATCCCAGCTACTTGGGAGGCTGAGGCAGGAGAATCACTTGAACTCAGGAGGTGGAGGTTGCAGTAAGCGAGATTGCACCATTGCACCGCAGCCTGGGCAACAAGAGTTAAACTCCATCTCAAAAAAAAAAAAAAAAAAAAAAAAAAAAGTCTATTGTTTAATGTAGCCACCTTCATCTATTATTTTAGCTACATTTTCTAGACAACTTGCTGCAGCTTCTACAACAGTACTTGCTGTTTCACCTTGAACTGTGATGTTACGGAGATGGCCTCTTTCCTTAAACTCTATGAACTAACCCTCCGCTAGCTTCCAACTTTTCTTCTGCAGCTTCCTCACCTCTTCTCAGCCTTCATTAAACTGAAGACAGTCAGGGCCTTGATCTGGATTTGACTTAAGAGAATGTTGTGACTGGTTTTATCTTCTATCTAGACTACTCAACCTTCTCCATAGCACCAATGAGGCTGTTTTGCTTGCCTTTCATTCATGTGTTCACTGTAGGAGTCATTTTAATTTCCTTCAAGAACTTTATCTATGCAAATCTTGGCTGTTTGGTGCAACAGGTTTAGCTTTTGGGCCTATCTTAGCTTTCAACATGTCTTCCTCACTAAGCTTAATCATTTTTAGCTTTTGATTTAAAGAGATGTCTGACTCTTCCTTTCACTTGAACATATAGACATCTTTGTAGAGTTATCAATTGGCCTAAGTACATTATCATTGTGTCTCAGGGAAGAGGGAGGCATAAGGAGAGAGAAGACAGGAGAATAGTTGATTGGTGGAGTAGTCAGAAGACATACATTTATTAAGTTTGCTGCCTTATAAAGGCACACTTTGTAGTGCCTAAAACAATTACAATAGTAACACCAAAGACAACTGATCACAGATCACTGTAACAAATATGATAATGAAAAAGTTTGAAATATTTCAAGAATAACCAAAATGTGACACAGAGTGACATTTGAAGCAAGCACATGCTGTTGGACAAATGGCACTGACAGACTTGCTTGAGGCAGGGTTGCCGCAAACCTTCAATTTGTAAAATACAATATCTGCAATGTGCAATAATGCAAGGCACAATAAAATGAAGTATTTCTGTATGTATATGTAAATATTTATAGACATATGTGTATGTATCTCCAACTGTTTCTATATTAAACTAAACATACATGAGTTCATGCTGATGTCTCTAACTCTAATCCACTACCACATGGATCATCTTAGTCTCCCCACATGCTTGTCTATACCTTCTCACTCCAGCTTACTTACTTTAACATGTCCCAAAACGCACTTCAGCATACTCTCCCATGAAAATAGCAACATCTGAAAAGAGTGATTGATCTTCCATTTAATAGTTCAATCCACACCTATAATACATAGGTTCTAAATTATAACAAGATATTGTCAACAGGAGATACTAATAAAAAGTTCCTTTTTCTTTATGAATACTTCCTAGTCTAAGTTAGCACAACTATATGTCTTAGCTGAGGCTGAAATGTTCAACCTCTACTGATATTTCTCTTAGGGCAAGTTATAATTGGATGTCACACCTATTAACTCAACTTCATTCTGATAATTATTTAATTTTCCTCACATTTCTTTTTACAACTGCATTTAAAATAGCATTAATATATGCAATGATAACATTTTGAGACACACAAACTCCTTAAAATTGTAATTACTGTATGACGATCCCATAGGAATTACTGAAACTACACTAACACGTTTAAGATCAATATAAAAATAGTACTTTATTCTAAATCTCTTTAAAGCTCAATGTTTTACAAACCCTGTTTTAGAAAGAAGCAAATAGTTTACGTTAATAAACACCTTGTATCTTCAAAATGAAAAATCAGTGTGAATAATTAATATCTACCTTCATTTATTCTCATAAGCTGATTAAACTACTCCTGTGAGAACTGAGGACTACAGGTGAACAATAAATGAGACTCTCAAGATCATGCACTTCTTAAATATTACTAGCTAATTCTTGCAACTCTACTTTTTGGATTCATAACTATTTGAAAACCATTGCCAAACTAGTCATTCCATAAACTATCCAAGAGTTTGCTGAACGCTAAAGCAGAGGCCTGTCTGGTGGAACTATTCTCACCAGCAGAGAGTATGTCATTAGGATACACCTGCATTGATAAAGAGGGACAGTCTGGGCATATGCCTTTATAAATAAATTTCTCCCTTAAGAAATACTCCAAGTAAACTTTCCTTCTGGCCTAGAGGAAAGAAAGGGGACCAGATATTTAATCTGCTTGCTGAAAAAAATTTGTTTTCAACCAAAAAACAAAATATACAAAAGTTTTCAAGATACCTATCAAGCAAAAAAGGATCACGATCCTTGAGACAGAAGAAACAGACAAGGTGAGCTCTGTAACTGCTTCAGCTTACTGCCTACGAAGTTTCCTGTCTGCAGATTGGGAAGAGAAAGCCATTGTGAAAAACTAGCAGACTTCCTCTATTCAAGTGATGATGCTGCGAGTTTGAAGAGCCTAAAGCAGCTGAATTTCATAGGAAGGATGACAGGGGTGCACAAAGAAATAACTCCAGAGATCTGTAGAGGGTCCCCTTCAAATGTTCAGCTGAGTCTTATTCAGCACAAATACTTGAACAGATTAAACATTATAATGTTAACATGCACACAAGACCAAGAGTAGTGCTTCTTCCCAATAGGAACACTGAAAAGCTCAAGATTCACAGACAACTGGGCAGAGTACACAGAGGGATATCGGCTCAGTAGTTGGTAGTTACAGGTAGACTGATCACTGCTCTGCTCCGACCTAACAACTTTTAAATTAAAGTCTAAAAGGATTAAACTGTTTCTAAGAAATCTCTAGCTATGTCTCTGAAATATGATTTAGGATATTTACAGGAATAAAAATAATATCTAGCGCCCAATAAGGTAATAGTCTGGCATCCAAAAAAATTACTAGATGTGCCAAGAATCTGTAAAATATGATTCATAATAAAGAGATAAAGGAATCAATCAAAACTGACCCAGAACTGACAAAAATGTCAGAATTAGTAGACAAGGACATTAAAACAATTATTACAAATAATCTGTATGTTCAAAAACTCAAATATAGCTATGTAATATATGAAAGAGCCCAACAAACTTCTAGAGATAGAAACCACAATGTCTTGGATGAAAAATGCACTAGGTGGAATGAGCAGCAGGTTAGACATTGTAGAAGAAAAAGATAAGTGAGTCTAGACATAGCAACAGAAATCATATGAAAGAAAAAGAGGGAATAAACAATTTTAAAAACTGAAAATAGAATCTGCAGCCTGTGGGGCAGCTTAAAGGAGCTGAATACACATGTAATTGGTCTCTAAAAGAGAGAGGGAAGAGAAAAATATTCTAAAAGTAATGAAAAAAATATTTAAAATTTTATTAAAACTATAAAAATCACAGATCCAGGAAGCTCAATGTACTCCAAGTATAAGACCCATAAAACTATATGAGGATACATCATAATCAATTCATTTAAAATCAGTAGTTAAAAAAAAAAATCTTAAAAGGAGTTAGGAGAAACAGACATTTTTTTGCAGAGGAACAAAGGTAAGAGTGGCAGCATATTTCTCATTAGTAATAGCACAAGTGAGAAAATACTGTAGTAATATCTGTAACGTAATAAAAGAAAAATAATTGTTAACCTGTAATTCTATATCCAACCCAAAAGTTTTTCAAAGACAAAGATGAAATAAAGACATTAGAAAACATACAGAAGTTGCAAAAATGTATTACCAGCAGACCAGCATTAAAAGGAATGTTAAAAGTTCTTCAGGCAGAAGAAAAATGAAACCAGATAGAAATATGTATCTATACAAAGAAGAAGAGCATCGGATATGGTAAGACATAGGCAAATAGTTTTAAATTACTTAAATGTATTTAAAAGATAATTCATTATTTAAATAATAGTAATGTTTGAAGTTTATAACATATGTTAAAAGTAATATGTACGACAACAATAGCACAATGATCAGAAGGACAGAAACTGAAGCATGCAATTACAAGGTACTTATACCATATGTAAAGTGCTATAATATCACTTAAAGATAGATTTTGACAAGCTACAGATGAGAGTATAAATCTTACAGCAACCACTAACATAGTAAAACCCTTATCTCAATTATTTGATTCAACAAACAAAAAATCATCATAAAAAAGTCACCTACTCAAGATAGCACACCTGAAAAACATTATCAACCAATGCAACCGAATTGGCATCTGTCAAACCATGTGTCCAACAATAGCAGCATACGTACATCTCAACAGACTGAAAGTATTCATGTCATACAAAGCGTGTTCCCTGACCAGAACAGAATTAAATTAGAAATCAATAACAAAACATCTCCAGAAAATTTTAAATGTTTGGGAAAAATACAGTTCTGAATAATTCTGGGTCAATGAAGAAATCAAAAGGAAAATTAGAAAGTACTTTATACTGAGTGAAAATTAAAACAAAGCATATCAAAGTCAGTGGGATGCTGCTAAAGCAGCACTTAGAAGGAAACTAATAGCACAGAATAAATGCCTATATTAGATAAGGGCAAAGGTCTCAAAATCAATGACCTCTTCACAAAGAGGAGGAAATTAAATGGCAAAGTTAGCAGCAAAATGGAAATGGTAAAGAACAGAGTGGAAATCAATGAACTAGAAAGCAGAAATAATACAGAAAATAAATTAAACCAAAAGCTGGTTGAGATTTTTTTTAAAAGAATAAACCTCTAGGCAGATTGATCATGAACAAAAAAGAGAAGATACAAATTCAGACAAAAATTACCAGTAACAGGAATGACAGATAATACTACAACAGAGTCTATAGATAATACAAGGATAAGGGAATACTTTGAACAACTTTATGCCAATAAATTCAACAACTTAGGTTAAATGCAAATATTTATGGAAAGATAAAAGCTACCAATGCTCATTCATCAAGTGAGCTCATTAACCTGAATAATTCCATATATATTAAAGTAATTGAATTTGTTTTTTAAAGCATTTTTATAACCCAAACACCAGGCCTAAACAATTAAGGAATAAATCATATTAATTCTACAGCAACCACTCCAGAAAAGTATCAGAGAGAATAGTTCATGACTCATTCTATGAGACCAGCATTACCCTGACAATAATATAGAAACATCATAGAAACAGAAAATTATGAGAATAGATGAAAGTCCTGAACAAAATTTTAGCAAGTCAAATCCAATAATACATAGAAAAGATAATATAATGTGACTAAGTGAAACTTACTACAATTTTACTTGTACTGAATGATTTAACATTCAAAAACTAATTGATGTAATTTACCATATTAACAAAAAAGAAAAACCATATAACCATCTCATTAAGAGCAGAAAATAGCATTTGATATCTTCAATATTCATCCTGCTCTTAAAAATAACAAGACAGAAGAGAACAACCCTCAGCATACTAGAAACAGAAGGAAACCAGAAAAAGAGATCCATGAAAAGCCTACGGCTAATATTTTACTTAATGGTGAAATATTGAATGTTTTCACCCTAAGATCAGAAACTAAACCAGGATTTCACTCTCACCACTTCTCTTCCACATTGTGCTGGACATCCTATCCAATGAAATAAGGTGACAAAAAAATGAAACTCATTTGAGATTAGAAAGGAAAAAATACAACTCTTTATTTCTAGAGGACCAGGCAATCTATATAGAAAATCCAATAGAAAAAATATTTACATACATGATATATACATTTTAATATATAGTTTACAGTTTATGTTATAGATTATAAGAGTTCTTGACTTATATATCATTTATATTTTATATATAATTGTATTTGATATATATAACTTATACATATAAAACTAATGACTGACTCAGTAAAGTTTCAGGATGCAAGGTCAATAGGAAAAAAAATCAATTGTGCCTCTTTAAGTCAGTAAGGAAAAACTGAAAATTGGAATTAGAAAGCAATATATGTACAACAAAATTTAAAATTATGAAAACCGTAAGTATGAATCAAATAAGTAACAAAGATCTATACACTAAAAACATGAGATTTCTCAGGGAAACTAAAGCATTAAATAAATGGAGAGACATGTTATACCTTCTTCATGAGTTAGAAAACTCAGCATTGTTAAGGTGCAAGTTCTCCCTAAATTGGACTATATCTTGAACATAATCCCTTCAAATTCCCAGCAGGCACTGCTGCAGAAATTGACATGCTGATTCTATGAAAATGCAAAGAACCTAGTATAGTCAAGACAATTATGAAAAAAGAAACAAAGTTAAAGGGCCAATATGACTTCATTTCAAAACTTACAATATTATAAAGAGATAGTAATCAAGATAGTCATGAGCCAAGAAGTATCCAAAAGTATATGGATGTCAGAATTTTCAAGCAAGGTGCAAATGGCAATACAGCATAGAAAGAATAGTCTCTTTTGAAAATGGTGCTCAAGCAGCTGAATATCCATGTACAAAAAAATAAACTTGAACTCATGGCTCTCTCTTTATAGAAAAATTAATTAATAGATCACCAACCTAATTTGAAAACTTAAAACGATAAAACTCCTAAAAGAAAATTTAGTAGAAAACCTTTGCAAACTGAGATTAGGTAAAAGTTTCTTAGACATGACACTAAAAGCATCATCCATGAAGAATAAATCGAACATCATGAAAATAAAAGCTACCATTATTTGCGTAACATTTTTAAGAAAATAAAAAATAATCCACAGCTTGAAGAAAGTACTATCAAATCATATATCAAATAAAGGCCTGTACCCAAAAGTGTATAAAGAACTATGAAAACTCAATAATAAAGCAATTAATCCAATAAAATAAATATCCAAAATTTTAAACAAACTCTTCACCAAAGAAAATATACAAATGGCAAAGAAGTACACAAAAAGCAGCTCAACATTATTAGTTACTGGGAAATGCAAATCATCACCCACAACTAGTAAAATGGCTAAAATTAAAAAGATTAACTATACTAAATCTTGGTGAGGAAGTATAGTAACTAGAACTCCAATATTGGTGGGAGTGTAAAAATTGTACAACCACTTTTGGAAACAATTTGTTGGTTTAAATATACACTGATCATATGATCCAGCCATTCCTCCGTAGATATTTACAAAGAGAAATACAAGTATAGGTTCATAAAAAGATGTATACACAAATACTTATGGCAGCCTTAATTGTAATAATCAAAAACCGGAGAAAGCCCAAATGTCTATCAATAGGTGAATGTGTTAGAATAAGTAGTTAGGCAAACATGAGCAGGGCAGGAAACCCCTTACCCCCAGAAATGTTAGGTGACCATCACGTGATGGCCAGGCAGTTGTTTAAGTGTCTCCCTAGAATAATAGTTGTTCGCAGCCACTGCCAGGGTAAGGCAGTCTCCCAATAGATAGAAAACACCTGAAGCTGGTGATCAGCAGCTTCCTGACAAGATTTCAGGAGCTGGGCAAGTGGGCTCTAGCACATGCCCTAGGAGGCTAAGTTTCACTGGTATATGACCTTCCTTTAGGGACATTCAACTGGTAAGGTAAAAACACTCAAATGAGCATGTGTACAACTTCAGTCAACACAGTGAGCATGCGACCCCTCCCAAGTGCTGGCAGGCCACTGAGCATGTGGAAAGCCCGCCCCAAGGCAAGAATCAGGGGAGAAGAAATGGAGACCCCAGAATTATGCCAATGTATAAAAACTCCAAGACAAAGAATAAATGGTGCACTTGAATCACTTAAGTTGCCCACTTGGCCATCTTCCAAATGTACTTTATTTCCTTTCATTCCTGCTCTAAAACTTTTTGATAAACTTTCACTCCTGTTCTAAAACCTGCCTCACTCTGTCACTCTGCCTTATGCCCCTGTGATGAATTCTTTCCTCTGAGGAGGCAAGAATCAAGTTGCTGCAGACCCATATGGGTTCACTGTTGCTAACATACGGACAATCAAACCGCGGTATATCCATACAACAAATACGAATTAGAAACACAAAAAAAAACTTTATGCTCACTGCAATATCATTAAATCTCAAAATAATTTTAGTGAGTGAAGCCAGATATAAAAAAAATATGCTATGTGTATGTAAAAATGTAGGATGTGCAAACAAATATATAGTGATAGTTTAGAATGGGATGGAAGGGTGCATGGTAGAAAAATTATTAAAAACCTCACAGAAACATTTGGAAAAATTGACATGATCATTACTTTAATTCTGGTGATAGTTTTATGGGTATATACATATGTTTAAAAAAGTACTTAAATAAAACAAACTTTGCCAGGCCAAATGTTTCTAAAAGAGCCAATAAAGACCGTGATCAAAATAGTACGAAGGAGAAAAGGTTTATGCAAACATTAGCTTTTTTTAAAATGTAGATGATGGCAGTCTGAGGCTGGAGAAAAATTTCCCCAACCTGCTAAAGCTTTAGGGACTGACAGTAAGAGAAAGGGTATATAGGAGTTAACAACTGCATATTTGAAATTGGTGGATAAAGAGAGCTACTTTAGCTGCTAAGGTCTTATGCAGACGATTATATTCCAGAGTCCAGAATCTGATGTTGTCCCACACCCCATTCTTCCATTTCAGTAGTCACTCTAATGCTTCCTCATCAGGAATCTAAAAAGCGGCTAAGAATCTATCTCACCCAGCATCAAATTCCACAGCCCTAATGGATCCAGATGTACTCAGAAATCTACAAGTCATGTCAACTTCTATGTCTTTCACTTGCCCCAAACTCTGTGCCAGGCACCATGGGAGATGAAATAAACATTTCAAACATCATGTAGTATACACAAATCAGTAGAGTTTGATAAAGTAGATAAATAAGAAATAAAATAGGCAGTTTATACTAAGTACTTCAAGACCTTCTATTACATCAACAGACACAAAAGTTCCAATTTAACTCCAAGAAACTTTGAGAGACACAAGTAGAACTCCATGAAAAAATCAATAAGACAGGCCACTAGTTAGATTAATAAAGAAGAAAATAGAGAGGATACAAATAAACACCATCAGAAACAACAAAGGGTATATTACCACTGACCCCACAAAAATAAAAACAGACATCAGAGACCACTAGAAACAACTCCATGCACATGAACTAGAAAACATAGAGGAGATGGATAAATTCCTGGACACACACACTCTTCCAAGACTGAACCAAGAAGAAATTGATTTCCTGAACAGATCAATAATGAGCTCTGAAATTGAACCAGTAATAAATATCCTACCAACAAAAAAAAGCCCAGGACCAGATGGATTCACAGCAAATTCTACCAGATGGACAAAGTGCTGGTACCATTCCTACCGAAACTATTCCAAAAAAAATGGAAGAGGAGGGACTCCTCCCCATCAAATTGATGAGGCCAGCAATGTCCTGATATCAAAACCTGGTAGAGACACACAACAACAAAAACTTCAGGCCAATATCCTTGATAAGCATTGATGTAAAAATCCTCAGCAAAATGCTGGCAAACTGAATGCAGCAACACATCAAAAAGCTAATCCACCAAGATCAAGCAGGCCTTATCTCTGATATGCAAGGTTGGTTCAACATACACAAATCAGTAAATGCAATTAATCAGAACTAAAGACAAAAACTACCTGATTATCGCAATAGATGCAGAAAGGCTTTTGATAAAATTCAACATCCTTTCATGTTAAAAAACTATCAATAAACTAGGTATTGTAGGGACATACCTCAAAATGATAAGAGCCATGTATGACAAACCCACAGCCAACATCATACTGAATGGGGAAAAGCTGGAAACATTCCCCTTGAAAAGAGGCACAAGACGGCCAGGCGCAGTGGCTCACGCCTGTAATCCCAGGACTTTGGGAGGCCGAGACGGACGAATCACAAGGTCAGGAGATTGAGACCATCCTGGCTAACACAGTGAAACTCCGTCTCTACTAAAAATACAAAAAATTGGCTGGACATGGTGGCGGGTGCCTGTAGTCCCAGCAACTCAGGAGGCTGAGGCAGAAGGGCATGAACCCAGGAGGTGGAGCTTGCAGTAAGCTGAGACTGCACCACTGCACTCCAGCCTCAGCGACAGAGCGAGACTCCGTCTCAAAAAAGAAAAGAAAAGAGGCACAAGACAAGAATGCCCTATCTCGTCATGCCTATTCAACATAGTATGGAAAGTTCTAGCCAGAGCTATCAGGCAAGAGAAAGAAATAAAGCATCCTAAATAGAAAGAGAGGAAGTCAAACTATCTCTGTTTGCAGAAGACATGATTCTGTATCTAGGTAACTCCACAGTCTCAGCCCAAACGTTCCTTCAGCTGATAAACAAATTCACCAAAAATTCAAGATTAAAAAAAAAAATCGACGTTAAAAAATCACTAGCATTCCTATACATTCACAACTGCCAAGCCGAGAGCCAAATCAGTAAAGCAATCCCATTTGCAACTGCCACCAAAAGAATAAAATACCGAGAAATACAGCTAACCAGGGAGGTGAAAGATCTCTACAATGAGACTTATGAAACACTGCTCAAAGACATCAGAGATGACACAAATGGAAAAATATTCCATGCTCATGGATAAGCAGAATCAGTATCATTAAAATGGCCATAGTGCCCAAAGAAACTTAACAGATTCAATGCTATTCCTATCAAACTACCAATGACATTCTTCACAGAACTAGAAAACAATTTTAAAACTCAAATGGAACTAAAAAAGGGACCAAATAGCCAAGGCAATCCTAAGCAAAAAGAACAAAGGTGGAGGTATCACATTACCTGACTTCAAACTATACTATGGGGCTACAGTAACCAAAACAGCATGGCACTTGTACAAATACAGGCACATAGACCAATGGAACAGAATAGAGACCCCAGAAATAAGGCCACACATCTATGACCATCTGATCTTTGACAATGTTCAATAAATGGTGCCGAGATAACTGGCTAACTATATGCAGAAGATTCAAATTGGACCCTTTCCTTGTACCATATACAAAAATCAACTCAAGATGGATTAAAGACTTAAAAGTAAAACCAAAAACTATAAAAACCCTGGAAGACAACTTAGGTAGTATCATTCTGGACATAGGAACTGGCAAAGTTTTCACAACAAAGATGTCAAAAGTAATTGTAACAAAAGCAAAAATTGACACATAGGATGTAATTAAATTTAAGGGCTTCTAATAGCAAAAGAAATTTTCAACAGAGTAAACAAACAACCTGTAGAATGGGAGAAAATTTTTTCAAACTATGCACCTGACAAAGGTCTAATATCCAGCATCTATGAGGAACTTAAATTTACAAGAAAAAAACAGACAGACAAACTCATTAAAAGTTGGCAAAGGAAATATGCACTGTTCAAAAGAAAACATACATGATGCCAACACACATATGAAAAGAATCTCATCATCACTCATTATTAGAGAAATGCAAATCAAAACCACAATGGGATACCATCTCACACCGGTCAGAATGGCTATAAAAAGTCAAAAAATAATAGGTGCTGGTGAGGTTGCGGAGAAAAGGGAAAGCAGTGTGGCAATTCCTCAAAAAGCTAAAAACAGAACTGCCATTGAACCCAGCAATCCCATTACTGGGTATATACTCAAAGGAATATAAATCATTCTACCATGAAGACACATTTACGTATATGTTCGTTGCAACACTATTCACAATAGCAAAGAAATGGAATCAACCTAAATGCCCATCAATCACAGACTGGATACAGAAAATGTGGTACATGTACACTATGGAATACTATTCAGCCATAAAAATAAAGAACAAGATCATGTCCTTTGTGGGAACAAGAATGGAGCTAGAGGCCATTATCCGTAGCAAACTTAAGCAGGAACAGAAAACCAAATACTGCATGTTCTCGCTTATAATTGGGAGCTAAATGATGAGATCACATGGACACAAAGAGGAGACACTGGGGCCTACTTGCAGAGGTGGGTGGGAGGAGGGAGAGGATCAGAAAAAATAGCTATTGGGTACTAGGTTTAGTACACAGGTGATAAAATAATCTGTACAACAAACCCCCTTGATACAACTTCACCTACATAACAAACCTGCATGCGTACTCCTGAATCTAAAAAGAAAAGTAAAAAAAAAAATGAAAAGCACAAATAGATATACACAAAGGACACACAACTCTGAAAAATGAGTATACAAAAGAGTGATTCCACTCGTAGGTACTACAATGAAGATGAAACTTAATACAAATAAAACTAGTAAAAAAAAGAGAAAAATAGAAATGTAACACAAGAATTTTTATGAATTAAAACGTAATACATTTCTTGTAGAAATACTGAATATAATCTCTATCTTTATTTTTTAAATTTTTATGAATATATAGTAGGTATACATATTTATAGGGTACATGAGCTATTCTGACACAGGCATATAATGTGTAATAATCACATCAGAGTAAATGGGGTATGCATCACCTGAAACATTTATCCTTTCTTTATGTTACAGACATGCCAATTACAGTCTTTTATTTTTAAATGTAAAATATAGTTGACTGTAGTTATCCTTTTGTGATGTCAAATACTAGATCTTATTCATTCTATCCCCACTACCCCCAACTCCCATAACCCTTCCCAGCCACTGGTAACCATCATTGTACTCTCCATCTCCATGAATGAAATTGTTTTAATTTTTAGCTCTCACGAATGAGAGAGAACATGTGAAGTTTGTCTTTGTATGCCTGGTTTATTTCACTTAACACAATGTCCTCCAGTTCTATCCATGCTGCAAATGACAGGTTCTCATTCTTGTTTATGGCTGAATAGTAATGCACTGTGTATATGTACCACATTTTCTTTATCCATTCATCTGTTGATCAACCCTTGGGTTGCTTCCGAATCTTGGCTATTGATAATACTGCTGCAATAAACATGGGAGTGCAGACATTGCTTCAATATACTGATTTCATTTCCTTTGGATAAATACCCAGTAGTGAGATTGCTACATCACACGGTAATTCTATTTTTGTTTCTTTGGAGGAACCTCCTAGTGTTCTCCATACCGGTTGTATTAATTTACATTCCGATCAACAGTGTATGAATGTTCCCCTTTCTCCACATCCTCACCAGCATTTGTTATTGCCTGTATTTTGAAGAAATGCCATTTTTACTGAGATGAAATATCTCATTGTAATGTCGACTTGCATTTCACCAATGATCAATAACTGATATGTCCCCATGCAAATCTCACCTTGAATTGTAGCTCCCATAATCCCCACATGTCATGGGAGGGAACTGATGGAGGTAATTGAATCATGGGGGTAGGTTTTTCCCATGATTTCTCATGAGAGTAAGTCTCACAAGATCTGACGGTTTTATAAAGGGCAGTTCCCCTGCACACACACTCTTGCCTGCCACCACGTAAGACATGCCTTTGCTCCTCCTTCAACTTCTGCCATAATTGTGAAGCCTACCCAGACATATAGAACTGTGAATCCATTAAACCTCTTTTTCTTTATAAATTACCCAGTCTTGGGTATTTCTTCATAGCAGTATGAAAACAGACTAATGCAATGATGTTGAGCACATTTTTACATATCTGTTTTTTACATATTACATATCTATTTACCATTTGTCTTTTTAGCAAAAGATGTATTCAAATCTTTTGCCCATTTAAAAAACCAAATTATTAGATTTTATTCCCATAAAATTGGTTGAGCTTCTTATATATTCTGGTTCTTAATCCTGTCTGACAAATAGTTTGCAAATATTGTCTACCATTTTGTGGGTTCTCTCTTCACTTTGCTGAGTATTTCAGCGTTGTGCAGTTTTTTAACTTGATGTAATTCCATTTGTCTATTTTTGCTTTGGTTGCCTGTGCTTGTATCACTCAAGAAATCTTTGCCCAGATCAATGTTCTGAAGAGTTTCCCCAATGTTTCCTTTTAGTATCAAATAGTTTCATAGTTTGAGATCTTAGATTTAAGTCTTTAATCCATTTTGACTTGATTTTCATATATGGCAAGAGACAGGGATCTAGTTTCATTCTTCTACATATAAATGTCCAGTTTTCTCAGCACTGTTTACTGAAGAGACTATATTTTCCCCAATTTATGTTCTTGGTAGCTTCAAAAGTGAGTTCTCTGTAGATTTGTGGACTTCTTTTTAGGTTCCCTATTCTATTCCATTGGTCTATGTGTCTGTTTTTATGCCAGTACCATGCTGTTTTGGTTACCATAGCTCTGTAGAATAATTTGAAGTCAGATAGTATGATTCATCCAGTTTTGTTCTTTTTGTTCCAGATGTTTTTGACTATTCTGGATTATCTGTGGTTCCACATGAATTTTAGGATTTTTTTTTCCTATTTTTTTTGAAGAATGTCATGAGCACTTTGACAGCGGTTGTATCACATCTGCATTTTGCTTTGGGTAGGATGTACATTTTAGCAATACTGATTCTTCCAATCTATGAACATGGAGTAGCTTTCATTTTTGTGTCCTCTTCAATTTCTCACGTCAATGTTTCATAATATGATACTAGCTGTGGGTCTGCCATATGTGGCTTTTATTGTGTTGAGGTATGTTCCTTCTATACTCAGTTATTTTTAGGGTTTTTATCATGAAGGGATGTTGAAGTTTATTAAACGCTTTTCAGCATCAATTGAAATGACCACATGGTTTGTCCTTCATTCTGCTAGTATAATGTGTCACTTTGATTGATTTGTATGTGGTGAACCATCCTTGGTATAAATTCCACTCGGTCATAATGAATGATCTTTTAATGTGTTGTTCAATTCAGTTTTCTGGGATTTTTGAGGATTTTGCCATCAATGTTCATCAGGGATATTGGCCTGTAGCTTTCTTTTTTGGTTTATATTTGTCAGCTTTTGCTATCAGGGCAATACTGGCCTCAAAGAATGAGTTTGGAAGTATTCCCTCATCCTTTATTTTTTAGAATAGTTTGGGTAGGATTGGTATTCTTCCTTAAATGTTTGGTGAAATTCAGTACAGAAGCCACCAGGTCCCAGGATTTTCTTTGCTAAGAGATTTTTTTTTTTTTTTTTTTTTTTTTTAGGGCTTCAATTTCATTAGTTTTTATTCATCTGTTCAAGTTCTGGATTTCTTCATGATTCAATCTTTGTAGGTTCTATGTGTCTAGGAATTTATTCATTTCTTCTAGTTTTCCAATTTATTGGTATAGAGTTGCCTCATAGTAGTTGCTAATGGTCCTTTGAATTTCTGCAGTATCAGTTGTAATGTCACTTTTTTCATCTCTGATTTGATGTGTTTAGGTCTTCTTTTTCTCTTAGGCAAAAGGTTTGTCAATTTTATCTTTTAAAAAAACCAACTTTTTGTTACCTTGGTCTTTTGTAATTTTTTTGTTTCCATTATATTTACTTTGGCTCCCATCTTTATTATTTCATCTAATTTATGCTTTCATTTTTGCTTTTCTAGTTTTTTACATGCATTATTAAGTTGTTTATTTGAAGTTTTTCTAATTTTCAATGTAGACATTATGGCTATAGACTTTTCTCTTAATACTGCTTTCTCTGTGTCCCGTAAGTTTTGATATGTTCTGTTTCCATTTTCTTTTGTTTCAAGGAATTTTTAAATTTCCTTCTTATTTCTTCATTGGTTTAGTGGCCATTTAGGAGCATATTGTTTAATTTCCATGTGTTTGTATAGTTTCTACAGTTTCTCTTATTATTGATTTCTAGTTTTATTCCATTGTTGTCAGAGAAGATGCTTATTTCATTGTTTTTGAAAGTTTTAAGATGTGTTTTGTGACCTAACATATGGTCTAATCCTTGAGAATGATCCATATGCTGAGGAAAAGAAAGCGTATTCTACAGCCATTGGACAAAATGTTCTGTAAATATCTATTAGGTACATTTGTTCTATAGTGCAGATTAAGCCCAGTGTTCCTTTGTTGATACTCTGGATGATCTACCCAATGCTGAAAGCAGAGTGAAGTCTCCAGCTATTAACATACTGAGGTCTCTCTTTCGCTGCAGTAATATTTTCTTTATATACCTGGGTGTTCCACTGTTGGATGCATGTATATTTACAACTGTGATATCCTCTAGCTGAATTGATTCCTTTATCATTATATAATGACTTTGTGTCTTTTTATAGTTTTTATCTTGAAATCTAGTTTGTCTTATAAAAATATAGCTATTCCTGTTCTTTTTCACTTTCAATTTGCATGGAATATCTCTTTCTATCCTCTATTTTCAGTCTATGCGTATCTTTATAGGTAAACTGTGTTTCTTGTAGGCAAGAGTTGATGTTTTTTTTGAGACAGGGTCTCACTCTGTCATCCAGGCTGGAGTATAATGGTGTGATTTTGGCTCACTGCAACCTCCACCTCATGGGCTTAAGCCATCGTCCCAACCTCAGTGTCCTGAGTAGCTGGTACTACAGGCACAGGCCACCACACCTGGCTAATTTATTGTGTGTGTGTGTGTGTGTGTGTGTGTGTGTTTGGGTAGACATTTTGCCACGTTGCCCAGACTAGTCTCAAACTCCTGGCTCAAGTGATCTGCCCACCTCCTGAAGTACAGGGATTACAGGCATTAGCTATTTCGCTGGCCATAACTCTTGCTTGTCTATCCACCTAGCAAACATGTCTTTTGATTGCAGAGTTTAGTCTGTTTATATTCAATGCTATTATCAGTAAGTAAGGACTTACATCCTGCCATTTTGTTATTTGTTTTCTGGTGGTTTTGTGGTCTCCTCCTTCCTTCTTTCCTTCCTGTCTTCGTTTTAGTGAAAGTGATTTTCTCTGGAGGTGTGTTTTAATTTCATGCCTCTTTTTGTGTATCTGTTGTAGGTTTTTTGATTTGAGGTTACCATGAGGCTTGAAAATAATATCTTACAGCCCATTATTTTAAACTGATGACAACACTGTTTGCATAAACAGACTAACAAGCAAAGAAGAAACTAATAAAAACTGTAGGCTTTAACTTCATGTCCCCTGCTTTTTAACTCCGTATACTCTGCTTTTTAACTCTTGGTCGTTTCTATATATATCTTATGTACTGCCTATTTCTTGAAAAGTTGTTGTAGTTATTTTAATAGGTTCATCTTTTAGACTTTCTACTCAAGACATGAGTTCATGCATCATAATTACAGTGTCATAATACTTTGTGTTTGTCTTTATACTTATGATTACCAGTGAGGTTTGTAACTTCAGATGATTTCTTATTGCTTATTAATGTCCTTTAATTTCATATTGAAAAGCTCTCTTCAGCACTTCTTATGGAACCGGTCTGGTGTTGGTGAAACCCCTTGGATTTTATTTCTGCTTTATGTTTGAAGGATACTTTTGCTGGATATACTATCTAGGTGTGTGTGTATATATATATATATATATTTTCCTGCAGCACTTTAAATACATCATGCCCCTTTCTCCTGGCCTGTCAAGTTTCCACTGAAAAGTCTGATGCCAGATGTATTGGAGCACCATTGAATTTTGTTTCATTTCTTTCACTACCTTCAGAACCTTTCTCTATTCTTTATTATTATTATACTTCAGTTTCTGGGATACATGTGCAGAACATACAGGTTTGTTACATAGGTAAACACATGCCATGGTGGTTTGCTGTACCCATCAATCCATCATCTGCATTAGGTATTTCTCCTAATGCTATCCCTCCCCTATGCTCCCACCCCACCAACAGGCCCTGGTGTGTGATATTCCCCTCATTGTGTCCATGTGTTCTCATTGTTCAGCTCCCACTTATGAGTGAGAATATGAGGTGTCTGGTTTTCTGTTCCCATGTTAGATTGCTGAGAATGATGGTTTCCTGCTTCATCCATGTCCCTGCAAAGGACATGAACTGATCCTTTTTTATAGCTGCATAGTAGTTTATGATGTATATGTGCCACATTCTCTTTATCCAGTCTATCATTGACGGGTATCTGGGTTGGTTCCAAGTCTTTGCTATTGTGACTAGTGCTGCAATAGACATACATGTGCATGTATCTTTTGAGTAGAATGATTTACAATCCTTTGGGTATATACCCAGTAATGAGATTGTTGGGTCAAATGGTATTTCTGGTTCTGGATCCCTGAGGAATTGTCACACTGTCTTCCACAATGGTTGAACTAATTTACACTCTCACCAACAGTGCAAAGGCATTCCTATTTCTCCACATTCTCTCCAGCATCTGTTTCCTGACTTTTTAATGATCGCTATTTAAACTGGCAAGACATGGTATCTCACTGTGGTTTTGATTTGCATTTCTCTAATGACCATTGATGACAAGCTTTTGTTCATATGTTTATTGGCCACATAAATGTCTTCTTTTGAGAAATGTCTGTTCATATCCTTTACCCACTTTTTATGGGGTTGTTTTTTCTTGTAAGTTTGTTTAAGTTTCTTGTAGATTATAAAATACAGGCAAAATGAATCCAGCAGTACATCAAAAAGCTTATCCACCATGATCAAGTCAGCTTCATCCCTAGGATGCAAGGCTGCTTCAACACACGCAAATCAATAAACATAATCCATCACATAAAACCAATGACAAAACCACGTGATTATCTCAATAGATGCAGAAAAGGTCTTCAACAAAATTCAACACTCCTTCATGCTAAAAACTCTCAATAAACTACCTATTGATGGAACATATCTCAAAATAGTAAGAGCTATTTATGACAAACCCACAGCCAATATCATACTGAATGGGAAAAAGGCTAGAAGCATTCCCTTTGAAAACTGGCACAAGACATGGATGCCCACTCTCACCACTCCTATTCAACATAGTATTGGAAGTTCTGGCTGCAGTATTCAGGCAAGAGAAAGAAATAAAGGTATTCAAATAGGAAGAGAGGAAGTCAAATTGTCTGTTTGCAGATGACATGATTGTATATTTAGAAAACCCCATTGTTTCAGCCCCAATCTCCTCAAGCTGATCAGCACCTTCAGCAAAGTATTAGGATACAAAAATCGATGTGCAAGAATCAAGCATTCCTATAAACTAATAATAGAAAGCCAAATCATGAGTGAACTCCCATTCACAATTGCTAAAAAGAGAATAAAATACCTAGGAATACAACTTACAAGGATGTGAAGGACCTCTTCAAGGAAAACTACAAACCACTGCTCAAGGAAGTAAGAGAGGACACAAATAAATTGAAAAATATTCCATACTCATGGATAGGAAGAATCAATACCGTGAAAATGGCCATACTGCCCAAAGTAATTTATAGATTCAATGCTATCCCCATCAAGCTACTATTGACTTTCTTCACAGAATAGGAAAAACTAATTTAAATTTCATATGGAACCAAAAGAGCCCTTATAGCCATGACAATCCTAAGCTAAAAGAACAAAGCTGGAGGCATCACTCTATCTGACTTCGAACTATACTACAAGGCTACAGTAACAAAAACAGCAAAGTACCGGTACAAAAACAGTTATATGGATCAATGAAACAGAACAGAGGCATCAGAAGTAACACCACACATCTACAACCATCTGATCTCTGACAAACCTGATAAAAACAAGCAAGAGGGAAAGGATTCCCTATTTAATAAATATTGTTGGGAAAACTGGCTAGCCATATGAAGAAAACTGAAACTGGACCCCTTCCTTATACCTTATACAAAAATTAACTCAAGATGGGTTAAAGACTTAAGCGTAAGACCTAAAACCATAAAAACTCTAGAAGAAGTCCTAGGTAACACCATTCACGACACAGGCATTGGCAGAGACTTCCTGACTAAAACACCAAAAGCAATGGCAACAAAAGGCAAAATTGACAAAAGGGATCTAATTAAGCTAAAGAGCTTCTGCACAGCAAAAGAAACTATCATCAGAGTGAATAGTCAACCTACAGAATGGGAGAAAACTTTTGCAATCTATCCATCTGAGAAAGGGCTCTATTCTTGACCTTTGGGAGTTTGATTATTAAGTGCCTTGAGGTCATTTCTGGACTAAATCTGCTTGGTGTTCTATAACACTCTTGTACTTAAACCCTGACATATTTTTCTAGGTTAGGAAAGTTCTATTATTATCCATTTGAATAAGCTTCATATCCAGATCTCTGTTTCTCTCTCTCTCTCTCTCTCTCTCTCTCTCTACTGCCTTTTTGAGGCCACTAACTCTTAAATTTGCCCTTTTGAGGCTACTTTCTAGATCATATAGGTGTGCTTTGATGCTTTTTACTTGTCTCTTCCAACTTTGTATTTTCAAATATCCTGTCTTTAAGCCTACTAATTCTATCTTCTGCTTAATCAGTTTTGCTTTCGAGAGACTCCAATGCATGCTTCAGTATGCCAATTGCATTTTCCACCTCTAGAATTTGTTTAAATTTTTATAATTATTTCAATCTCTTTGTGAAATGTATCTGATAGGATTCTGAATTCCTTCTCTGTGCTATCCTCAATTTCACTGATCTTCCTCGGAACAGCTATTTTGAATTCTGTGTCTGAAAAATTACATAGCTCTGTCACTCCAGGATTAGTCACTGGTGCTTTGTTTGGTGAGATCATGTTTTCGTAGATGGCCTTGATGCTTGTGGATGTTCATCAATGTGGGGGCATTGCAGAGTTAGGTATTTACTGTAGCCTTCACAGGCCTGGAGTGTTTGTACCTACTCTTCTTAGAAAAGGTTACCAAGTATTCCAAGGGAATTGATGCTGCGATGTAAATCTTTCATCACTGCAGCCATATCTGCATTTGGGGAACCCTCAGCCCAATAATACCATGGCTTTTGCAGACTCATACCATCATGGTGGTCTTGGATAAGATCTGGGAGAATTCCCCAGATTACCAGGCAGAGACTCTTGTTCTCTTCCCTCACTTTGCCCCCAAACAGTCAGTCTTTCTCTGTGCTGAGCTGCCTGGAGCTGGCAAGGGACAACATGAGCACAGCTGTGGCCACCACCACTGAGTCTGCACTATGTCCGACCTGAAGCCAACATAGCACTGGGTCTCTCCCAAGACCCACTGTCTGGCTACTGTGAATGTTCACTCAAGGCCCAAGGGCTCTTCAGTAGGCAGGTGGGAAACCCAGACAGGCTTGTGTCCCCTTCAGGGTAATGAGCTCTTCCTTGATCCAGGGTACCTCCAGGAATGCTGTCCAGAAGCCAGCACCTGGAGTCAGAAACCTTAGGAATCTACCTGGTGCTCTATTCTACTGCAGCTGTGCAGGCACTCAAGTCACAAGACAAAGTCCTCCCCACTCCTCCCTGTCCTTTCTTCAGGCAGAAGGAGTTTCCCTGTGGTCACCAGCGCCCCAGGGCCACGGCAAGTACTGCCTGGCTACCGCAGATGTTCCCTCAAGGCCCACGGGCTTTTCAGGCAGCTTGTGGCGAATGCTTCCAGGTCTGCGTCTCTCCCTTCAGGGCACGGGGCTCCGGTCTGGCCCATAGCAGGTCCAGAAATAATGTCCGAGAGCCAAAGCCTGGACTCAGGATCCCCATTTGCTGCTTCACTTCGCTGTGGCTGAGCTGGTGCCCACGGTGCAAGGAAAAGTCTCTCTTAGTCTTCCTTCTCCTTTCCTCAAGCATAAAGAGTCTTTCCTTGTGGCCTAGAAAGCTGAGAATGCGCTGGGCTACACCTGAAGCCAGCATGGCTCTGAGTCTCAACCAAGACCCATGGCAAGTACTGACTAGCTACAGCTGATGTTTATCAGCTGCTCCTTAATGATGCATCTTGCCAGGACTGGATCCTTCCCTTCAAGGCATAGGGTTCCTTTCTGGCCCAAGGTGTGTTTAGAAATGTCATCTGGGGGCCGGGCACGGTGCCTCACGCCTGTAATCCCAGCACTATGGGAGGCTGAGGCGGACGGATCACGAGGTCAGGAGATTGAGACCATCCTGGCTAACACAGTGAAACCCCGTCTCTACTAAAAATACAAACAAAAGTAGCTGGGCATGATGGCGGGCACCTGTAGTCCCGGCTACTCAGGAGGCTGAGGCAGGAGAATGGCGTGAACCCAGGAGGCGGAGCTTGCAGTGAGCCGAGATCGCGCCTTCGCACTCCAGCCTGGGTGACAGAGCAAGACTCCATCTCAAAAAAAAAAAAAAAAAAGAAAAGAAAAGAAATGTCATCTGGGAACTAGGACCTGGAATGGAGGCCTCAGGACTGCCCAGTGCCCTATCATACTGTGGCTGAGCTGGCATCCAAATTGTAACAGAAAGCCCTCTTTACTCTCCCCACACCTCCTCAAGCAGGATGGATTCTCCCCTAGAGCTGCGAGTTGTGCTGCCTGGGGCTAGGGCAGGAGTGATGGCAAGCGCTCCCTTGGCTGTTCCTCTGGGATCTCCCTAGGTGGCCTGCGCCTCCAATTCCACTGACTCTGAGCCCAGCACATCACTGGGACTTGCCCAGGAATTGCTGTCCTTGTGGCTTAGACCGTCTGTCAAGTTTCTTTAGAAACCCGGAGTGCTTTAGCCTGCTATGGTGGGGCTGGCAGAAACTCAGGGGATGGACCATTTCCCACCAGCCAGGGCTGGTCTAAATGCTGTCTCCATGAATGCCACCAGAATTCTGCCCCTTGTTGCTTTCTGCTGCGACAAGCAGCACTGAGTTCCAACGCAAAGTCCCAAAGGAACTGTGTTCTCTCTCCCTGACCCCCCTCAAGCATACAGATTCTCTCCTGGTGCCATGTAGCTGCTGCTGGGGGATGAGGGAGGAGTGGTGTGGGCAGTCCAAGACTGCCCTTCCTACCCTCTCCAGTGCCTCTTTCTTTTCTATGATACTAAAACCAAAGAGTGTGATTGCTCACCTGATTTTTGATTCTTATGAGTGGATAGTTGTTCTATCTGTTGTTCCTACAGGGAGGACAATTGCTGAAGGATTCTATTCCACAATCTTGCTCCCAATATAGTCAACATCAGTATCTTTTCATGTGACTACATATCCCAAGAGAATTATGTTAATTTAAAAATGCCATCCTTAGCATTTTAAGTCACCTAAAGTAATGTAATTTCAACTCGCATTTTAAGTCACCTAAAGTAATCAGGTCTCAAATTATAGAGAGAATTTCTCCTATCTCATTAGGTCAATGACATTCTTCCAAAAAAAAGTCTTCTGTTGTAGAAGCACTAATTTGGCAATAAACGTCATTTAAAACATTTAAATTTAAATTCAGAAATGTATTATGTTCAATATGTTCATATAAAATATGTGTATTTTACAAATGAAGGAAGCTTTGAAGAACAGTAAAATAGTGGTATCTGTTTATAAATTAATAATTTTTAATACCATTGCCCAAACAACTTTGACTGCAAGTTTCTAGTAAGTCAGTGTTATGTATAGGTCTAGTTTCCTGATGTAATATGCACTTGAATAATTTTCCTTTATGAGAACAGCATAATACAAAAACAATACAACCAAAGAAAATAAGACATGTTTAGTTCCTCGTGATTCAAAATCTTTTTGAACTGATTACATTTTCTTTCAGGTAATAAACTTGTTCATCAGTGAAGTGTGAGCATTTACTTTTGTAATCCATTTAAATATAAAATACAATAAAATGTTATATCTCAAGTCCAAATAACCAAATTTTAATTGAAAAAGTTATCTCATATGCTGTAATTTTAAGTTGTTAATTATTAATGACATACTAATCCATTTATTTTCCTATGAAATCATACTTACAGTTCTATAGCATAAACTTTTTATTTTTTTGGACGGAGTCTCACTCTGTCTCCCAGGCTGGAGTGCAGTGGCACGAATTCTGCTCACCATAACCTCCACCTCCTGGGTTCAAGCGATTCTCCTGCCTCAGCCTCCCAAGTAGCTGGGACTACAGGCATGCACCACCACACCAGTTAATTTTTGTATTTTTAGTAGAGGCAAGGTTTCACCATATTGGCCAGGCTGGTCTCGAAAGTCCAGATCTGAAATGATTCACCCACCTCGGCCTCCCAAAGTGCTGAAATTACAGGCGTGAATAAACTTCTTAATCTAATGAATAGTTTAATGTATGGTCAAAGAGAAATGCAAATAGGTCTAAATTTAGCACAGCCAGAGGCATATGGTTATTCAAAACATAGTACCTGGAGGATTTGAATACACAAGAGCAGAAACTGAAAACCAATGACATAAATATGCTGACCACGAAAAGTCATCCAGAAACTGGACAGTAGAAAAGATTATGAACTGCTAGGCTTCACAAGAACTTGTGTGACATGTAATGCCATGAATCTTAATTTTGTTAGGGTGCTGCTTCTCTGGTGATGCTCATTCTGCATGTCTGAATTTTGGCAATGAGAATGAAGAATCACAACAGCTCACTTCGTGCTGGTCACCCTAGTTTCACATTCATAGTCTACGTTGAGATGTCCAGAAGGACAAAATGGCCACTGAGCTTGTTAGGCTTTGAAACAAAGCCTCTTGGCCTGGGGGATGAAGAAACTTCTTTCGCTGGTCCATGTACTGGAGGACTGCGAGCTGACTGTGGCATTTTCCAAGTGAGATCAATGTTCTTCTCCCCACGAAAGACTACCACTCTTTTACCAGAGAATATATCTTCCCATCTATGATATTTGCCCTATTTATGCAGTGTCATATTGCTCACTGTGAAATACCAGGCTAACTGTACTTCTGAACGTAACCATTTGATCACATTGCAAGACCACCCTGGTAGAGGAAAGGAGAGAGAACAGTAACTGCAGACAGCAATTGGGATTATAAGACAACCAACAATACTCACCAGCAAGGCATATATTATATCACAAATATTATTACTTTTTTCACTAAATCTTTTTGGATTAAAGTTGTTGATAATTTATGCCCTACCTTCTGTTCGATTTGAAGTTGCTTATAAATAATGACATATATGCAAAAGAGAAAAAACATGTATAGTGATTAGTAAACAAATCTCAATCACACTTGTTAAAACTTGTTAAATTTTATTTTTGATTCCTAACCAACAAGACAAAAATGGGAGGATTCATATGTTACACACAATCTTTCTTTTAAAATAAGCGGAAGAAGTGTTTTAAGTGAAAGAAATTACTTCCTGTTAGTAAACTAAAAATGATTTTCACATTGATTGTAATACAAGAAATATCAAATGTAAAGTAGGAAATGTATCCTTTTCTTTATTCAACTGGTGCCTATAATTGTTCTCAAGAAGAGCTTAAATATTAAAATGGAGTTCAGGAAATGTGTTTCTTGGCAGGCTCAGTTAATAAGTTCTCCAATGATCTAACCTGATGAAAGTTTGGAAATTTCTTTAGAATGCCCATCTTTGGAGAAAGTTTCGGTTGATACTAAGTACTCTGTAACAGAAAGAAATTCATAAACTATGGTGGCAAGTGGCAAGACTGGTATCTCATTGTCAGCCTTGACCATTCTGTTGAACATTTCTCCTCAGTATAAAGGCAACTCCTGCTTCCTTTGGTTGTTCAAAATAAGCCTCAAATCCTCAAATGTGACCAGTCATCTCAGAAGTCCACCCTTGGCAAACCATGGTAGTGTCTCTTGCTTTTGGAAGCAACTCTGATATATAACAATAAAATGATTAACAGACCCTTCCTGTCTGCAGTGGTGAAGGAATGTCTCCAATTACTACCAAAATGCCTCAATCACTATCAATCTGTTTGCCCAAAAATTGAGGGAGAAAGGGGACAGGGCTTAACAAAATCTTACTTTAATCCACCAGAAGTATTACTGGACTAACCAGAATGGAAGAGAACCTATTTTCCTAATCTAAGCTTAAAACTTTTCAATTCCTAACCAACAAGACAAAATATAAGCATTTAACCCCAATCATTGTTTAATGTTTCCATTTTGAATATTTCTATCTCCTTTCCCTACCTATACTGAGTTCTAAGGTTCTGAGGGACAATGACACCAATCTTTAACTTCCTTTATTCAGAAACAAGAATATTCTCAAACATAAGCAGCTTACTAGAATTTATATTAATGATGATGATAAGAATAATAAGTTATCTAGAGAGAGGAAACAGCAGCATTTTCAAAGGCAAGGGCCAGAATCAAGGAAACAAACCACATGTATAATAGAATTCAGTGCTGCAATATATTTTCAGTGGTGTGCTAAAGCTGGCTTGTACCAACTCAGGAGAGGAGACTTAAACTTTCATGTATTTTGTGAGCCAGTTATTAAACCATAACTGTTATTAAACATTTTATAATTAAATTGTTAAAAACATGTAATAAAGACTCAGAACTCATCATTACCTGATTATTTGACTGCATGTTACTATTATCTGTGCTCGAGGTCATTTATATCTATGATTATCTATACACTGGGAAGACCATATAATGGTGCCCTAGGGTTCATCACATTGGTAGGCTGCAATTGTCCACATCAAAGTGTTTCCACCATGGTAATCAACAAATGCTACAAGCCAGTTCCACTCCACCTCATCCTGGCCCTGAAAGCCAGTTGATAAACCACTACCAGCCCACTCCTGCAGACACAATCAAAACAATGGAGCACCATACGCTAGTGCATCATGACATCAAGGGTTCATGTTACCTTCATTAATGTATTATAAATATCAAACTTAAAAACAATCTTGTAATAATATAATTCATTTTTCCTTGAGGTAACAACGTATTTTCATTACATGGAATTTATAGAGATTTAAGTCTCTCTAAATCTCTATCAAAACTGACTTAAAATCTTGTATAGGAATGTTCTGACCTTCAGAAAAGTAAAGCAATGTTGCTGTGAACATTATCAACATTTATGAAACCCCAAAGTACCCTCATTTCTTTTATCTGAGTCTACTAACTACCTGTAACTGTAGTAAAGCCTGTTTCAATCTCCCCTACCATCAAATAAATTCCGTTAGCTTTGAACACATCTATATTGAGATTACACAAATCCAAGGTAATCTCCAAGGCCCTATAATAAAGTGCCAGGAAAAGAGTTATAATTTGTAGTACTACTTGCAAACATGCCTCTCTATGAGAGTATTCAGTGATAGTAAAAATTGCCATCTCAGAAATTTATTTTGACATGTGTAATGATAAAAAGGAAATAAGACGGCATTTATACTAAAAAAGGTCATTGATGGCCGGGCGTGATGGCTCACGCCTGTAATCTCCCAGCACTTTGGGAGGCTGAGGTGGGCGGATCATGAGGTCAGGAGTTCAAGATCAGCCTGGCCAACAAAGTGAAACCCCTGTCTCTACTGAAAATACAAAAAATTGGCTGGGCTTGGTGGAAGGCACCTGTAATCCCAGATACTCAGGAGGCTGAGGCAGGAGAATCACTTGAACCTGGGAGACGGAGGTTACAGTGAGCCAAGATCACGCCATTGCACTCCAGCCTGGGCAACAGTGTGAGATGCCATCTCACCAAAAAAATAAAAATAAAATAGGTCAATACATGAGAATATTAAAAAGATAACAGAGTCGACTGGGAATACCCTCACTTAAAGAGCTACCTTCCAGATTTATAATCCTACAAGCATATATATTTGTATTAGGACTGAAAAACAAAACAAAACATGTATAACTAATTAAATAATCTGCTAATTTTCGAGAAAGGCTGAGACTCTTTAAAAGTCAAATGAAGTAGTAGAGAATAGACAAGCCATTCCCACGATAAAGGGACTGGGAAATAGTCCTCTAAAATATAAACGAAATATTCTGGATGAAATGAAAACTTTGTTTTTGTCAAAGAGGAAAAAAATAGAAAAAGTGGAATACAGCAAGCCTCACATATTTTGCAAATACAAATCACTGTCAAAGTCAATCTGTACTGTTACTGGGGACTTCTTTTGATCACCTTGGATTAAACAAAAATTGGTCTTCCTTCTCCCTTCCTTATTCCTGCTCATGACAATCAGGGATGATTAAAAAGCAGCCTAAAGAAATCTAAAAGAATGTCAGTGATTCTTCTTGTTACCAGCTGTTGGTGAAGTGCTAAAAGATTTGGGTGATGAACGGGTCTATAAGAAAAAAATAGGTAAAGCCTTATTATTACATTCAGTAACCCAGATTAAGAGAGATGTAGGAGGTAATCAAGCAATTTGCACACAAGACATCTGAAAGAATTGAAATTAGCTGAAACACACCAGGTCATAAACTCTCTGCATTAGAAACCACAGACCTTTCTAATTGACTACTTAAGAAAACCCAGAACTTTATCACAGGACTGAGTTTTATTTTAGGTACAATATTTGAAGTACATGTGTTTGGTGTGGGAATGTTGTTGGTAGCATCGAAATCTGAAGAATGGACAGTGGTGGAGATAGAATGCCGGGAAGTCCTAAATTCCAAATTTTCTCTCCTTTAGTTTCTCTAGCTATTAAAAAAAATTGGTCTTACTTGAAAAGGACACTCAGGAATTTGTCTGGTTTTCTTTATTATACAGCACTATGAAAATAAAGCATACATACTATTGTTCTTTGGTCAATATAAAACTTGAGAAGAAATATAAAAGCTCCAGTCCCAGTGATTTATTTTAAGATTTCAAGTTTAAAGCCATTATTGCTATATTCTTTAACAAGCAAAACCAGTGAAGCAGGTTCAAAGGGATAATATTTTAAGTACTTTAAGAAAAAATATGATAGGTGAAATACAATATGTTCTGATATTTGTGCTTTTACCCATAAAGTTCAGCACATATCCATAACCAATCAAAAGTCTAATAAATGTATATTTGCTACCAGATTCACTATTCAGAATTTTTCTATTTACCAAATTGGTAAAATCTTTCTAAATTAGATTTGTAACACTCTTCTGACTTTCATTATGAAGTTTCCCAAGGGCATGAGCTCCAAAGAACTTTTTGTTAAATGTAAAAGAGTCTAGCATTCTTTCTGAAGCCATACCCCGGTATGCATTTTAGTAAATGTGACAAAAATAAATTCCAGTATAAGGTACAAATATAGTGGTACCTTATATTGTCTAAACTACCAATGATTATCAACATTAAGGAACTTTTAAACACATCCACATACAAAGCTCCTCACTCTCTGTTCTAAAGTGCATAAGCGATGTGGATTAATAAATAAATAGGCATAGAAATAGTGAAAATCAAGTTGAGATCATAACTAGGCAATTCCAGTTTCTATACTACAATAATCAGTGTGTAATAATAGGTATGTAGAAAAGGTTAATGAAATAAAGACTCTGGCCCTTGCAAAATCTGATTACTGGCACAATCCTTATTTTAAAAGAGTGAGGCAATTCAAAAAGAACAATTTAATTAAAAGTAATCAGGAAACTGGAATCAATAGTTATTACTGTGAAGAACTCACTAAGTTCAGGTAAGCCACTGAAAAAAAGTCCTTCCTTCAATAGCAAAGTAAGCCTCGTTCTCCAAAATGGTTTCTGAGATTCATCCAATTCCTAAAATCTTCTGATTCTTTAAAACTTTTCTTTTGGGAAACAGAGTAAAATGATGAGAACTATTTTAGAAATTCATTCTGTAAACCATCAATGTTTCCTTACTACTGCACCAGGATTATTATCATGAATAGCAACTCACTTTTATAACTATGAGGGGAATGATATAATATGGCTAAGAAGATATCAATAGGAAACAATAAAAATGATATTATGAAACAATTATATGGAAAATGAGACCTAAATGCAAATCAAAAGTAATTGCTATGATTTTTCACTCTGGTCAAGGATCAAATTAAAAGTTTGATTGTTGTAGTACCCCAGTGTCCACAATGTCACAACAACCTGCAAATGAGTAAAGGAAAGCCTTTGGGCTTGCTCTGATTCTAACATGAAGAGGCATTTTCTTTTTTATCCTTTTTTTATTTTTTTGAGACAGAATCTAGATCTGCCACCTAGGCTGGAGTGCAGTGGCACCATCTCGACTCACTGCAACCTCTGCTTCCCGGGTTCAAGTGATTCTCCCACCTCAGCCTCCTGAGTAACTGGGATTACCGGCATGCACCACTATGTCCAGCTAATTTTTGTATTATTAGTAGAGACAGGGTTTCACCATATTGGCCAGGCTGGTCTCGAAGTCCTGACCTCAGGTGATCTGCCTGCCTCAGCCTCCCAAAGTGCTGGTATTACAGGCGTGAGCCACCACATCCAGCCCATTTTCTTTTATACTCTAAGCTTAAATAATAAACGGACAGTGTTTTCATTGTCTAGATTCTTCAGGATGCTGACAAAGATGAAATACAAAGTAAAAAACAGAAACAACAACCTGGAGGCCAGGGTTTTAGGAAAAACTCATTCTCTGCTATAGTAATTGGCTATTTCAGAGGAGGCTTCATCCATACAGGTCTACATTGGCAGATTCTTAGACAGTGCTTTTGAGAACAGGTATTGTCAACTCCACGTTATAAAATTCATTCATTCAGTCACTGGTACCAGAATGTAAACATCAGCACCCAGAAAACTTCTTAAAACACACCATGTCTTAATCTCTTCCCTGAACTTCAACTGCAAATGCACTAATTCCCAATGCTTGAAGTTATTTAGTGATTCAAATATTTTGCTGGTTTATCAAAAACAGAGGTGTGAGTTAAGTAACTTCAATTGAGAAGACTATTAAAAAAAAAAAAAAAAAAGAAAACCCCTTTTGATGAAACTGTTAGGCAGAATTCCAGGTATTCAAGACTAGAAAGCAAGTTTTTAAACAGGACCCTATCTTATTTTTAACTGCAAAACAAACAGCTAGAGATAAAGAGCTGGTAGAAAGATGCAACTCAAGAGGTCTAAACTGTTCCACGAACTATTTTACAAAAACATCAGAGGCTGGGCGTGGTGGCTCATGCCTGTAATCCCAGCACTTTGGGAGGCTGAGGAGGGCAATCACGAGGTCAGGAGATCGAGACCATCCTGACTAACACGGTGAAACCCTGTCTCTACTAAAAATACAAAAATTTAGCCAGACATGGTGGCGGGAGCCTGTAGTCCCAGCTACTCGGGAGGCTGAGGCAGAAGAATGGCATGAACCTGGGAGGCGGAGGTTGCAATGAGCAGAAATCGCGCCACTGCACTCCAGCCTGGGCGACAGAGCGAGACTCTGTCTCAAAAGCAAAAAAAAAAAAAAAATTCAGATAACTAAAAATTCACCTCCACCAAGTTAGAGGATTTATGTAAAGGACTTGAGGGGGCCACAGGTTCTTGGTATGTAGACAAGGTTAATGAAATAACATGTGTAATGATATGGAGCACTAAAACTAATATTGACAAGAATAATGTAACAGACTAAAATTTCCAAGAACAAATAGACTAGATTTAGAAAGGTATTTTATCTAAAGTTTAAACATTTAATTTTCATCTTTAAAAAAATTGCAGAATTCAGGCTGATGGCTTTCCCAGTAGTTCTTGCTTCATTGCAGAATTAAAATCAAACCTTCATTACATCACTTTCCTAAGTTATACAGTTGTTTTATGTATGTGAGTTTTAAGTCTTTTACTACTTCCAATGGATTTTAAATAAATATAAAACATCGTCCAATTTTTGCAACATTGTGGTTGCCATAATTGTTACAGTATCTTAAAAACTGATTTCAAACATTAATACTTTGTCACAAAATAAAAATCATTTCACCTACTCAAAAAACATATTCCAGATTGGGTGTGGTGGCTCATGCCTGTTATTCCAGAGCTTTGGGAGGCTAAGGAGAGAGAATCACCTGAACCCAGGAGTTCAAGACCAAGTGAGACCCCATCTCTACAAAAAATTAAAAACATAAAAATTAGCCAGGCATGATGGTGCACACCTATGGTCCCAGCTACTCTTGGAGGCTGAGGCGAGAGGACTGCTGGAGCCCGGGAGTTAGAGGCCGCAATGAGCTATGATTGTACCACTTCACTCCAGCCTGGGTGACAGAGACTCTGACTCTAAAATAATAATAATAATAGTAATAAAAATATATTCCATTTAATAATAGAACATGACAACTGCTTAACAGGAACAAGTGATAAAAATGTAAGTGAATGTACGACAAATTCGTCTGAAGTTCTAAAAATCTATATTTTAATTCATGAGATACAGCAGTAGAGGAAATGCTCTACATCACATTATAAAATACACATAATGTTGTATAAAAATACTATGCAAAATGCTGTCATATATACTATGATCTTCATATTTGAAAAATATATCCATAATTATTGCTATTATTCTAACTTGCATCATAATTTATATATCTTGTCTTTTCCTTCCTATTTTTGCAAACATCTCATCTCAATATTTTAAGGTGACAAAACCAGTGCCCAGTACCTTTAAGTGATTTGTGCTGGACCATGTAATAATCAGTAGAAGATCTGGAGCTAGGATTCTGGATTCCTTGCTGGGAGTTCACATGTTTTTCTATCTTAAAGAAATCTTACCATCAGAAATGATGGCACATCCAAAGACTTTTAAATTTATTTGAACTAAAATATTTGATAAAACATGAGAAAAGATCATCTGCACCTGGATGGCTTATAATATCTTCAAAATAATTTAGGTCTGATTAAGAACTCTGCTACCTGAATGACAAAATTATACAAAGAGTAACAGGCAGCTTGTCATTTCTGTACAATGTGAGGCCTATTCCTCTGTCTACTGCAAAGGAATCAGACAATCCCTATGAGGTAACAGTGCAGGGCTGTTAAGGAAGAATATGTTCTATAGATTCTTTTAAAGCAGAATGTCAGGCTGGAAGGCAGTGGCTATCTTTTTTGAAAAGTATCAGTGTATCTCAGCTACTTTCCCTGGTAACGGTGTTTGCCTTTCCAACAGAGTCCATTAATCTATATGTATTCTACTGTCTCAGTACATCCAGTAAAATGCAAATGGATATTCAGCTAGACACATGAGATTCTCATAAGCATAACCATTACAAAACATAATGTCTAGCTGATTGAACGCACACATCATTCAGGAGTTATTATGAAAGGAAGTTTATTCACAAAACATGGATTAAACATCTAATACAGACCAGGTACTGTATAGAAGAAGTGCAGAGATGATGATCAGGAGGCCCCCAGGAGCTCCGTCTGGTAGGATCAATGGACAAATCCAGTTCAATAGCCACACTCTGCCATGACAGAGAACTGGAAAAGGGGACACCCCATCCAAGGTCTGCAGGAGGGAGAAAATGGAATACTACTGTCCATATATTCAATCCTGTCCAAAAAGTTGGTGTTAAGAGTCCAGCTTAAAGTTATTTTCCTTTAAAGACAGCTGATAAATTTACAGCATATTTTATCCCTGAATAGTGGTAGAGGACAGTTATATTCCACCAATTACAAATATATTGATGGTCTAAATTTCTAATACCTGAACGTGAATTGACTACACTAAAATATGAAAATAGAATCTATCACTTACATGGTCATGGGAAACGAGGCCTCCCTTTGCTAGTATCATGTCTACTCTCCAGAAACCCTTTTTAGGAGGTGAGATCAAGTATGACTAGATGAAACTCTGAGTTATAGACTGCCTTCCAGAATTGCCACCTCCAGTGGCAATGGTGCTGAGACTGTATATTTCACAATGTAAATTCTCAACTGGGCTGGAGCTACACCTCCTCCTCACATTCCTACCTTCACACTTGATGATATGTAGCGAGCAGATTTTCTCCCTAACACACAAAAGTCTGACAAAAGTTGAGGGGTCTCTAACAGGTGAGGGGTAGGATAAACCATGAAACATAGTAGTATCAGGTACTTTCACGGATGAGCGCCAAGGTAGCCCTGGGGCAGCAAGTCAAACATGCCCCAGGTGAAGTGATCCCGTACCCCAAGGCTGAGGAATGGCCACACTCTGAGTTGTGCAGTCTTCCTAAACAGCACATGAAGGGGATTCAAAAAGATGTGTTGAGTAACTCCTAGGCTGCAATAAAAATGATTTCTGCTTTCAACTTTGATAAAATCATATAAAAAGCTATGTTAACAACAAAAAAAAAGTACGTTTTGTTGATTTAAACTCTAAAGAAACAAAACATTTACATCCTATGTGTCCAGAGAACTAAGCAGGTCTTTAAGTCACGATTATTCCAGAGTGTACAGCTGGCAAATTATTTTAAGTTTTATTGATATTTTTTGTCTTTATTACATTGAAAATGAGAGCGAAATGCTTGTGATTTTCATAGTATTTGATCCCCAGGGCATCTATATCATGATGAATATGGTTTCTCATTGCATTGGTGGGACTGTCATATACCATCTCTGAAATGACTCTTGTTTTAGATTCGGTGTTTTGTTATTTGCTCACTAAAGAAAATCACTGTCGATGATTTTTAAGTTAAAAAAGGAAATCCAACCTAAGGAACTCAGAGGAACACTGACAAGGGGAAACAGGACAAAAAACTTATTAGCCACACAAAGTTCCAGTGACCTCCCTTGGTATCCTGCAGTGAAGGAATTTTTCCAATGTTAAGCTTATTGCCATCCAAGGAGATGGCAGTGAATTCAGGTCACTGTGTGGACTCTGAAGTGCATGCAAGTCATTGGAGTTCTGGGCTCCAGTAATTCACAGAAAGGACCAAAAGCAAGCAAACAGAAGGCATGCTCGAGGCACCTTAGCACAAGAAAGCCATCCTTTGTTTGACTGGAACTCATTTTACAGATTCCAACAGAGTTCAAAATAAAGAAACTCAAGGAGTAGGAAATTAAGTCTACATAAAAGACACCTTGAATTTCCTGAATGTAAAATCCCATAGAATCAAATTGTGCCTGTTACCCTATACCACCTACCAGTTTCTATTGTCACTTGCATTACCTCATCCTCATTTGATTTATGGGATGCCCAAAATTAAGAAAATAGCAATTTGTTGGTTTCAAACATCCACATATTTTGATTTTTTGTTTTGTTTTGTTTTTTTAGATGAAGTCTTACTCTGTCATCTAGGCTGGTGTGCAATGGTGCAATCTTGGCTCACTGCAACCTCCACCTCCCGGGTTCAAGTGATTCTCCTGCCTTAGCCTCCCAAGTAGCTGGGATTACAGGCACCCACCACTATGCCCAGCTATTTTTTTGTATTTTTAGTAGAGACAAGGTTTCACCATGTTGGCCAGGCTGGCCTCGAACTCCTGACCTCATGATTCGCCCGCCTCAGCCACCCAAAGTGCTGGGATTACAGGTGTGAGCCACCATGCCTGGCCCATTTTGATATTTTAATGATACCCAGTGAAGACCTTGGCTATCAGTTCAATAATTAAAACAATATGGGGGAAAAAAGGTAAAAATAACTAAAACTTACTAAGTTATTCATTCAACATATATGTATTTCTTGAGTGCTTCCTGCATGTCGGGCACTGGGCTTAAGTGACTGGGATAAAATAACGTACGAAAAGCAGTCCAGTGGCCTAGATAAGGGGACTGGAGACCAATACATAACTCTCATAAGGGTTCTGAGAAGAGCAAGTATTTTTATGAGTTTGATAGGTTGCAGGAGTATCTATCTAACCTTGAAGTGTCATATTAAGGAAGGATGGACACAGAGACTTGACTTCTAAGCTGAGTCCAGAAACGGGAGGAGCTGCTGTGTCTGGAATGGGGAACGTGAGACAGCCAAGAGCAGAGGTAAGAACAGGAGCTGGCACATAATTCAACTGATGGAAATCTACAGTTTAAGGGACAGGCTGGGGAAAAAGTATGTTAGAGAGATAGAGAGTTGCCAGATTACATGGGGAACAGATGCATTTATGTAATTCCTAGGGAAACAGGTAGGTTAGAGAGAAGTTGCAATGATGAAAGGAGCATTACAAGAAGGAACCATCATAGACTACTGAAAATTCATTAGTTAAAAACTTATTAAGCATTTAGAAAGATAATTTCTTTTCGTATGTTCAGTAAGTGAAACAATCATACTTTTAGAGTTCGGGTACATATTCTTTCAGTTTATCTGCTCTATAATTTATTCTCTATAGTACTATTGATTATTACAGTTTTATGGTTACTGTAGTTAATTTTTTAGTTTGTTAGACTGAGGTTAGGAGTTTGATTTTCATGGAAGCTCCATAGCTTCAATTTCTTTCATGGTCATAGACTGAACTCTTAACACAAGACATAAAAACACATGGCTTTTGTCAAAGTATACCTTGAGAAAGAATGCTGATAGAACAGTATAAATCAAACGTTAAATCACTGATGAAAAATCTCATTGTTAACTTGACCAGCAATCTCATCTTTGTCAAGGAAAGGTGGGTAACAAATAAGTAGTTATAAAAATAATCGTATCAACTTATGAATGGGTTAGGTACCAAAGTCACATTTGTAAATAAGTTGTCTTCAACAGAAACAACTGCCCCAGAAGCAAAGTTAGCCTTGGTAGTTTGGTTCCAACAACATTAAACTTGGTACCCAACATCAACCTTCAGTACACAACACAAATGATTTCTCTTCTTATTGATGGTTTCCAACACCCCAAAGTAAAACTAGTTCCTCCAGCCATGGCATTTAACACACCATAAGAATGTTTACATGCCATGTCCCTACATGTGGCAAGTACTATTCTGTATACTATTTGTATACCAGAAGGGGATAGGTTGTCCTTTGAGCATGCAACTTAAAAGGATCTTCTGGCTTAACAGGAATCCAATAATCCACAAGCCAAAAATGAACAAAAATATAGCCCTCGCATCTTCAAAGTTGTTTAAGGAGAAAAAAGTTGGGGAAAAAAAATCCATTTAGTAAAGATCTAACTGACAGGCTTGCCAGAGCATAAGAACTCTGTGAAGAAAGCCTGTGTTGCCACTAGTTAGATAGAGCAGGCATGTAGGATCTACAACAAAGCAAAAGGTAAGCCTTCCCTAACGCAGGCAGGTAGATCACCCTTTACTTACTACTCTTGCTTTAATAATCACTTGCCTATCACATGTGCAGCAGGCTCACGTCTAAGCCCTTTCTATGTGTTCTCTCATTTTAGTATCACAACATCACAACTAGGTCGTTGATTCTATTATCCCTTTTTTCCAGAAAAAGACAATTCTGAACCCAGGAACTCATTCTCTCGAGTCTGCTCTCTTAACTGTCACAATAGGTAAAGAATGGATTACTAAGAAAAAAAACAGCTGGAAATGAGTTTTTATATTGTATTCCAAAAAGCCAAAAGAAATCTCATCAAAGATGATATCCTAAGTAAATTTAGCAAGGAAAAGCTCTAAATATGTCTCTACTATTTTAGAGGCAGAATAGCTAATAGGTAAGGATACGGACCCGGAAGCCTGGCTGCTTAGGTTTAAATCTCAACTCTGTCCCTTATTACTGTGCCTTTGAGTGAGGCATTTAACCTCTCGGGATTTCAGTTTCCTCCTTTGTAAAGTACGTTGTCTCTAAATGAGTGTTCGGCACATATTAGGTTGGTGCAAAACTAATGTTCTTTTTACCATTATTTTCAATGGCAAAAAACACAATTACTTTTGCACCAACCTATAGAAAGTGCTCTGTAGGTATTTCTACTGTGTTTTGGACTGAATTGTGTTCCTCAAAATTCAGTGTTGAAGCCCTAATATATATCTAGAGATAGGCCCTTGAGGGAGGTAATTAAGATTAAATGAAGTAATATGGGTGGGGCCCAAATCCTGTAAGATTGGTCCCCTTAGAAGAAAAGAACTGACTCTAAAGATCTCTCTTTCCATATCTGCACAGAGAACAGGCCACATAAGGACACAGCAAGATGACTGCTGTCTATAAGCCAGAAAAAGAGGCATTACTAACAACTATTCCTGACTAATATACACTGATTATGATTACACCTGGTTCCCTCCACTTGGGTCAGTTTTGATCATTCTATAACATCACCACCATGTTCTAAACTTCATTGTCTCCCTTGCATGAGGAGCTCAGATATGAAATCATTGAAAGACAAATCAAGTTGCCTAGTCAGTTGAAATTCTTCCAGTGACAAAGCAGCTTAGCAGGAAAAGTAGAGTTTATGGCACACACAACTTCCTGTTGAATTCAAATTCCTGCTGAAAATACAACAGGTAGATAGAACAGAAATTTTCAAGGAATAAGCACTGTTTCGAAAGTGATAAAGAATAATAGATCTGGAAAACTCACTCTCCTTGTCAGAAAACCCACTTTCTGGTCAGAAATTTGAACTAAACAGCATTTTATATGGCTCCAATTATCATTAATAACCAACGGTATGGAAATAAAAAATTAAAACACTGTATTAGAAACAGCCATACTTAACCAAGAAAACTGTAAGAGATAAATAATACATTGTCTATTTGAAAAAGATATGGTGAAAATATACATTTTTACAAAAATATAAGAAATAGCTTTAGTTGCACTGAATTTCATTTTTATATAGCTGGTTTTTAATGTCTTACAAATGGATGGATGACATACTTTATTCAAGCAGACAACAAGGAGTGTCTTAATACAAAGATGTATCTGTGTATATATTTATACATTTTATATATTATGACATATATGTAGTACATATATGTAGTAATCATGTATGTAGTAATCACATACTACATATATGATTACATACTATATAACATGAACATACCATATATATGTAATGCGTATTCTACATATACAATACATATGTGTAATGTGTATATATTACACACAATACATATAGATGACATGAATATGTAGCATATGTGATATATATATGTGATGGTATACATTATATAACATATATAATACATACACGATATAGTAAGCAAACAGTATCATTTTAACAAGGAATGAAACTCATAAGTGAATTACTGATATAAAAAACATTCTCTCATGCATATGCAGTGTGGCAGACAGTTATTTCAGAGACAAAGGAAAAGTCACAGCTGTAGCATGCCAGAGAACCAGAAGATTCTTGGATAATTAGGCTGATCAGCATTCTGGCATAAGGAAACCAGTGACATTACACTCTCCATACCAGAGTATAATACGCTCTCGACTCACAAAATTTGTAACTTTTGTTGTTTTAAATAAGAGATTTAATTTTCACTGTTTCTCATCAAGTAAACTTCTAACATCATTATTAGCTTGAAAACTTGCAGAGTAAAAAAGAACAGGATAACTATTAAGAGAAGAGTCTGATAATAAAACCTGAAAAAACTATTAGCACATAGTAACAGATCTGAAATGGCACAATTTGTAATGCCACAATAACAACAAATAAACAGCTTCTTAAGCACTTTGTTTCAGCAGAGCAAAATCATACTAAAAATATATATATTAAGACGCAAAGAGCATATATGATGTTCTGGTTAGGTATCTCCATTATGCATACCTACTGGACTTAGTTACTACAGGTTAGAAACCTTTTTAAAAGCATCCTTTTCAAACCAATAAATCATTAATATCTGTAGCTACTCATACTTCTATCAAAAACAAATTATACTTCAGTGTTTTTAGTAGAATCTGAACAATGGAAAGCAATTATTGCCATTCTTGTACATCAAATAAGTTGACAATTGAATCCTTATTGCCAAAATCTTTAATTTGTGTTTTGATATGAAAAGTAAACATCAACATTAAAGCTAGTTTTATTCTGTGATACAGTCAATTGCGGAAATAGACTGCTTTATGAATTAAGCTTACGCAGTATAAAGACAAAATGATTAAAATCAAGTACAGATGTTTACATGTATACTTTTATTAAAACATCTTTTGAAAAACAGAATTAAGTTGAAACTTAAAGTTTTTTGTACCAATATTATGATACTTTGCTTATATTATCTGTATGTGTACATGAAAGTCATTAATTTGCTCAAGAAATTCCCAAGAATCTAGCATTGAACTAAAAGGTAGATTAAAACTTTGGTCACTACACTCTCCTTGAAAGGAAACATGCACAACAAGAGGAAAGAGGGATGCAGCTCATGATCTATAAGTAAGCTGTTCACATGTTGTAACATGGAAGTAAATCATTATCATTTACTGAAATGATAATGGTAGGCTGAAATCCACCCTACCAATGAGAGTGGAAAACCCTCTTTAAGCACTGCCTCCTCCAAAAGGGACTTCACCTGTTCTCTGAATGATGTGATATGCAAAGCACTGTACAAAATATGACAGATTTCCATTTTCCATATTGATGGTCACCCCCATTCAGACTGCAATCCTCGCTGAGCTTCATATATGACATACCTTTTTTTTTTTTTTTTTTCTTTCTCTTTCTGGCTCAGATGGAACTTCTCAGAATTGAAAAAAGGAAAAGGACATGTTCTTTTGTTCTCATCTTTAAAGAAATATGGCTTCAAGAATCCACCAATGATACTTCACATTGTCAATATGGGTCTCTATAACTGCAGGGATATGTATATGCCCCCCAATGCTTCTGTTTTTCCACTCAGATATGCAGCTTCTATGCACTCTAAGATCACTGTACCAAACGGCAGTCTTAAGAATTACCCTAGACTTGGATTAAAATCATTCTAAACGTTCTTGGGGAAAAAGAGATTGTGAGAAAGCTTCATAACAAATACACAGAACCGGTGTGGGGGAAAGCCTTTTAAGATATAGTCAGAAATATTCTATAGAACACATTTCTGTTATTTATAAATTATTTAGAACACACTTCTATTATGTATAAATTATTTAAAAATCTGTTTCATGCAGGCTTTCCTTTCTTTCTAGATGATAACCAATTATTTGCCCATAACTATCAAAGGCCAAAATGCTTTAAAACCAAATTCTATAATTTTAGATAATAACTAGTACTGCTAAGGTTTCTATAGTTACCCAGGAAAGGGTCATGACTGTCTGAAACACATACACTCTCTCTGATAATTAACCACATCATGATAGACTGACAACACTTAATGATTAATTAGGCTAAGAACTCAAATCCTTAGCAGGAGGTAAAAGCACAGAATTTCATAATGTACTGAACACCTCCCAGAGAGACATGGAATACAAATAAAGCTAAATTTTAAAATGCAGGTTTGCAAATTCAGTTTTACTAATATAAATGTCTCCTTGGGAGTCTCACAGCAGAGGAAATTAGGAATTCTCTGCTTGCCAAATAACAGCCATACAATCACAATGAAGCCTTCACAAAACAGCTCAACCCAATTCATTCAATGCTGCCTTTTACATAAAATGCACCATTTTCCTCTCTACCTTCAATGAAATGCAGTTTAGAGTCTCTTACAGAGTAAGCTGGATTAGTCATATGCATACTAGACCTGACTTTGCTTAGAATTTTACAGTTTACAAAACATTTTTGCAAAAACACTTTATGATTTCTAATCTCAACAGGCAAGTGTCTGAGCCCAGGTTTTGGAGTGGGACCTGTCCTCGAATACCATCCACTCTACCACTTACTAGCCTCACAACCCTGGGCTTCCTTAAGGAGGCATTTGATTGTAATGATGCAGTCCTGGTTATTTAATACAGTGGTTGGTAGGAAACAACAAAAGGCAAAGATTACCAGCCATGTTATTATCAGACACGTCTTCAGTTCTCTAGAGTCTCTGAACTTTACTTTTCTATCAGATCATCAGAATGTTCCATGTTTCACTGCATTATTCTGGTCCTCAGAAAAATAGCCAAGTAAAACATGACTTGCCATTATGTCACCTGTTAAGAGACATAAGCAATGGCCAGTGAGTAGACAGCTCACTAAATACTCCTAATGACCCCTATATGACCAATACATATCAGTTCTGTTAAAGCCACTATTCATTTGCCCCAAATAAGTTTATCAAGCAGTTGCTATGTATCAGACACTGCACTGAGGACTTTGCAATTTTAAAAATATAGAACACAATCCCTGTTCGCATGGAGCCTAATTTGCTAAACAAATAATTATATAGAGAAGGTAAAGTATGGAAGAAAATGGGCAAGACTGGTCCAGGGGATGATGGCATCTCCGAGGAAAAATAATTTATCAGAAACCTGAAGGGGAGAAGAAGTTGACCCCATGAAGAGGACAGGTTAAAGCATCTCCAGCAGGGAAAAGAAGTGCAGATGTTGCAAGACTGAAAAGAGCTTGGCACCTAGAAAGATGAACGCAACTGCTAGAGCCTCATGTACACATAATAAAATGGTTTGAGATGACGCTGAGGAGGCAGGCAGTGCCCAAAGTATAAAGTTTTGTAGGCCATGGTAAAGATTTTGATCTTCATCTTAAGAGCAATAAAAACTCACGACAGAATATTTAGTAGGAGAGTAACATGATCAGACGTGCGCATAGGATAACTGGCATGGTCATAGGAGAATGCATGGGAAGGGGAAATAGCAGGTGCCAGGACATCAATTAAGAGGACATTGCAGAAGTCCAGGCAGGAGATGGCAGCTTGGACTAGCATGATGGCAGTGAAGTCAGTAAGGAAGATTCACTATATATTTTATAACGACCATCAACAGGACTTAGCAGTGAGCTACTGGTGGGTGATGAGAGAGTGGAATATGCGAGAGCTAGTTCTGGTTTTATGAGTCACTTACTTCCTTAACCACACGAGAAATTTCAGATCCATCCAACACTGCATTTTACACTACTGGCAAAATCTACACACTCTACCTGAAATTATTTCTCAGGTACATTTACCACCCCTCTGCATTTTTCATGTCACTGCCTTGGTTAAGGTCTTTATTTGCACTTATCCTAAATGTTGTTCATTTCTACAAACTCTCTCAATTCCAATTTAATCTCTGCCTTTCAGCCAGTGTCATTTTTTTTCTAAAATATAAAACTACGTTATCTCACTGCTTCAAAATATTCAATGGCTCCCAATTATCAGCAGACTAAATGATCACATGATAACATCCAAGTTGGCAAGAAATAATTTGCAAAGCTGAATTTCAATAAGACTACAAAGAAGCAGAATATAGAGGAATAGGATGACAACCTTTTTTTTTTTTTTTTTTTTTTGATACAGGGTGTGTTAGCCCATTCTCACACTGCTATAAAGACACTACCCAAGACTGGATAATTTATAAACAAAGGAGGTTTAACTGACTCTCAGTTCCACATGGCTGGGGAGGCCTCAGGAAACTTACAACATGGCTGAAGGGGAAGCAGGCACCCTCTTCACAAGGCAGCAGGAGAGTGTGTGAGTGTGTGAAGGAGAAACTGTCAAACACTATAAAACCATCAGAACTCATGAAACTCACTATCATATGAACAGAATGGGGGAACCACCCCCTTGATCCAATCACCTCCCTCTCTTGACATGTGGGGATTACAGGTCCCTCCCTCGACATGTGGGGGTTACAATTCAAGATGAGATCTGGGTAGGGACACAGAGCCAAAGCATATCACAGGGCCTCACTTAGTCACCCAGGCTGGAGTATGGTGGTGCGATCATGGCTCACTGCAGCTTTGACCTCCCAGGCTCAAGCGATCCTCCCACTTCAGCTGCCCAAGTAGCTGGGACCACAAGCATTCACCACAACTCCTGGCTAATTTTTAATTTTTTTTTAGAGACAGGGTCTCACTATGTTGCTGAAGCCAGTCTCTAAGCCTGGATTCAAGTGATCCTCCTGCCCCAGCCCCCCAAAGTACTGGGATTACAGGCATGTGCCACTATGCCTGGAAGGATGATGATCTAGAAGTAGAGAATAACACATGGTCTTAGCCACCTTCTTTGAAATTCATATAAACCTTATGTTTCATTACTTTCTCTCTCTGCCTCCTTGACCCCCACAGGCCCAACATAACACAGCAAAGTAGTGTAGCAGAAAGATTATTGGCCTGAAATCAGGAGGACTGGGTGCTAGCCATATGGTACAATACTTTTAAATGTTCAGTACTTTTAAATGAGTTCTAGCTCCAGGGAAGAAAAAATGATCGGTCTACTCCTATTTCTGATTTGTAACCATCAAAGTTATTTGGTCCCTACTGGGTAAACTGATAATGTTCTGTGCAACTTACTCAAAGTTGTTTTTTCTGGACTTTAATTCTTAGACTTCGCCAATCTGAAAGTGAACTTTATCTACAACAGGAATGAACATACCATTAGGTTTATTTATCATCTCCACTAAGCAAAGCTGCTGCCAAGGATACACCATGCAATGTTCAGATGTAATCCTTTGGCTTCCTTCTTGTTCTCACAGAGGCATTGCTATCTACTCACTTCTGTTTTCTGTATCACATACACATTCCTACTTTACCCACCCCCATTATGTATGCCATCCTCTCCTTGCAGTCTCTGGACCATGGCCCAAGCATAATTAAATATTAACATAACCCTCCTCTCCTGGGCTTAGAATTTATTCCCTTCAGTGAAGGTAAGAGAAGAGGCATCATTTTTCTTGAAGGCATACCCCCAAATATCTGAATTCCTCTGGTTCAACTTAGATTCCTACCAGACCCCAGGTAATAGTTAGCAAACTGCCCACTTCCCTAACCCTAACTATGGAATGGTAGGCAACTTTTATTATACAAAAGGCAAAGTTTTACAATTATGTCATGTCTAGGGGAAAAAAGGAATATGCTGGGAAAGGGAGTCATAAATATCACACACAATTCTGCTTTTGAGAAATGGCCACTTGCCTACTTAAGAACTAACTAATACAATAAAATATCGCATCTGGCAGCCAGACTACCACAGAATGATGAAGATGTTCCATCACTAATAATCTATTCTGTGCTCATACAGGTAACTTAAAGAGGAAATTATTCTATTACCTCACCTCTGAGGCCAAAGAGTTCATCCAGAATCTATTTTCAATAAATCATCTCCATATTAAAAATCTTAATTAATGCTTGTCATCCCATCAAACCACACTTGTAAACTCTCAAGGCTTTCAACTCCCCTTGTAACTCACTCACGTTAGTCCCAAAGCTAGCAAACATATCAACAGCTGTAATTGCTATCTGTAGAGTACTATCTCAGCATTTCAGCAAAATTTCTCAAGAGATTGTGTCATTCAATAATATTCCTTACAGAAAAGGTCAAATAAGAAGAAAACTGTATGTTAGGAGATTATCAGACCACGTATTTAGTTACTGGAAGATTTTTTTTCTAGCTAACAAAGCCACATAAATTCCAGAATTTCTGCTGACCAAACAAGTGGGAAAAAAGCAAATTTCTATTAGAAGAGTTAAATATGACAATGCTGCTTCTTGCTCCAGCATGCAGGCTTCTGGGAAATATGCTGTCATAAAACTTCTCCCAAGAGAAGTGGAGAAACCTGCAAGCCAGAAAGATTTTTAAATAGAAAAAATTAGCCTCACTAATTTAACCATGGTGTTTATTTGATTCCTCTCCTCAGATGACAGGGAGCTAACAGAGTCTACACATTGAGGGCACCTGCCAGAAACCGAAGCCCTAAGAAATAACTAGAAGAGACAGCCAAGGAAGCCGAATTACTTGCTATTTGGGACTTTAAAATGGGGAGGTAAAGAAAGAGGATTACACCCTTTAGTAGACTCAGAAGGCACCACTATTATGATAGAGAAAATGGGATCATCATTAAGAACCTCAGCCAAGTCATGGAGGTTTCCTTGTGTAGAGATTCCGGGTTTGAGAATTAGGAGTTCCTGAATTCCAATCCAGGCTCCTCCAGCTCCATTTACATGAAGAAGCTTAAATCTCATTTCCTCAACTCAAAATAGAATTAAGAAGATTCACTTTATAAAGTGTTTTGGGGATTAAAAGAGATAACATTTTGTTAAGTCTTAGGATGGTTTCTGTCACCTGACCATTCAATTATTATTACTATCATTATTATTAGCTAGATCCATGATGATCAATATTTAATATAACAGACTTCACTGAAAAGAGGAAATTTTATAAAACTGCCCAAGATTAGTGATTAAATTTCTGATAACTACAACATATTTTTATGCAGTACACTTAATTTCCTGATTGCTCATGTATTGTATCTTTTGTTACCTGTATTTACGAACTGAGTTACTTTAATCCCTGGATTTTTAAGTTACCCAACAAAATCATCCTCCATAAACAAAATCAGGAAGATTTGAGAACCTCAGGCTTGTGGAAATCCATACATTTGGGTAACAGCTATTTGTGTTAAGAATAAGAAAAGAAATTACCCATTCGGAGGATGTACATTGGCATTTTTAGGCATATAGAGAACATTCAGTGAAATACTTCTTCCCAAAATACTGTCATAAATGGAAAGAGCTGCTGATCTGTGAAAGCACTGAGAAATGCCATGATTTCTTACTGGAAGGATTCAGCACACTTTTTTGCCCTTACTCCCAAGTGTGAATAACTGAAGAGTAATACTGAAATAGACCCAAGAAGACAGAAAGCATACTGAGCAAATTCTGGCTATGGGTAACTTCTTAGAAATACAGACCATAATAAAACCATAAAATTTTCATAGTAGGGCTTATACAAAGGTATTCTTACTATGTTCTGGGTTATAAATCAAAGTGTATTTTCCTAAAAGATGATTCCAATCATATTTGATGAGAAGAGCAATAAAAAAGTTAGTAGCACAAGTGGGAGAGAAGCTTACATTAGGGACAGGTAGGTGTTTGTCCCTAATGTTATCCACAAATACAGATAAAAAAGTGTCATACAATACATGAGCAATCAGAAGGGCCTAAAATAATTCAAAATAACCAGCATTTGCTGAGTCCAGACTGCCTCCCCACATTATATCCCAAACCTGCTCCCGGTCATCTATTTGAAAATGTGATTTCTATACCTGTTCAGGCTTAGTTCTTTGAATTTTCATTTTTTAAACAATTACATGGACTATTATATGAAAAAATTAAGTCCTGAGAATTCCAAGGACAAAATACAAAGTTCCCGTCCTCACAGAGCTTGTATTCTCATGGAAGGAAGACAATAAACAAATATATAAAGCTAGGGAGTTAATAAGTGCTAATGAAGAAAAACAAAACAGCGTAATAGATACAGAAGAAGGAAGGTGCTATTTGAGACAGGGTCATTGAGGGAAGGCCTCTCTGACAACATGGCATCCAAGCAGAAATCAAGATGAGTCCAGGCAGACTTGGAATATCGGCAAGAGCTTTGCAGGCAGAGGAACAGAGGGACAAAAACTCCTATTGGGGAAACTACAAGTTGAAAGCACAGCACTGAAGCTAATATGGCCAGAGTCAAGGAAGGTAGTGAAAAGAAGTGAACAATGAGGCCAGGAATAGGCAGGGTCTACACCCATGACAAGCACTCTGAATTCTACTCTAAGTGAGATCGAAAATCATTCAATGATTTTCGATCTCACTTAGAGTAGAACAAAATGTAGCATAATCTGATTTATATATTCTAAAGGGTCATTCTAACAGGGATGAGAGCGGGGTACGCGGAAGAGAAGAGGAAGTCGGAGTGAAAGGAGATCAGAGAGGTTAGGAGGCTACTGCACTGGCCCAAAACGATAATGTTGGCTTCAATGACTGTCCAAGGCAATAGCAGACATTGCAAGAAATGCCTGTCTTATGGATATATTTAAAAGTAAAGCAAAAAGTTATCTTTTACCAGTTTGTTAAATACTTCAAATGATTATTGTTAAATATATTATTCATAAATCTACCTGTATCAATTATACAAAATTCTCCCAGATATAAAAGGGGAATTATCTTAACATTGATATATATGTAAACTCAAAACAATAAAATCAACTTCTTTCATAAAGCAGCCAAGGTGAGGGAGAAAATTTATAAAGAACAGGAGTTGGGGCTTGGAACAGATAAAATTTAAAATTATATTTCTTCAAAACTGCCATAACCACTCTAGTTAGCATACACTCATTCATTGATTGCAACATTTCTTAGAGATAGCTGTAACCTGTTGTTTTACATAAATCATACAAAATACAATCATTTTCCATTTGTTGCATTTCAACGGGAATAGTCATAAATTTACCATTCACATCTTTTACAAAACTCAACATTACTGTAATTTTATGGAGGAACTGAAGTTTCTGTAATGCACATTTAATTTTTCTATTATTTATCCTAAATCATATCTGTCACTGCTTCCTTTAAAATGTGCTTGACAACTGTTCCCTTACAAAAATGCAAAATATAAACTGTGTTCTACTTTCTTTACATTAAACTTGAATTGTTGCTGAGGACTCAAACCACCTGAAAAAATAAAATGCAATATATTTGATTAAAACCATAGGCCCTACAACCACAAATAGTTAATTACAGTTCAGGATCCTAAAGTATTGGGATCAATTGCAGTTGTACTTGTCTATGAATTAGACCTTTTTCCAAACACTGACTTTCCTTCTCTGCTAGGACTAAGCAAATAACAGTAAATTGGTTACTGTGGTTACAATGCTTCATCTCCAGAACAAGAAAACCTTAACTCTTTCAGGACTGACTCTCCTAAAGAAGGGAAATAACATGTTATGTCTTCTGCCTTGTGAAATGTTTATATATGAGTAAACATCTCATTTGGTTAAATTCAAAACTAAGTTATACATAAATAATACTATTAATAACTACTGTTGTAAGCAATACTAATTCCAAGGCTTATTTAGAAATTGCCTAATCTCCATATTCAAAATGAACTTCTTAGGAAGAAAGTCACTTTTACCAATTGCTTTGTTCATGCAAAGACAAGGTAAAATAAGCATATATTGTTAAAAGGAAGCCTAAGGATTTGAAACTATTCAAGTTACTTTATAAAATCAAATACAGAAAAAGACTATTGCATACAATTTCTTTTGTCTTTCCAGCATATTAAAATTACAGGTCTTGCACAACGAGCACATACCATCATATGCGGTCAATAGATTTTTAAAGTCTCCCTCTAAAAGTTATACACATAAAGTAATGCCATTCTTATACACAAGCATCAATGACATAAAAAAGCAACGAAGTATAATAATAAAATCCATAGCTGTGAATGGATGTATTTGTAAAGACATAGGAAAAAGTGTCTCTTTAAATCAAAAACAGCAACTTTTTAAAAAAATTTTCACTTTATTTTAGATTCAGGGAGTATAGTGCAGGTTTGTTATATGAGTATTGCATGATGCTGAGGTTTGGGCTTCTATTGATCCCATCACCCAGGTAGTGAGCGTAGAACCCAACAGGTAGTTTTTCAACCCTTGCCCCCTCCTTCCTTGCCCTAGTACTCCTTAGTGTCTATTGTTATCATCTTTATGTCCATGAAACAGCAATTTTAAATGGTGCTATGACAAACTAGAATTAACCATTAAAACATAGTGTTCTCAGTACAATTTTCTTATTCTCAAAGGACCAAGGCTCCCTGAAAGCAAAGCTGGCAAATCCATCTCTGGGTGCCCGTGGGCACCACACCTCATCAGCTTGGGTGCAGATAATTCACAGATACTATGGGAGTGCTACCCAACACATGCTCACACACATACTCCAACTGAGGAACTCAAGACAAAAGGCAAAAAATGGAACCCATTTTGAAATGGAAGAAGAAAAAAATATATAAATTACTGTAATTACTTTAATAGCCATTTCAGAAAGGATACTAACAAAGGCCTGGTTTCCTCATGCATGCACACATGCCTGCTCTGATCTTTAAGAGGGCCTAGGCTATTCTTATCTACAATTCTTACCTAACACCAGCGATTTGCTAAACAATGAGCCTAATTTATATCATTTCAATTCTGCTCTGATTGAACCTTTTTCCTTCTCCCAAGAGAAACAAGACAATCTGCAAGTTATTTGTTAGGAAAAGCAGAGCCCAGGCTGCTGTTTGCCAAAATTGCACAAGAGATTAAAAATGTTCTAAACATATCTTGGTCAATGGCAAAACAACTCAGAGACTCCTGATAGGGAAATAAGTGTCTGTCAGGTGTTAATTCAGGTGGAAGGTGGGAGAAGGGTGAGTAGAGGGTGGGGGGTAAGCTGGTTCTAGAAGAGCCAGGAGATGTCAGTGGGTATGAGTAGTGGATCTTTTCCTACAAAGGAGGAGGGAATTACAAATCTTGCACAAACCTCTCCAAATACTGCATGCATGCATCGCAGATCTGCCAAAAATATTTGTTGACTGATTTTTGCAGTTTAACCTGGTACACTCTAAGAATTTTGCCACATTATTTTCAAAGTACAAGCAACAGCAGAGAGCAGAATACTCCAGTCCAGAGCTTACTACAGAAATATTACCATTATTTCTAAACCAAATCTGAATAATATTTTACCCCAATCCATTCCTCATTATAATCTCTAATGTCTGCTTCTGTTTTTTTTTTGTTTTGTTTTACAAAAGGGCATATTTCAACTTCATAAGATTTAGAAAAATTACTTAGCAGAGCATAACAAAGTTAGTTTGCTTATTATTTCCTCAAATTTTTTTTTAGTTCCTCTGGTTTTTATCTGTAATGGCACTGATGTCTGCATTTCATTTTTATAAGGATATATATGAACTCAAAATTTCACCAATATACCAGCTATTCTGTCTTAGATTTGTCAAGGAAATCAAAATTTTGACTGTGAATATAATATGAAATAGGTATAGCAATAGTACATTAAGAGTATAGTACACTAATATTTTTAGCAATGTAATTTAGAAAAAAATATAAAGGAACTTATAACAGACTTCAAGCTAATGACAATACTTACCTTGGGTGGTGGGCAAAAGTAGAGAAAGTGGATTCCAAAGGACTTTTACTTTTTATAATATGTACCCCAATAATATTTGAATTGTCTACAATGGGTAGTTACTGTTTTTATAATCAGAATATTAAATATTTTTAAAGCAGATAAGTACTGACATGTATTTTAAACACAAAAGTATTAAGTACTACTTAACATTAAAAACAGTGAGACTTGGAAGAAAGTTTCTAGGTGTTGTTGGGTATTGACCAGATAAAGTAGAAGAACTTTCACCTCTGTTTCACTGTTCTAACAATACTACAAGATAGCTTTCACTGGCAATAATATAAAACAAAATATATAGAATTGCCTTAGAAGTGGAAACATAATACAAATTCAAATATCAAGTTTGGGAGGAAAGACAATCACAAATAAGCTAGCACTGAAAGTAAAATTTTAAAATTAATTTTCTTTCAAAACATGCCAAGTAACACAGGAAACCATTACTATTAACTGCTTCCTTCATAACGATTTGTGGGCTATACTAACTGCACTAGCTAGACAAGCTCAATGGGCTCTAAATTGCTGAAATTACACTTGGTTTCATACTCCAGCACATCAAGTACCACTAAATATTTCAACTGTCCTTGTCAGGCATCTTCTAAGGCAAGGCCCACAGGTGCTAGGAAGATTCAGGGCCATTTCCTCCATTATTAGTTTGTAGCCTAAAGGCATCTGACAAATGTTCTACTTCCATTTCCCATAGCCCCTTAAACAAAAGAAAATTAAATGGTGCTTCTTTCAGGCTGAATTTTTTTTTTATTGCATAGCAATAGGAGAGAAGAATGACAGAAACCAAAATATGCTGTTTTGAGGAAATAATATTATAAAAGACTTGAAATTATTAATGCCTCAGACCATTTGGAAGAAACTCAAATAACACAATTTTCTCATTTCGCAATCAGGAAATATGGATCTAGAAGAATCACGGTCACACAGCTGACAAGAGCCTAGGTTAAGATCAGAACCCAGTTTCTTCAATCTAAGGAACACCACCTCTTCCACTGATCTTCCTGCAGCAAGAAGATTCAGCAGAAAAATGGTTCTCCAATTTTAGACAGCATAAGAACGCCCTGCAAGACTTGTTAAAACTCACACTGTGGGCCTCCATCCCCAGGCTTTTTGATTCAGCTGGTCTTGGATGGGGCTAAGTATTTTTCAAACAACTTCTCAGGTGATACCGATGTTGATCTGGGAACCACACTTTGAGAACCTCTGCAGTCACCATCTTCCCAGTGAAACAAATGTACTGACCTCTGTTTTATCCTGCAGTCAAGCCAGCTAAATACTGCAAGATAGGTTCTTCCCTCAGTTAACCAAAACCCGTTTTGCTTATTTAATAAATACCCTGGTAAATCTCCATTTAACTATTTTCTCTGAGAGTTAAATGATCCAGATGACCTTTAAATTTGTTCCTTCCCTTCTCTAAAGTCTCACTGGAATACTAACCAGAATTACAAAAAAAAATCCATCAGTCCTTCCTAGATTGATTTAAACAAAACTCTGTCAAAAACTCACATGAATCTAAGAGCCAGCGCAGGAGGAGGGAAGGAATGAATTTAAAAGATGAGTATTACATAAGAGAATATGGAGGTAACTGGAAGCTGCAGAATGCCTGCCCTGTCCAAGCATATTTCAAATGTAAATTTAAAAATAAACTACACACACACACACATACACACACACACACACACACACACACACCTGCATGCCAGATTCAGCCTGCTGGTCAGGTAGCCAACTTGCCCAGATTTACATCATGATAAAATTCAATACTAACATCCAGTTACATGGTATGTGCTTCTATTTATTCAAAGTTTGTTTTCTTTCAGTCTTAGTAAAATTTCTATCAAAACTGTGAAGAAATCATTCCAAGAGAGGAGGAAGCAACTAGTCAGGCAGGCAGTTAGGGTAGGTCCTCGGTAAAATTCTGTCAAACAAAAAAAGAGCTTAAAAGTCAAGCTGCAGGCACAGATAAGGGAACTTGCACAGGGGAAGTTGTCTAAGACATGCCCACAGATGCATAGATAAGAAAGGCTACACGGGAGACTTGACCAGACATGCCTGCAATGGAAGATTCCATCCACTGACACGTGTACATTAAAGGGAACAAAGCAGTATGAAGTAAATCAAGCTAAGGGCTTACATGCACACTAGAAGGATGGGGTGGAGCTACCAGAAAATCATGTCTTATGCAAATGAGATGCCCAACTTTCACAAGTTTCTCATGAAAGCCTCTGTATTCAACTGTAAAACAGCAACCTTCTTTCAAGGCCCTCTCTCTATGGCGGAGAGCTTTCTCCTTTCACTCATTAAACTCTTGATCCAGCTTCACCCTTAGTGTCCGCACTCCTTAATTTTCTCGGTCATGGGACAAAGAATTTAGGGTTTACCTCAGGCAATGAGAGATTGCTATAATTCCACAAAAAAGAAACTTGGTCTCAAAAAAGTAAATATCATAAGAATAGATCAAGTATTCATTTTCTATATACTACATAGATTAAAAATTTCACTGTATTCTATAAGCATGGAAGAAAAGTTGGTCTAATCAACAATCATACACATTATCTTTCCAAAATAAAAGTACATATGTACTGAAGGTGAATAAATGGCATAGTGCATTTATCACATATATACACCAGGCCCAGGAGATTCAATATTTAAATATGAGAATTATCCTTGATAGTGCTCCACGTGTTGTTCAGGGCTCACTGTTTGGCATTATGTGCACATGAAACATCTTTCAAGAAAAAACTAAGCTATGCATCAGTCACTAACTTCTATTATTGGGAGTAAAAATGCCCTATTTATCTCCTTTATGGAATAAGTTCATAAAGTACTATAATCTTTTTTAAATCAATTTTCCTTTTTTCAATATTCACTTTTCCCCAGTTTAATGGAAACTACTTTAGTACCTATTTGGAAAAAAAAATTACTCCTATATTTTGAAGAATTTTGAGTCTTGCTAATCCAGCCAGGAAGCTAATTTAGTTAGGCAAAGTTACCTATGCATCAGACCTGAAAAAATGCATTTACACAAAATAAGCAGATAGAGTCAAACCTTTAATCTGTAAAACCAAATTAAAAGAACAAACACAAAGCAAACTGAATCTGTATATAGTAACTTGAGGTAGCAGATACACTGCCTTTGTTTCAGCTAAATCAGATTTAGGTGGATAGAACAACAGCAGTGTTGTCAACAGTGGAAAGCAGTTTACAATCGATGCTGTCCCTGGTAGGTCGAGCCCTAAGATGCATATTTAGGAAGAAATCATATAGCTATGCTATAGGGTTATACAATATGAGGCAGAGGGCAATACAGGGAACCTAACTGTCAAGTAAAGAAAGATGAACAGCTGGCAGTTAAGTCCCCCTAATCATCACACTAAAGAAAACATATAAGATTCAAAACAATAACAAATGGTAAAAAGTCATCGCCTGACCTGAGACATCAAAAGAAACAAATTAAAACTCCAATTCCCATACTGTTTGACACCTTCAAAAAAATCAATTTATATCTAATTCCTAATTCAATGCAAATATCTGTCTATAGATGAATCAAGGCTTAAATTTAAATTTACTTCTAACTTCATAGAAATCCTGCCTCTTGAGCTGCTAGAAATTTATTTGATCTAGCTTTAGAAAATCTTTGTTATTCAGGCCAGGCGCAGTGGCTCACGCCTGTAATCCCATTACTTTGGAAGGCTGAGGCAGGTGGATCAGTGGGCAGATCACGAGGACAGGAGATCAAGATCATCCTGGCTAATATGGTGAAACCCCATCTTCATTAAAAATACAAAAAATTAGCCAGGCTTGGTGGCACATGCCTGTAATCCCACCTACTCAGGAGGCTGAGACAGGAGAATCGCTTGAACCCAGGAAGCAGAGGTTGCAGTGAGTAGAGATTGCACCACTGCACTCCAACCTGGGCAACAGAGCAAGACTCTATCTCAAAAAAAAGAAAAGAAAAGAAAATCTTTATTATTCAATACATAAGCATTATCTGATTTTTTTTTTTTAATGAAGAAAACTGTGGGCTCAATGGCAAGATGAGACATTTTCCTTAGATATTAAAGACAATGACAGTATCCATCCCGGGAGCATAAAAAAGCAAAAGCTGATTTTTTAAATTGAAAGCCTGATTCATAAAAATATCATGACACTAGGGCAACATATATTAATGCGTGTTATAACTATACAATGGACTACATTTATGTTTTACAATATAAAACTTAAAACAAGGCTTATAACTATTTACATGTCAGATAAATCATTGTTTGACATGGTCTTTCATTAAAGCCAAAATAAAGGAAAATTTCTTCTCTTAAACATAAAATTCCAGATGAACATTCAAAGACTTAAGCTTTCTAAGCAAAGATTTTTATATTGTAATACATCCAAACTGTGATAAATTAATTGAAGATATCATGGTAAGAATTTACATTTTAAAGAAACTATGAAAAATCTATTTTTTGTAATTTTTATGTAGAAATGCAAGCTCCCCTTATTTAAAGAAAACAAAAACTATGGGTGAATTTAATAAATGGGAAAATATAGCCAACCTAGAAGTGGCCACACAACTGAATTCACATTCTTCAATCCTATTCCTTAAAAGCCACACAACTTAAGGGCTGACAGAATGACTTGACATTATTAATATCTGCCTCTGCTCTCAATTTAGGAGACTATCTGGGTGACTACACTTTTAGCAAGAAAACCGAATGGTGTGCCTTTGAGTGATCTGTATTCTAACAAGGATCATAAAATCTAGTTATTCCCATTTTTAATTACTGAAACTTAATGAAGCTGAAAGTTTCAGATGATGATGAAACACTAAAATAACTTCTTTAGAATCTTGATCTGTTGGCTAAAATTCAATCCCATGAGAGTCATTCTTGGCCATACAATCACTGTGGACTTTGGAGTTAGGTTTGCATCCCAGCTCCACCCCTAACAAGTTTGTGTCATCACTGGCCAAGTGACTTAATCTGTTGGAGTTTTACTCTTGTCAGCCATAAATGCAATAACAACCCCTTAAAGGGTCTATTGTAAAGATGAAATAAAAGAACATCTGTAAAATGTCTAGTACAAATACTGGCATATAGAAAATAGTCAACAAATGTGGCAGCTATTAAGATGCTCTTCTGCAACAGGTAAAAAGAAATGTCGTTGAAGAAAAGTAACTTCTAAATAGAAAGTGAACACCTTCAGTTTCACAATTCCATGTTAAAAGTACAACTTCACTTGAATTAATGATGGATAATGCAAATTTTCAAAAGGAGAGACATTTTATAGCACAGTACTCTCACCTACGAAAAATAAATAATTTTCTATTAATATACCTAACACAAAAAATATTTCTTCAAACTCTAAAGAACATAGAGCTTTCCACACCTTCCACCACTCTCAAAAATTGGCAAGATATTTAAAAGAGAGATAAGTTTAATAACGAACCAGGAAAACTGTATTTGCCTCAAAGTAAAAGTTTCCCAAAAAGTTGAAACTTCCTTATTAATAAAACAGTTTCAATATATTAAAAGAAAAACTACAGGAGCAAGATATGAAATGTAATTCATAAAGTCATGATTTTTTAATCACAATATAATAAAATACTGCTCAATGTCAGTTTTTCATTATATAAGCTATAATTTCTTCTGACTTTACAAAATATTATACTACATATGTTAAGCTTTCTTCATGATTTATTCCATTGTTTGTATATAAGAGAAAATCCCCACAAAAATCAATACAAGCAAAAATGCTTTTATCACAATTCAAAAATAAATATTAATTTCATGTATGTCAACTCTTCATATCACTATTTCTAATGAAAATTTATGTATTATTCCTCTTTGAATATGTTACAACCCACTAAGGTGAAAAATATCATACAAGCATTATTTCTAGTACTTTGCTGGGATTTTTAACTCAAAAATATAAAAATTTAACCTAATTAAAAAACATGTAATACCTATTACAGACTATTTGGCTACTTCAATGTTCAGCATGGGTTCTGTTTTCAGAGGAATATCATGCAGTATTTATATTTCATTGGATATTTGTTACTGATTAACAAAAGCAGAAATTTTCTAATATGTCCTACAATTCAGTAAAATCTATCATTCTAACATTCATAGGTAATCCTCTGTATGTTCCAGACTCTGCTAATCTCTATAAGAGGGTAAACAAAAAACAGATTATATTAGACCAGACAAGAGATAGTAAAGCCCTAAACTAAAGCAAAAAATAAAATTTGGTTAAAATCCTGTGCAGATGAGGACATAAGAAAACAGGTATCATCACATAAACAGTTGTGGGAATATAAAATTAGTAGCATCTCTTTGGAAGGCACTTGGGCAATAGTTATCAAAATCCAAAGACACAAACTATTTGACCCAGCAATTCCCCACTAGTAATTTATACATTTACAGAAAGATATATTTCGAAAATAACACTTAAAAACATGCAAATGTTAACAATAGAGGAACATTTAAATAAATTATGGTATAGCCATATGGTGAAATATAATGAAATTTTTAAAAACCACTGATATGACAAAATCTCCAAGATATATCAAAGAATTTTAAAGGTTCAAAACAATACATTATGCTTAAAACCACTGCTATATTTTAAAATATGTATATTATAGTATACAAAAACATTTCTGGAAGGATACACAAACAAGCACTAATAGTTCCCTCTACAGAATGAAACTGTGGGTGGGCCATGGAAAGAGATTTCTTTTTTAACTTAATACTTACTTGAAAAGTTTTACTTTACCAGGTATACATAATACATTTTGAAATAAATTAACGTTACAAAGAACTTAAAGGTGTGGTCAATCAGATAGGAAAGTTTAGGCATTTAAATTTTAATTTTATGTGTTAAGAGGAACCAAAAAGGTGTTGAACTATAGAACTCATTTGAGTAACTGCAGTCTTGAAGAATTATTATGAGAACATTACAAGAAGAAGGACAATCAGGAAAACATGCCTGATAGCTTAGATATTAGGAAGGCATTTGTTCTGAGATGTGGAAGGACAGTAAGGATCAAATAATTTGCAGTGACACAGACACAGAAGGGTGACAAGTCTTCAGGAGATATGAATAAGAAATAGATACACCAGACAAGAAAAACTGAGGAACTCGGCCGGGCGCGGTGGCTCAAGCCTGTAATCCCAGCACTTTGGGAGGCCGAGACGGGCGGATCACGAGGTCAGGAGATCGAGACCAGCCTGGCTAACACAATGAAACCCCGTCTCCACTAAAAATACAAAAAAATTAGCCGGGCGTGGTGGCGGCGCCTGTAGTCCCAGCTACTCGGGAGGCTGAGGCAGGAGAATGGCGTGAACCCGGGAGGCGGAGCTTGCAGTGAGCTGAGATCCGGCCACTGCACTCCAGCCTGGGCGACAGAGCGAGACTCCGTCTCAAAAAAAAAAAAAAAAAAAAAAAAAAAGAAATTAAAAACTGAGGAACTCAAATCAGATACATCCATAGGAAATATTGTAAGGCAACTTGAGAAAATACTTAACTATTTTAGGGTTTTGAGGGGAGAAATATGATTGAGATGATATCTCAGAACAAAGATGTTCTTGGAACAACCAGAAGAAAGCATACCCAGGGAGCCCAACAAGAATCATAAAGAATGCCATGCTTGATCCTTTATTCATTGCACATCTAAGCAAGCATTCTAACAGCGGTGCCAAGAAAACATATGGCTGTCCTCCTTCAAGCCAATCTCAGAAACATACCCCTAAAACAGTGCTGTCTCAACTTTGATGGCACTTTAGAAATCTGCCAAGGAGTCTTAAAATAGACTCATACCTGGGACAACACCTAGAAATGTTGATTTAATTGGCCTTTGCAATCGAAAGCACCTGTAATTTTCAGTATTCCCCTAAGTGACTCTACTGTACAGCCAAAGTTGAGAGCCACTGCTTTAAAATATTCTGATTATCACATTCATAGACATTCAAACCATCTTAGTGTAAACTTGTCCCATTTCTTAAGATAGAATGTCCTTTAGGTTTGATAAGAAATATAAACATTGCAATGACAGGCTTCCCTCTTTCCACACTTGTGGCAGACTGTTTCACTGGTAGCTCCCAGTGAAACACGCCTTAGGAATTCATGCCTTTGTGATTCTCATACTGACTCTGGGCTTGGGCACATGACTTGTTTTAGCCAAGGGACCTTAGGCAAGCACTGATGCTTTGGGGTTTCCTTCTTGGAACACCCATCTTGGAGCTAAGCTGCCATGCTTTAAAAGTAAGTCCAGCTAGAGAGATACCACTTGGAGAGGCCCTGGAGGATGAGACAATACCACATGGAGGAAAACCAAGAGGCCTCTGCTAAGCTAGGTTGAGTGCATATGGCGCGGCCCCAGTTGAACAAAGCAGCACATAGCCAACACAAATTTGTGAGATAAACAGTTGTCATCTTAAGCCATTAGGTTTTGAAGTGGTTTGTTACCCCACAGATAACCAGCACATTTAATACTTGTAATATTTACATTTAATCCTTAAACAACATCTGGGCCCACCACTATTCCCTGAAGTTTTATACGCCCAACTTTGACTTTTCTTGTTTCCTCATATTGTCTTGTCTTTTATGCATCTTATTTCTGTTCTTCTGCTGAGAACAGTATTTCTCAAACTTAAGGGATCTGTGGACTACTTCAAAAGCACTCAGCATACAGTTACCAATCTTTTGTTTAAAAAATGTCATCTGAATTTTAAATAAAAACTAAAAGTTTAAAAATTGGTAGTTTCATATCAGCAAGAGATTATTTGCTGTTTGCAATCTTTCACAAAGGTATCTTTATCTGACATGAACAAAAGATCAGATTCCAAAATAACCCCATTAAAAAGTAGGCAGAGGACAGATGCTTCTCAAAAGAAGACATACAAGCAGCCAACAAACATATGAAAAAAAATGCTCAACATCACTAATCAGAGATATGCACATCAAAACTACAATGAGATACCATCTCACGCTAGTCAGAATGGCTATTATAAAAAGGTCAGCAATAACAGATGTTGGCAAGGTTGTGGAGAAAAGAGAACACTTATACACTGTTGGTGGGAATGCAAATGAGATTAGTCCCTGTGGAAACAAGTTTGGAGATTCCTCAAAGAACTAAAAACAGAACTGCTATTCAACCCAGAAACCCTATTACTGGGTATATACCCAAAGGAAAAGAAATCATTCTACCAACAAGACACTTGCATTAATATGTTTATAGCAGCACTAGTCACAATAGCAAAGACATAGAATCAACCCAGGTGCCCATAAACGGTGGACTGGATAAAGAAAATGTGGTACACATACACCATCGAATACTGCACAGCCATAAAAAGAATGAGATAATGTCGTTTGCAGCAACTTGGATGCAGCTGAAGGTCATTAACCTAAGCAAATTAATGCAGAAACAGAAAACCAAATACTGCATGTGCTCACTTATCAGTGGGAGCTAAACATTGGATTCACGTGGACACAAAGACTGAACAATAAACAAGAGATACCAAAGGAGGGGAGGGAAGAAAGGAGGAAAGGGTTGAAAAACTACCTATTGAGTACAATATTCACTACTTGTGTGATGGGATCATTAAAGCCCAAACCTCAGAGTAATGCAGTTTATGCAGCAAACCTGCACAGGTACCCACTAAATCTAAAATTTTTTTAAAAAATCGGATTCCAGGCCGGGCACGGTGGGTCACGCCTGTAATCCCAGCACTTTGGGAGGCCGAGGCAGGCGGATCACGAAGTCAGGAGATCGAGACCATCCTGGCTAACACGGTGAAACCCCGTCTCTGCTAAAAATACAAAAAAAAAAAAAAAAAAAATTAGCCGGGTGAGGTGGCAGGCACCTGTAGTCCCAGCTACTCGGGAGGCTGAGGCAGGAGAATGGCGTGAACCCGGGAGGCAGAGCTTGCAGTGAGCCGAGATCTGGCCACGGCACTCCAGCCTGGAGGGCAGAGCAAGACTCCATCTCAAAAAAAAAAAAAAAAATTGGATTCCATATCCATTCAGTTTATTTTCTTACTCTGTTTCATCTAAATTAGAAAGCCCTTCTTTACCATTATAAAACATTAGGAATGACAGCAAGTGTGGTGTGCCTCTCTCAGAAAGCTGGGAATATTTGGAGCAAATGTAGACCTGGGAATTGGGGAGAGATTTCTCCCTTATGTCTACTTTCAGTTGAAAAACCCGTCACATTTAAAGCAAAACTAACCATTTCCTTCAATGTAAAGAAATGCACTTTTATATTCTGCAGCATTTGCATAGATCTGTACATGTGCCATTCAATTTATTTATCCAAATAAAGAACATCAAGTAACAGATAAAAAATACAACTCTTGGTAACAACCATTTGTATCACTATTCAGTCTTCAAAATCTCCAGTAATCTATCCTTAATGTTAAATACCGTAATATTGCAGCCATACAAAGATAAGGCCACACTACTCAAGACACTATCATAAAGAAACACCAACTGAGCATGCCACTTAATATAAAAAAGAGTAAATCTACTGTCCATAAAAAGATGTTTTTATTCCACGTTTCAAGTAATCTTGCGTGAGCCCCTGCCATTGGGAAGGAGTAGGGAGAAAGCTGTCTTGTATTTCTTTGCCCAGAACACTAAGATAGAAACTCAATGACTGCAATTCCATCCTAGTCACAATTTTGACTACTTCCCTCATCTGTTAATCACCACCAGGATGTAAACTATTGATTAGCAACTGCTCTTGGAAGTAAAGCAGAAGATGGACAAGTATCCAGGTAAACTCTTACGTACACCGCAATGCTAACCTTGCCCCAACCAAAAACTGTTTCACTCTCTCTAAAAATCCTAATTCACCTTGCTCAGCCTACACAAGAATGCTCACAGCAATCACTTCCTTTTCCTGTAGCACAGGGTCATAAGAGATCAACAGTGGTAAAAGTCATCAAGCATTTCTCTCTCATTAGAATTGTATATTCTATGATGGTGAGAGCTTTATTCTTTTGTTAACTGCCATATTTCCTTTGCCTGGAATAACTCCTGGCCCTGAAAAAATATATGTTGAATGAACGAACAAATGAATGAATGCATGTAATTAATATATTCTGAACTGTGATTCAGTCTCTGTACCAGAGTTCTTTTGCCTTACTGGGAAGAAAACGTTAGTACATAAAATAGTGACTGTTCTGACATACTGATGGCTACTAATGTGTGATGTGACATTGAACAAAAAATGTCATTTAACAAAGAGGTTTTGCCAATAATTAATCTGCTTCCCCTCTACACCCATTAGTCATAAGAGTTTGGGTTGGTTGACAAGCTTCTCAGTAATAATGTGACTTGTGTCACACAAAGGATTGAAATTCTAAATGATGTCTGTAGGGTTTTAATTTCTGCCTTTTGGGGAGAAAAGAATTATCAATTTCATATTTGGGCAACTTATTTTGACAGTTTCCTAACAGGTGACTAGGGTGTCAGTAGATCATCAGTCCAATCAAATCTGAACACTAGTGTTCACTGCCATACTTCTTATTCCCACATTTCCGTAGTCAGAAGCTTCCCCTAAATTATGGCACTAGCAGAGTCCTTTCTACCAACTTATGTCAATTTAAATTTAGTGCCTGAACCTGGAGTTCTGATGTTAATATTTTAATTCTGTTTTTGCCATGTAATCATTTTTGAGAAATCAATCCATTTTTTGTGTGCAAGGCAATTAAATAACACAACAGTAATAACTGAAATTAAATATTTAGATATGCAAACAATATAAACTGTTTTGGCAAAGAAGCTTTCCCTTAACTGAGAAAACTGAGGAACCCAGTTTTCAAATGTAATTTTATTTGTGGAAAGAGGCTGTTTCCCAATATTCTCTCTTTAATCCTCAAAATAAAGCCATTATATTTTGAACTAATTACATAGTCCCATAGAATAAAGTGCACATTTTACGTCTTCCTTTGAAGGTTATTTGGCCTCATAATTAAGTTCTAGTCAAGAAGAGGTAAACCAAATGGTCAAATGTGACTTCTAAAACTTGTGCTTAAAAGGGAGGTGCTTTAGCAGCCATCTTGTTGAGCTTAAGTCATTATTATCTCAGGATTTTCAGTTATTTGTACCCAAATCTATTCCTGATATTGCAAACATTAAATATTCTCTGTGAAAATAACGTAATAACAATAAATGGATAACACCTATGAAGAATTTATTATGTGACAGACATTCTAAATGTTTTACATTTAATAATGAATTGACTTCCACAGTAACTTTATAAAGCAGGTTCTATTATTATACTTTATAGATGAAGGAACTGAGGCACAAAGAGGTTAAACGACTTGCTGGAAATCTCAAAGCTATTGAGAGACAGTGCCCAGATTTAAACCCAGGAAGACTGCCTTTCGAATTCCCTCTCTTTAACATTATGAGCTTTATTGCTTCTTATAATTATTCATAATTACACATGCTATAGTGCTTGTCATAATAATTAACATTTCAAATTGAAGAATGTACGTGAACAAAGCTGTCTCAATGTTCTTTTCATCCCTACCAACCAAACCACCTGTGAAGTACTTGCTGAGCCCTGGTACAATACAGAAGTCCATGGATCCCATTTTGAGGTTCTCAAATCATTTTTTCCTTCAGTGGAACTGAAACTGGCTCATAGTGGCATTGTTTTCCAGAGGCTATCCTCACTGCTGGAATCCCAGCAGGCAAACAGAAAGCCACAGTCACGTTACAGATACTTGTATCAGCCAGCCTGGCTGCAACTATACAGACTATACAGAACTGTGACCTTCTTTCCTGACCACTGGATATATTCCAGGGACCAATGCTTAATAACAATGCACCAATTATTTTATTTTATTTTATATTATTTTATTTTAATTTTTTGGCAGAGATGAGGTCTTACTATCTTGCCCAGCTGGTCTCAAACTCCTGAGCTCAAGCAATCCTCCTTCTTCAGCCTCCCAAAGTGCTAGGATTACAGGTGTGGGCCACCGCGCCTGGCTCACCATTTCATTTTGAATGAAGCATTTCACTGTGTGCTGGTTTGTGACAATAGAATCAAAGGCTTCTACAACTGAATGGGGTCTCAGGAATCAGTTTAGCCCAACTTTCCTCATTTTATTGATAAGAAAATTAAGGCATAGAGATGTTAAACTTATTTGCTCAAAATCACATAGCTATTGATTACACAGCTGGAACTAGGCCATGGATCTTCTAGCCAAGTATCAGTACCAGATTTGGGGGTTTCTGTTTATTTATACTATCCTTTAAAAATTCCAAGTAAGCTGTACATAATAGACAACCCAGTACAAAATGGGAAAATTTTTCTAGTAACTATAATACCTGTAGTATTTTTAGCTATAAGATTAAAGAACTTTAAGACTCTTCAAATTATGAATCATTTAATACCATATATTAATAGAAATCTTTCAACACATTTAGGAGCACCTAGCTGTAATATGGATGAAAAGCTGAAGAGATTTTTAAAGTGTAGTATTTCCAGCTATAAAATCTTAGGCAACAAAAACATGACTAGCCATATCTTTCAATGGAAATTTCTCACTTTCAGAAAGACCTAAAATCTCATTCAATGATAATTTACTTTTTAATATAAACTACAAGCAGGTGAACAAGCCAGTGGTCTGAGTGTTTTGACAAAACTGTGTTTTACATTACACCTTCTGTCTAGATTTTGGCTCCAAAATACCAAATAGGATTTTTGCGATTACCTAAACTTACCCCAAAATTTAAAAGAATTTTGAAAAGATGTCATTTTCTGAATTTATAAATTTAGTAAGCAGATAATTTGGATTTTGCTCTTCAAACCTGTGTCACAAAATGTAATAGTCAAGAAAAATTAACCTGTATAGTACACTGTGGAATGTCGTAGGTGGTTTACAGGATTGACGGCTTTTCCAATTAAGCCTAAAAAGAATCCATGCTACAACTAAAACCTCACAGATGAGAACTGCATGCAATTGCACATGGTCAAGATGTTAATGGGGAATGGGAGATAGGCCATTTAATATAAATTATACCCCTTTCAAAAGCCTTGGCAGTGATTTATGGATTGAGATGACATAAAATCGGAAATTAAAGTATCAAAGAGAATAGGGATCAACTGAAGAAAATAAAGTAGTAGTTGTTCCTAGACTTGAACAAATTACACCATTGGAATAATGAATTTCATTCTAAGCTTACTGATCGCTAAGGCAAAAATGAAAATCAGTTGGGTTACACAATTCTAATTTTCTGACAAGGGACAATATTCAAGTTTATAAAGATACCATTTTTTATTCATTCACTAAAAGTAGGAATTAATTAGACGTGTGCTTGTATGCTGCTCAATCAATGGCTACACAGCTGCAGCAACAGGAAAACCCTTCAGAGGGCTTACTTACTGTTTGGCACTTTACCAAATAGCCCACATTTATTATACCATTTCATCATCGCCAGAACCTTAAGATACCTCAATTTATACATTAGAAAATGGAATCATAAAGACATAAAGATTGCCCCATAGCACAGAGTAAGTAAGCAATATAGTCAAAGGCACTGGGCCTAGCTCCAAAATCCGCACTTTTAATCTTACTTTCTCAATATATAAAATTAGCACATTTCCTAAATGTTTTAGGATGATATAAGGAAGTGACCCTGGTGTATAATGATTATTCTTATCAGATATTTTAAGTTCCAAAGCCTACATTTTTAAACACAACACTTCTCTTTCTTGTGAAGCAAATATTTAGTAAGACATATTAGACATTGGGATCAGCAGGATGAATACATAGCCCTTGACATCACAGATCTTATGAACAATATGTATTATGGAAATACTGTTCCAACACACGGTTCTCCTATTGAGCCTCTATAATACGAAATATTAAATTTTAAGTCAGTGATTACATTTCTTCAGGGATAATGTGATTGAGATACTTTGCTTGCTGGTGTGTTATCTTAATATTACCTTAAAACATGAAAAAAAGCCAATGAATTGTCAACTACATCCATGGCAGTTTCTCTCAATGTTCAGCAATTTTGGCCAAGTGTTGAATTTTGGTCAACTCATAATCTACCAATTAAATAACACCTACTCAGCAAGTTTTATTCAGAGATTTCAAGTTATAAGACAGATGCATTGGAAACCAGGACTGAAGGAGACAAGGTGGAAATTCTATAGAAGTAAAACTTATTTTCAGTTGAGATTAAAGGTTTGAAAAATTGGGCCAGATCTGGAAGGAAGTTTGGAGACCACCTCATGCCCATAGGCAGAACTAATATTTCTCCTCTTTGCCCAAAAGGCAGTATGTACCTTGAAGTTAAAGAAGTTTAAGCTTAAGGGCTTCTCCTGCCCAGAGGGCCCCAGGAGAGAATCCAACACTTTCCATTAGAAGTTTTATACATTTCTAAAGGAAAGCATTTTTTTTGTGTGTTTTTTTTTTTCTTTAAAGAAAACCTCCCAAATTTCATATGCTTCAGATCCCATCAAGCCTGGATATGGCTCCATTTGCCTCCTTTAAGATTTCTAATAATCTCAAACTTTTGCATTGTTGATTAGCTGAGGCCCCAAATATCACAAGTCAAAAAAAGAAGCTGCTTCTATTTTTCTTCAGAAAGGTATTTCAGCATCAATTCCTTTCATTATGATGCTCTTCTACCTCTTGCTGACAGGTGGTAGCAGTTTTAATAAAGCTCACAGGATGATAGGAAAGAAATGAATATTAACTTTTCCACAGGCATACAATATAACCTTGTTTTTATGTAAAATTCAACCTTCAAAAAATATAAGCTGTGTCAATGTACTGAGTGTTCATCTATGATGAAATAGTAGAGTAAGGATGGTTTACATTTTTAAAAAAATGTGAAGCCTTTGCAAGAGTTACCTAAATTACATCATTTTAATCTGATGAAGATATTATATAAAATTATGTTTGATCACACTTTAAAAATTTTAAAGAAAGTCAAACAAAGCCATCCAGCTATAGAGCACTTGAAATGAGGATAGTATTTTTCTGCCTTTAGAAAGACAAATTACTAAATATAGCCCAACCTCCCTTTACTAGGAAATGAGATGACACCATGAATATTTCTTTATGTATGTATGTATGTATGAATGTATGTATTTATTTTTGAAACAGGGTTTCACTCTGTCACCCAGGCTGAAGTGCAGTGACGCGACTTGGGCTCACCACAACCTCCACCTCCGGGGCTCAAGCGATTCTCCAGCCCCGCCCTCCCAAGTAGCTGGGACTACAGGCGTGAGTTACCAATGCCCGCTAATTTCTGCATTTTTTAGTATAGATGGGTTTTGTCATGGTCTCGAACTCCTGAACTCAAAGTGATCTGCCTGCCTTGGCCTCCCAAAGTGCTGGGATTACAGGTGTGAGTCACTGCACCAGGCCGACACGATTAATATTTTAAAGAAATAAGAGAAACGGAAATCTTCAGAAGCAGACCTTGGAGTACCACCTTTTAATGCAAAGCTCTAAAGTGATAGTGCTTAGATTTCCAAATGATAACAGAAACCTTAGTTATTGAGACGTAGCAACTTCTTACTCAAATCTTGTGCCACCTAAGTAAAAACACTGACATCAGAAACTTTTTCAAAGCTGCATATATTGGCTCCTCCATGTGTATCACATTTGAGCCATACTTTGAAAAACAGTTCCATATCAAAGCTTTTTTTTTTCACACATTTCAACCCAATTAGAGACAAGAGAGATGAGTGTTAACAAGTAAGTTAATTTTAGAAAATATATGCAAAAAAGCCAAATGTTTTTAATTACTTTAATATTTTCCACATGTAGAAATTTATCTTACTAGACATTAAAACAAGGTTAAAAAAAGAAAAATCAGAGCCACCAGCATGCCATATGAGGCGATCAGCTGGACATAAATTAATACTGATGTTCTGAAACTTCCTCTATCACTATCAGCTGGTGTAGAAAGTATTCTATTAGAATCTTCGCAAGTTCAGTTAGCCCACGTTTTTATCCAGTAAATGCATGAAGTTCTCACAGTTGTTCAGGTTAGCTTTTACACTGTATCAAGAACCAAGGAAAAATATAATTCAGATCTCTGCTCTTTTTTTGTTGTCAACAAGTTTTTCAGTGACTTTATTTTGGGAATAAAAAAAGATAAAGGCTATTTTGTGCTCTCATTAGATATGACTCAAATTGGTGGGTGCCAAATTGGGAGAAACTGGTAAACCATAACTCTTAGTCATCTATTTTCTGACTCATATTCTCTATGAACTTGAAATATTTGCATTGCTAATATTGTGAGATATCCTAAAAATGAAAAAATAATCAGTGAAGCACTCCTTAGAGATCAACACTATATAAAAAGAATATTGTTATAATATATCAAAATTATTATCCTAAACCAAAAAATTGATATGTAAGGCCCCCTGATACTTGGGAAATAAAGTCATTAAAATGAGTTCTCTGCTTCAATACCCTTAGAAACCATGGCTTTAAAACATTGTAACTAATCAAGAAATTATCCATTTTTTATTCAAATAGCCCTCGGTGGTATTACCATTCTAAAGATAGAGGCTAGAATCTTTGCACTTTTGCACTTGAGATAATTAACAGATCAGTTTGGGGGTGTTAGGGGGACAAAAAATTCCCTGCAAAACTTTACAATTTCAATTAATTATGAATTTGACAAGTTATATAAAATTTTACCCTTGATATTAGTGAAAAAGGGGTTGGCTCAAGTAAACAAAATTATAAGTATGCAAATAATCAAGTTTGCAAGAACAAATTCTCCATCTCAACAAACTAAAATTCTATCAGACTTACCCTTGAAACTACTTTCAATGAGGATATGGGTATACAGGAAACAAAGAAATTAAAATAATCTAGGGTTTTCCCTAACTTAGAATGTTAGTATTAAATATTCTAAATTATTATCCAATTTCATTTTATTTCCTATCTGTAGAGCAGTGGTTCTCAAAAGTGTGGGTTCTGACCAGCAGCCATCAATAGGAACTTGTTAAAAAAGAAGTTCTCATCCCCTACTCCAGACCCACTGAATCAAACAGTCTAGAGGTGAGGACCCAGCAATCTGTGTTTTAATAAGCTTTTGAGTGATTAAAATGCATGCTTTGTACAACCACTGCCCTAAAGATTGTGAGATGAAACAATCTCCCCAGGTCTAGTAAACATATATAAAAATAGAGAAAAAAAAATTCCAGAATCCTTTCTCATCCCTCTAGACTTCATATCCTACTTCCTTGTAGGAAGATGAGTAGAAAAATGTCACCAGGTCATAGCAGGACATTACACTAGGACATCTGTCCTAGTATATTCTGGATATGAGCCCTAATCCAGGCTCAGGAAGGAGTTGAACTCTTAGTTGAAGAAATTGCAGTAATTGATTATTCCAAATCTCAGATTATTCGACATGGAACAATTTTTACTGCTATGACCTGGTGACATTTTTCTACCCATCTTCAGTTGTCATTTAATCTGCCAATCTTAAAAAAAAAAAAAAATGTGGCATCTACCTAGCTCTACCTGCATTCCAACCTGTCTTTGAGCAACTGTACTCAACCATATTATTTTAAACCTCACAGAATTTTATTTGCCTACATGATAGATATTATCAGTAAGAACTCAATAAAATATATTATTATATTTTTATAAAGAGTCTTCCTAATGATGATGTTTTTCCCATTACCCAAGGCCTGTGTCATCTCCCACAAATCAGTACTGGGAGTAGTCTTACTCAACTCTGAGTATCATGTAATTTTTGTTTCTTCATGCTTGCTCATAAAATGTTAAAGGCAATTTTACAGCCTAAGCCTAGTAAATGTGATAAAATTAACAACTTGAATTTGTATGCTAACCTACCCTTGATTACATCCTATTTCTTATAAATTTTTATTTTCAATGCTTATTTTCTCACTTCTTTTTAAAATCCTCCTATATTACATGTTTTTGTACGTTTTAAGCCCTTTTTTAAAATTAAGGAAGACACAAACAAAGGAATAAAGAGGAAAACCAGAAACTGGGAGGATGGGGCTTGGGGAGTCCATGGGGGAATTCAGCAAGTGAATAGTGCTAGGCCTTAGAGACAGATATACCTGAATATCAATTCCATCTCCAGCATTTACTATTAACAGCTACATAATCTTGGACAGACTATTAGATTGGCTCAACCTTCTGGGTGTAATGAAAATGGTAGTATCGGCTGGGCATAGTGGCTCATGCCTATAGTCTGAGCACTTTGGGAGGCTGAGGTAGGCAGATCACTTGAGGCCAGGAGTTTGAGACCACCCTGGCCAATATGGTGAAACCCCATCTCTACTAAAAATACAAAAATTAGCCAGGTGTGGTGGTAGGTGCCTGTAATCCCAGCTACTCAGGGGGCTGAAGGCAGGGGAATCACTTGAACCCAAGAGGCGGAGGTTGCAGTGAGCTGAGATCACACAGCTGCACTATAGCCTGGGTGACAGAGAAAGATTCCATCTTTTAAAAAAAAAAAAAAAAAAAAAAAGGTATTATCTACCTTACAAAAGATTATTATAATAGTTGGAAGTAACATATGCAAAAATCTGTTACACTGTTTGGCAGAGAATAGGCAGTCCTAGAAAGTAAGGTATTATTATCAATGTCCTTATGGGAGGCCATGTGAAGAGCCCCAACATGCAAGTTCCTTGACCTTCTCCAAGGAAATGCTACCACGGGAAAGGTCAGTGGCCATAGCACAGACCCTGCCATCACCAGAACAGGATTTCCTCCAACATCATCAATTCTGGAATTCCATCTTCTATCCATCCTCCATCTTTCTATCACTAAGTGTGAGCCTAGAACATTGAGACCTCAACTTTAAGGCATTCCTCTTCTTCAACAACTGTGTCCCTTCCTGTCTTTATTTCCTTCCCTACTCAGATAGGACCCACACTAAAGCACTTCTACTCTCTCACTTCTCAACTATCTTTTTTCAGTTTCTTTTCCCTCAGTCCTTCTGTTGCATCTGACTGAACAGCCCCACTCAATTAATCACTTGCTTTTACTGGAGGAGAATGGGTTAGAGTGGTACCTCTTTGTCTAGATTTTAAATTTTCAACTTTAGTCTCACCCTCAGAAATTCTTTAATTTCCTCATGGTTCTATTCCACAAACTTCACTGTTTTCTGCCTGGTCCCTACTCAATCCTATCACTCTTAGCTGACAGCCTTGACTCCCACTCAGGAACTAAGTTCAACTCTCCAAATCCTGACACACAGTCACATTGATATCCCTTGTCTTAGAGAACAATTTCTCTTCTGCCCAAGGCCACTAGTGTCATCTGACTGGCCCTGGATCTCTTTCTGAATCTTCGTAGATCTTGTTTCAGCCATTAAACCCTCTCTCTCTTTTAAAACATACATTCAGCTGCATCCTCCCCAGTTTCTCATTCCACACAGATTAAAAACATTCATTTGTCTGTTCCATCTTGAAAAATAAGAACTGTCAGTTCCAAATTGGCACCTAAGAATTAGAAAAATGTGCTACAAATTTCAAAATGTTTTTATATAAATTAAAACCACAAATTTTGGGTTTTGTTTGCTTTGGCCTCGTTTGAATCAGAATAGATCTGACCTTGTCATGTAACAAGGTTCCTGAGGGTCCACATTCTGTTTTACTGTGAACCCCATCTTTTGTCCACAGTCTGTCGGATGTAGGAGAATATATGGTCCAAGTTGGACCAATCTGAATAACTCTCTCGTACAAAGATCTTAATTCACTCAGGCTTAATCATGAAAATGGAGATAATTTTGCAATTCAGTTGTTCTCATTTAGCCATCTTTACCAAATCAATTCAGATGTGAGAAAAGAACAGGGCAGATATCTAATACAGATAGGAAAAAGGGGCCAGATCTAGCTTCTTGATCACTTTTCATTTCCCTTTGTGAGGTCCAGGTTTCTGACTGCCTACCTTTGGGTTTTGTTAGACTGAAAACAGGTTTTCCTAGTCCAAGGTAGTCCTAGTTGTTATTACAACCAACCATAGAGTCAAAACACTTCTCGGTGAAAGAAATGAGAAGTCCTCATTTGTGGCCCATCCACACTTCCCTTCTGAAATGTCAGTGTCCACCGGCTGAGTAGCATTAGGGGCATGAAACTTGGCTGCGGTCTGAGATCACCATACAGGGGATATCTGAGTAGTGACAGACCTGTGAGAGTAACTACGTGTCAGAGTTACATGGAAAGTAAAAATATAAGAATATGTAAGTGGAAAAAACAAAACTTGAAAGGCCACTCGTGAAGCTATGGAAAGGGGAAGCAATAAGAAGGAAGTCAGAAACCCAAATGAGTTGACTAATATAAACCCCTACTGAAGTTCTTGCCATTTTTTACAACACCATTAAAGCAATGAAACAAGTTTCTTTTTTCTTCCATATGCACATGATGAGAAACCTTACCAGTAAATGCCACAGTGTACAGGCTTATAACAGGTCATTTTTCAAGATATGTACATGTGGTCTATACTAGTTTAGAGCTTATTTTAAATCCTTCCCATTTAAAATTAAGTGGAACATTTAAAACAAAGAACCATAAAATAAAGATCAACTTTAAAAATCCATATGCAATTAAGAATTTCAAAAGAGAGATCAATATTTAACTACAAAAATATAATGCAAAAATCAAACCAGAGCAGCAGCAAAAATCACCCTTCTGAGCCCGTTTATAACACAGACGGAGCTCTCTCCAAAAATCTCAACAAAGCCAATCTTCATTCATTTAACCAACATTTAGTAAGTATCTACTCTGGGTATATACACTAAAACTAAAAGTTAACACATTAAAGATAACATTGAAATTATGAATCGTAACTAAATCACTATTCCAAAAAATTAATAAAGGAATAAATTTAAAACAGAGTTAACTTCATTAGAGCCATGTTGCTTCCCAACCTACTACAAAACAAAGAGTGTGGACTTGCAAAAGACACTCTGAGAAAAAGCTTTGTAAATGGAAACAATGTAAATGAAATCTCTTTTACTTGTTAAAACAAAGATATACTGTTCCTGGAAAAAGCAACTGACGGTTCTTTGTATATGAACACCCCCTCCATATTTAATCCAACATAGCAATACAATCCTATTCTACCTGTTAAAACACTATCCTATGTTACAGTACTAAGTAGAATTAAAAGTTTTATAATTAAGTCTGTGACGATGCAGATCAAGTTACTGACAAGTGAGCAATCATTTAAAAAGTCATTTTACTGCAGGAATCAGTTTACACAGTGCTAAAGGCAAAGGTATCAATGAGAAGAATCAACTGAGAAAAGGACATTGATCCAACCTTCCCATTATCCCTGGAATAAAACAACCCTGGTTAAAACTATATAGCCAGAGCAACAGCTTTTGCTCTCTTCCCACTCAGCTGCCCCAATGATGCTCTCAGCTGAGCTCCCAGCACAAGTTACATGCCAAGGTCCTGCCCCCTTACTCTATCCTTTTTTCATCAACTTTTTCACATCTCTTGCTCATCAATCTCCAGCTCCACGGAGTCCCACCCTAGTCTACTTATCTTTATTTGTACACGGTTTTCTTCATTTCTATCTCAAATCTGGAGAGGACAATGGCAGAGACCGCACATTCCCCATTTTTAAATTAATGTAAAAATCAAGAAAAATACATGTGACTATGTACATATACATATAGTGTTAAAATGTATGACTATTTTATATATATATAAAGCTACCTTACATAAATAATAAGAAATACTTATTCAGAAGGATAAGAAGGTACAATGCATGTTAAATACTAAGAACAATTGAAAATCCTTAGACAGTGATTCTAAAACTTAGCCTGCATCAGTATCCCCTGCATAGCTTATTAAAAGACTGCTGGACCCCAGCCCCAGAGTTTCTGAGTAAGGACATCCTGAGTGAATCATAAGAACATGCATTTATAATAAGTTCCCAGGTAACACTGATACTATTGGCCCAGGGACCACATTGAGAACCTCTGGACTTTGAATGTCAGCATCACTTTATCCTATCGTTACAGTTCAAGGATTTGCCAAATCCTTGAAGAAAAAAATAAAATGGCTTTTAGGAAAGCCCTTTATGTAATGAGCAGCAAGAATTGTGACAGTTGGGAAGCACACAATATCCCTGAGGCCAGATGGCTTGTGTCCCCACTGGGATAGCCCCCTAAAACAACTTTACCTTATGTCTACAAAGTGCCAAATTACAGGTATAATCTGCTAAATTACAGGTATAAGAGGTATATTTTCTATAAAAGTGGCAGAAATGGAAGGTGAAGCCAGGACTTTTCAAGATTTTCTTCTCAAATTAGTAAGAATAAACATAGTCTTAATAAACTAAAGACTACTTGGAGAATAATATGGGGGTCTCTAAGATTAAACACAACACTATAAATCTAAGGAAATACTGAATGATGAACTAAGACCATATCACGATGGTTCTGTGAGGAGAGTTAGTGTCGCAGGTGGCTGCTATAACACATTTCTGTTGGTTCAAGACCCATGCAGATTTGGGGAAATGGAGTCCTAGTTTTCTCAGGCCTATCTTAGGAGAAAACAAAGAACTCAGCAGCATCAGAACTCATTTTAAGTAACACAAGAAAAAGTTCTTTCTTTCCCGTGGGAAAACCAAGAACAGGGCAAATATAATTTCATTTTATAAATACTATTTGTATCTTTTTCTCCTTTCTTTTATATCACTATATTAGTAATGTTTTCTGCCCTATTTCCAAAAGTTGTTAGCTCTCTACAAAATTCTAACAGTTCATTAGTGATAGAGGAACAAAGCAAAACCTGCCATTTTTAATTATGCTACAAGCTTCTTAAACGATGCATTATTCAAATTGATGCCAATTATTTTGAAATGAAATAAAAATGCTACTTATCTATGAATAATATATAGGTAATATATTATTTTTCCATCCAAGAGTCTCAATTTTATGATTTAGAAGTCATCATTGCTTTTTCTCTAGGGATAAAACCGTAACTTAAAACACATGAACACACTTTAAGATAGATACACAAAAACATCAACTATCAAATATGAGAAACAATATTGGGACATGTTCTATTTTAAATGTGATATAAGATTTTTAGATTAACTTTTCAGTTGCGCTGGGAGCCTTGAGCTGTCATGTATGAAATCTGTGCACCCTGGTGTCACCATGCTCTAAGGAAGCCCAAGATACGTAAGGAGGCTGCATGCAGGCACTCTGGTGAACAACCCCAGCTGAGCTCAGCCTTTTAGTCATTCCAGCCCAGATACAGACATAAGAGTAAAGAAGCCTTCAGAGGATTTTAGGTTTCAATCTTTTGAGTCTCCCCTGGCTATCGAAGCCTTGGCCTTTCCAGCTGAGGCCCCAGACATCATGATGCAGAGACAAGGCATCCCTGCCATACCCTGCCTAAATTCCTAAACCGCAGAATCCAGAAGCATAATAAAATGGTTTTTGTGTCATACTACTATGGTTAAGCTGGCTTGTTTACAGGAATAGATAACTGAAGCATGCTAGCAATAAAGGTGTGGCTGGATTTGATTTGATATAGAGCAATCAGAAAATCAATGTGCTGAAGATGTAAAGAATTACAGTTGGCCGAGCGTGGTGGCTCACACTTGTAATCCCAGCCCTTTGGGAGGCCAAGGCAGGCGGATCACTGGAGGTCAGGAGATCAAGATCAGCCTGGCCAACATGGCAAAACCCTGTCTCTACTAAAAATACAAAAAGAAAAAAGATTAGCCAGGCATGACAGCACACCTGTAATCCCAGTTGCTAGGGATGTTGAGGCAGTAGAATCACTTGAACCTGGGAGGTAGAGGTTGCAGTGAGCCGAGATGGCATCACTGCACTCCAGTGTGGGTGATGACAGAGTGAGTGAGACTCCATCGCAAGAAAGAAAAAAGAAAAGAAAGAAAAAAGAAGGAAAGGAAAGGAAAGGAAAGGGAAAGGGAAAGGGAAAGGGAAAGGGAAAGGGAAAGGGAAAGGGAAAGGGAAAGGGAAAGGGAAAGGGAAAGGGAAGGAAAGAGGGGGGGCGGAGCAAGATGGCTGAATAGGAACAGCTCCAGTCTCCAACTTCCAGCGTGAGTGACACAGAAGACCGGTGATTTCTGCATTTTCAACTGAGGTACTGGGTTCATCTCACTAGGGAGTGCCGGACAATCGGTGCTGGTCAGCTGCTGCAGCCCGACCAGCGAGAGCTGAAGCAGGGCTAGGCATCGCCTCACCTGGGAAGCGCAAGGGGGAAGAAAATCTCTTTTCCTAGCCAGGGGAACTGAGACACACAACGCCTGGAAAATCGGGTAACTCCCACCCCAATACTGCGCTTTAAGGAAACGGGCACACCAGGAGATTATATCCCACACCTGGCCGGGAGGGTCCCACACCCACAGAGCCTCCCTCATTGCTAGCACAGCAGTCTGTGATCTACCAGCAAGGCAGCAGCGAGGCTGGGGGAGGGGCGACCGCATTGCTGAGGCTTAAGTAGGTAAACAAAGCCGCTGGGAAGCTGGAACTGGGTGGAGCTCACAGCAGCTCAAGGAAACCTGCCTGTCTCTGTAGACTCCACCTCTGGGGACAGGGCACAGTAAACAATAACAAACGCAGCAGAAACCTCTGCAGATGCAAACGACTCTGTCTGACAGCTTTGAAGAGAGCAGTGGATATCCCAATACGGAGGTTGAGATCTGAGAAGGGACAGACTGCCTGCTCAAGTGGGTCCCTGACCCCTGAGTAGCCTAACTGGGAGACATCTCCCACTAGGAGCAGTCTGACACCCCACACCTCACAGGGTGGAGTACACCCCTGAGAGGAAGCTTCCAAAGCAAGAATCAGACAGGTACACTAACTGTTCAGCAATATTCTATCTTCTGCAGCCTCTGCTGCTGATACCCAGGCAAACAGGGTCTGGAGTGGACCTCAAGCAATCTCCAACAGACCTACAGCTGAGGGTCCTGACTGTTAGAAGGAAAACTATCAAACAGGAAGGACACCTATACCAAAACCCCATCAGTACGTCACCATCATCAAAGACCAGAGGCAGATAAAACCACAAAGATGGGGAAAAAGCCGGGCAGAAAAGCTGGAAATTCAAAAAATAAGAGCAAATCTCCCCCGGCAAAGGAGCGCAGCTCATCGCCAGCAACGGATCAAAGCTGGACGGAGAATGACTTTGACGAGACGAGAGAAGAAGGCTTCAGTCCATCAAACTTCTCAGAGCTAAAGGAGGAATTACATACCCAGCGCAAAGAAACTAAAAATTTTGAAAAAAAAGTGGAAGAATTGATGAGTAGAGTAATTAATGCAGAGAAGGTCATAAACGAAATGAAAGAGATGAAAACCATGACACGAGAAATACGTGACAAATGCACAAGCTTCAGTAACTGACCCGATCAACTGGAAGAAAGAGTATCAGCGATTGAGGATCAAATGAATGAAATGAAGCGAGAAGAGAAACCAAAAGAAAAAAGAAGAAAAAGAAATGAACAAAGCCTGCAAGAAGTATGGGATTATGTAAAAAGACCAAATCTACATCTGATTGGGGTGCCTGAAAGTGAGGGGGAAAATGGAACCAAGTTGGAAAACACTCTTCAGGATATCATCCAGGAGAACTTCCCCAACCTAGTAGGGCAGGCCAACATTCAAATCCAGGAAATACAGAGAACGCCACAAAGATACTCCTCGAGAAGAGCAACTCCAAGACACATAATTGCCAGATTCACCAAAGTTGAAATGAAGGAAAAAATTTTAAGGGCAGCCAGAGAGAAAGGTCGGGTTACTCACAAAGGGAAGCCCATCAGACTAACAGCAGATCTCTTGGCAGAAACTCTACAAGCCAGAAGAGAGTGGGGGCCAATATTCAACATTTTTAAAGAAAAGAATTTTCAACCCAGAATTTCATATCCAGCCAAACTAAGTTTCATAAGTGAAGGAGAAATAAAATCCTTTACAGATAAGCAAATGCTTAGAGATTTTGTCACCACTAGGCCTGCCTTACAAGAGACCCTGAAGGAAGCACTAAACATGGAAAGGAACAACTGGTACCAGCCATTGCAAAAACATGCCAAAATGTAAAGACCATCGATGCTAGGAAGAAACTGCATCAACTAACGAGCAAAATAACCAGTTAATATCATAATGGCAGGATCAAGTTCACACATAACAATATTAACCTTAAATGTAAATGGACTAAATGCTCCAATTAAAAGACACAGACTGGCAAACTGGATAAAGAGTCAAGACCCATCAGTGTGCTGTATTCAGGAGACCCATCTCACATGCAGAGACATACATAGGCTCAAAATAAAGGGATGGAGGAAGATACACCAAGCAAATGGAGAACAAAAAAAAGCAGGGGTTGCAATACTAGTCTCTGATAAAACAGACTTTAAACCATCAAAGATCAAAAGAGACAAAAAAGGCCATTACATAATGGTAAAAGGATCAATTCAACAGGAAGAGCTAACTGTCCTAAATATATATGCACCCAATACAGGAGCACCCAGATTCATAAAGCAAGTCCTTAGAGACTTACAAAGACACTTAGACTCCTATACAATAATAATGGGAGACTTCAACACTCCACTGTCAACATTAGACAGATCAACGAGACAGAAAGTTAACAAGGATATCCAGGAATTGAACTCATCTCTGCAGCAAGCAGACCTAATAGACATCTATAGAACTCTCCACCCCAAATCAACAGAATATACATTCTTCTCAGCACCACATCGCACTTACTCCAAAATTGACCACATAATTGGAAGTAAAGCACTCCTCAGGAAATGTACAAGAACAGAAATTATAACAAACTGTCTCTCAGACCACAGTGCAATCAAACTAGAACTCAGGACTAAGAAACCCAATCAAAACCACTCAACTACATGGAAACTGAACAACCTGCTCCTGAATGACTACTGGGTACATAACAAAATGAATGCAGAAATAAACATGTTCTTTGAAACCAATGAGAACAAAGATACAACATACCAGAATCTCTGGGACACATTTAAAGCAGTGTGTAGAGGGAAATTTATAGCACTAAATGCCCACAAGATAAAGCAGGAAAGATCTAAAATTGACACTCTAACATTGCAATTAAAAGAACTAGAGAAGCAAGAGCAAACACATTCGAAAGCTAGCAGAAGGCAAGAAATAACTAAGATCAGAGCAGAACTGAAGGAGACAGAAACACAAAAAACCCTCCAAAAAATCAATGAATCCAGGAGTTGGTTTTTTGAAAAGATCAACAAAATTGACAGACCGCTAGCAAGACTAATAAAGAAGAAAAGAGAGAAGAATCAAATTGACGCAATAAAAAATGATAAAGGGGATATCACCACCAACCCCAAAGAAATACAAACTACCATCAGAGAATACTATAAACACCTCTATGCAAATAAACTGGAAAATCTAGAAGAAATGGATAATTTCCTGGACACTTACACTCTTCCAAGACTAAACCAGGAAGAAGTTGAATCCCTGAATAGACCAATAGCAGGCTCTGAAATTGAGGCAATAATTAATAGCCTACCAACCAAAAAAAGTCCAGGACCAGATGGATTCACAGCTGAATTCTACCAGAGGTACAAGGAGGAGCTGGTACCATTCCTTCTGAAACCATTCCAATCAATAGAAAAAGAGGGAATCCTCCCTAACTCATTTTATGAGGCCAACATCATCCTGATACCAAAGCCTGGCAGAGACACAACAAAAAAAGAGAATTTTAGACCAATATCCCTGATGAACATCGATGCAAAAATCCTCAATAAAATACTGGCAAACCGGATTCAGCAACACATCAAAAAGCTTATCCAGCATGATCAAGTGGGCTTCATCCCTGGGATGCAAGGCTGGTTCAACATTCGCAAATCAATAAACATAATCCAGCATATAAACAGAACCAAAGACAAGAACCACATGATTATCTCAATAGATGCAGAAAAGGCTTTTGACAAAATTCAACAGCCCTTCATGCTAAAAACTCTCAATAAATTCAGTATTGATGGAACGTACCTCAAAATAATAAGAGCTATTTATGACAAACCCACAGCCAATATCATACTGAATGGGCAAAAACTGGAAAAATTCCCTTTGAAAACTGGCACAAGACAGGGATGCCCTCTCTCACCACTCCTATTCAACATAGTGTTGGAAGTTCTGGCTAGGGCAATCAGGCAAGAGAAAGAAATCAAGGGTATTCAGTTAGGAAAAGAAGTCAAATTGTCCCTCTTTGCAGATGACATGATTGTATATTTAGAAAACCCCATTGTCTCAGCCCAAAATCTCCTTAAGCTGATAAGCAACTTCAGCAAAGTCTCAGGATACAAAATTAATGTGCAAAAATCACAAGCATTCTTAGACACCAGTAACAGACAAACAGAGAGCCAAATCAGGAATGAACTTCCATTCACAATTGCTTCAAAGAGAATAAAATACCTAGGAATCTAACTTACAAGGGATATAAAGGACCTCTTCAAGGAGAACTACAAACCACTAATCAGTGAAATAAAAGAGGACACAAACAAATGGAAGAACATACCATGCTCATGGATAGGAAGAATCAATATCGTGAAAATGGCCATACTGCCCAAGGTAATTTATAGATTCAATGCCATCCCCATCAAGCTACCAATGAGTTTCTTCACAGAATTGGAAAAAACTGCTTTAAAGTTCATATGGAACCAAAAAAGAGCCCGCATCTCCAAGACAATCCTAAGTCAAAAGAACAAAGCTGGAGGCATCACGCTACCTGACTTCAAACTATACTACAAGGCTACAGTAACCAAAACAGCATGGTACTGGTACCAAAACAGAGATATAGACCAATGGAACAGAATCGAGTCCTCAGAAATAATACCACACATCTACAGCCATCTGATCTTTGACAAACCTGAGAGAAACAAGAAATGGAGAAAGGATTCCCTATTTAATAAATGGTGCTGGGAAAATTGGCTAGCCATAAGTAGAAAGCTGAAACTGGATCCTTTCCTTACTCCTTATACGAAAATTAATTCAAGATGGATTAGAGACTTAAATGTTAGACCTAATACCATAAAAATCCTAGAGGAAAATCTAGGTAGTACCATTCAGGACATAGGCATGGGCAAAGACTTCATGTCTAAAACACCAAAAGCAATGGCAACAAAAGCCAAAATTGACAAATGGGATCTAATTAAACTAAAGAGCTTCTGCACAGCAAAAGAAACTACCATCAGAGTGAACAGGCAACCTACAGAATGGGAGAAAATGTTTGCAATCTACTCATCTGACAAAGGGCTAATATCCAGAACCTACAAAGAACTCAAACAAATTTACAAGAAAAAAAACAAACAACCCCATCAAAAAGTGGGCAAAGGATATGAACAGACATTTCTCAAAAGAAGACATTCATACAGCCAACAGACACATGAAAAAATGCTCATCATCACTGGCCATCAGAGAAATGTAAATCAAAACCACAATGAGATACCATCTCACACCAGTTAGAATGGTGATCATTAAAAAGTCAGGAAACAACAGGTGCTGGAGAGGATGTGGAGAAATAGGAACACTTTTACACTGTTGGTGGGATTGTAAACTAGTTCAACCATTATGGAAAACAGTATGGCGATTCCTCAAGGATCTAGAACTAGATGTACCATATGACCCAGCCATCCCATTACTGGGTATATACCCAAAGGATTATAAATCATGCTGCTATAAAGACACATGCACACGTATGTTTATTGCGGCACTATTCACAATAGCAAAGACTTGGAATCAACCCAAATGTCCATCAGTGACAGACTGGATTAAGAAAATGTGGCACATATACACCATGGAATATGATGCAGCCATAAAAAAGGATGAGTTTGTGTCCTTTGTAGGGACATGGATGCAGCTGGAAACCATCATTCTTAGCAAACTATCACAAGAACAGAAAACCAAACACCGCATGTTCTCACTCATAGGTGGGAACTGAACAATGAGATCACTTGGACTCGGGAAGCAGAACATCACACAATGGGGCCTATCATGGGGAGGGGGGAGGGGGGAGGGATTGCATTGGGAGTTATACATGATGTAAATGACGAGTTGATGGGTGCTGATGAGTTGATGACTGCAGCACACCAACATGGCACAAGTATACATATGTAACAAACCTGCACATTATGCACATGTACCCTAGAACTCAAAGTATAATAATAAAAATTAAAAAAAAGAAAATAAAGAAAAAAGAAAAGAAAGAAAAGAAAAGAAAGGAAAGAAAAGAAAGAAAGAGAAAGAGAGAAAGAAAGAGAGAGAAAGAAGGAGGGAAGGAAGGAAGGAAGGAAGGCAGGCAGGCAAGCAAGCAGAATTAAAGTTTAGGGAATATCTTTCAAACTAATACAAAAAAAAAAAGGGCATTGTATATTTCCTTTAAAAATGTCATTACTGTGTTATGATTACAAAATAAAGCTGAGAAGCTTTATTCTTAAAAAGGAAATGCCTGCCCTCTTAAATGATATTAAAACCAAAAATTTTTTCTGATAAAAATATCTGTTTATCTTAACATTGAGAAAATACATAGATAAAATAGAGATAATGAGGCCAGGCATGGTTGGCTTACACTTGTAATCCCTGCAGTTTGGGAGGATCATTTGACGTCAGGGATTTGAGACCAGACTGGGTAACACACCAAGCCCCTATATCCATTAAAATAAAATAAAACAAAAGTAATATTAGCCAGGTGTGGTGGCACACACCTGTAGTCCAAACTACTTAGGAGGCTGAGGCTGGAGGTTTGCATGAGTCCAAGAGTTTGAGGCTGTCATGAGCTATGATTGTACCACTGCGCTCCAGCCTAGGCAACAGAGCAAAACACTGTCTCTCAAAATAACAATAATAATATAATAATAGAGATGATGAAACCCCCACACATATTTCAATAAATAGACAGATGCCATGGCACAATGAACCAACACACACATTTCAATACAAAGATAAATGGAAAGGCTGAGTGAACCAACACACACATTTCAATACATAGATACTAGGACACAATCAACACACATTCCAATGAATGAGTAGATCCCAAGGCACAGAATACCAACACACACATTTAAATAAGTTGACAGATGCTGAGGTACAGTGAAGTAACACACATAATTCAATAAATAGGTAGGTGATGAAGCACAGAGAACTAACATACACATGTCGGTAAGTAGATTAAAAAGTAGATTTAAAAAATTGTCTCCCAAAAACCAAAGTAGAAACTCATAGGCAGAATCCTAAGAATTCCCAGTAATTCTCACCCTTGCATAATCCTTCCACTGAGTATAGACAGAACCTGTGCATATGATGAGACATCATCCCTGGAATTAATTTATGTTATATGATAGATACAGTTGGCCTTAAACCAGAGAGACTATTTAGTAGATCTCATCTAATTACATCAGCCATTTAAAAACAGTTTTCTCCTGATGTTAGCAGAAGGGGAAGTTAGAGAAGAAAAAAAAAATCAGATGTTGCTGATTTGCAGATGAAAGAGAAATGCAAGATAGAATTGGGGCACCCTCTAGGAGCAGGGGGTGACCATAATGAACAGTCAGAAAAGATGTGGGGACCTCAGACCTGCCTATCCAGGAGGTCAAACTCTGCAACAGAGCATCCCAGAGCCTCCATACAAGAGTCCAGCCTGGCTGATACCACGATTTTGGCCTTGTGAGACCCTAATTAGAGAACTCAGCTAGTCTGTCCAGACATCTAGCCTTCAGAACTCCTACCTAATAAACTGGACTTGTTTTAAGAAGCTATGTGGTAATTTGTTATGCAAAAATATAAAGCTAATGCTCTAGCCTCAGATTCTAATCTCATTAGTTCCATATTAGAAAGTTAGATTTACAATGTACATAAAAATGCAGCAGTGTTATACACCAACAGTGACTAAGCTGAGAATCAAATCAAGATCCCAATCCTTTTTACAACATCAGAAAAAAAAATAAAATACCTAAGAACATACATAACCAAGAAGGTAAAAGATGTCCATAAGGAGAACCATAAAACACTGCTAAAAGAAATCACAGATGACACAAATGGAATTACATCCCATGTTCATGGATTAGAAGAATCAATATTGCGAAAATGACCATACTGCCTAAAGAAATCTACAGATTCAATGTAATTTCCATCAAAATACCAACATCATTTTTCACAGAATTAGAAAAAAAAATCCTAAAATTAATATGGAAACAAAAAAGAGCCCGAATAGTCAAAGCTATCCTAAGCAAAAGTTTTTGAACAAATCTGGAGCTATCACATGACTGGACTTTGAATTATACTACAAGACTATAGCTACCAAAACAGCATAGTACTGGTAAAAAAAAAAAAAAAAAAGTAGGCACACTGATCTATGGAAAAGAACAGAGAACCCAGAAATAAAGCCAAATATGTACAGTCAACTGATTTTCAACAAAGCATACAAAAACATGAATTGGGGAATGAACATCCTATGTATTAAATGGGAAAACTGGCAAGCCACATATAAAAGAATAAACTGGATACCTGTATCTCGCTTCATACAAAAATCAACTCAAGATGGACCAAAGACTTAAATATAAGATCTGAAACTATAAAAATTCTAGCAGACAATGTTGGAAAAACTCTTCTAGACATTGGCCTAGGTAAATAATTCATGACTAAGATCCCAAAAGCAAATGCAACAAAAACAAATAAATGGGACCTAATTAAGCTAAAAAGCTTCCACACAGCAAAAGAAACAATAAGCAGAGTAAACAGACAACACCCAGAATGGGAGAAAATATTTGCAAAGTACACATCTGACTGAGGACTAGTATCTAGAATTTACAAGGAACACAAATCAGCAAGAGCAAAACAAATAATCTCATTAAAAAGTGGGTAAAGGACACAGACATTTCTCAAAAGAAGATATACAAATGGCCAAAGATATGAAAAAATGCTCAACATCACTGACTATCAGGGAAATGCAAATTAAAACCACAATGAGTTATCACCCTACTCCTGCAAGAATGGCCGAATTAAAAAGTCAGCAGGGCACGGTGCCTGTAATCCCAGCACTTTGGGAGGCTGAGGCAGGTGGATCACCTGAGGTCAGGAATTCGAGACCAGCCTGACCAACATGGAGAAACCCCATCACTACTAAAAATACAAAAATTAGCTGCGCGTGGTGGCATGTGCCTGTAATCCCAACTGCTAGGGAGACTGAAACAGGAGAATCACTTGAATCCAAGAGGCAGAGGTGCGGTGAGCTGAGATCAGGCCATTGCACTACAGCCGGGGCAACAAGGGCAAAACTCCATCTCAATAAATAAATAAATAGTCAAAAAACAATAGATAATGGTGTGGATGTGGGGAAAGGGGAATGGCTATACACTGCTGGTGGGAATGTAAATTAGTACAACCTCTATGAAAAACAGTATGGAGAATCCTTAAAGAGCTAAAAGTGGATCTACCATTTAATCTGGCAATCCTACTATTGATTATCTACCCAAAGGAGAAGAAGTCATTTTATGAAAAGACACTTGCACACGTATGTTTACAGCAGCACATTTCACAATTGCAAAGATGTAGAACCCATCTAAATGCCATCAGCTAACAAGTGGATAAAGAAAATGTGGTACATATACAATATGGAATACTACTCAGCTATTAAAAGGAACAATATAATATGTTTTGCAGCAACTTGAATGGAGCTAGAGACCATTATTCTAAAAAAAAGTAACACAGGAGTAGAAAACCAAAAACCAAAAACCTTATGTCCTCACTTATTAGTGGAAGTTATGCTATGAGTACACAAAGGCATGCAGAGTGATATAATGGACGTTAAAGACTCAGGAGGTGGAGGATGAAAGGGGGGCTAGCAATAAAAAACTATACATTAGGTACAATGTACACACTCAGTTTGATGGGTGCACTAAAATCTCAAAACTCATCACTATATGATTCATCTATGTAACAACAACAACAAAAACACTTGTACCCCAAATGCTATGGAAATAAAAATTTGAATTAAAAAAATAAAAAGTTTTACATCTTTAATGCATTTTCTTCATGAATTAATCTAAATTTAAAAATCAGTTAATCTTTAGTTTCTGACCAAAAAAAAAAATAGTACTCAAAGATTTCTTCTTCTATATAGAAACATAATTTTTTAGTAGAACTGAGGACTTGATATTCAGAAAAGAGGGCGTAAGAGGGATGTGCCTTCTTAAATGGTCACATCACTTAAGAATCAAAAGTCTCAAAGAGTTTCCTAGGGTACACCGCTCTTCAGAGCTATCTTTCCCAGAGAAGAGTATATTATATTATATTTCAGCTTTTTGTCATAAAATTTTAAGCACATAGAAAAGTTAATAAAAGTAAATAAATGCTCATACACCCTTCACCCAGATTTAATAATTTATATTCTGCCATTGTTGCCTTGTGTGGATGTGAATTATTCCTTTCTTTTATTTCTGCATCAAAGTGTGTTGCCGACAACATGATGCATCACACCATGCTTCCCCTATGAATAAAAACAGTCTCCTCAAAACCAAAATACCATTATCACACCAAAACAATTAACCAAATTCCACTTTGTCTAATGGCCCATCCATATTTTAAAATTTTTCCACTTGCCCTAAAGTGTCTTTTGTAACTTTTTTCACCTACAAGAATCCAATCAAGCTGCATACATTACATTTGGCTGTGACTTTTTCAACTCTAAAGCTGGAAAAGTTCCCCTGTCTTTCCTGTTTTCTTATTGTTTGGTTTTGACATAACTTTTTGAACAATCCAGTCAATTGCCTTGTAGAATGTCCTCTATTCAGGATTTGGCCAATCATTTACTTATGGGATTGTTAAATTTATTTCTCTATCCCTTGTATTTCCTGTTCATCAAAAATTAGGGTTTGATTTTAGTTTGGTTTAGATTCAAATTAAACAATATGAATGAGAACGTTTCATGGGGGTGCACATCAACAAACACGTGGTATCAGGTGGTCCACTGCTAGCATGTGAATTCTGATGACAAGGATGGGTATTTTCAGAGTGGTGTCAGGTTGTTCATTGCTAGCAATGTGAGTTGTGACGAAAATGATGGGTACAGAAAGGTGCACTTTATCCAATGAAAGTAGTCAATAATTTGTAGTGCAGCATTTGTGAATATCTTGTTGTTCAACAACTTCCTCAAACGGTTGTCACTGATGATTCTTGACCGAATCAATTGCTACTGTAATGATTTTCAAAATGTAATCTTGCCAATTCTATAATTTCTCCTAAATTTATTAGCAGGCAGACCTTTTTTCTCTTTTCGTTATTTTAACACCCATCACCCCTACCTCTTTCCCCTTCAAATACCACTATGGTCCTATTTTTCAACAATTATATTGAGGACTAATTTGAATACAGCAAAATGCACCCATTTCAGCGGTCAAGTTTGAGTTTTGACA